>NC_080174.1:48150164-48459807 GCF_950295315.1 Erinaceus europaeus | reverse complement strand
GAACTTCTCTTTTTTAAGAAAAGAATTTATAGGGGGTCGGGCCGTAGCACAGCCGGTTAAGCCCAGGTGGTGGCAAAGCGCAAGGACTGGCGTAAGGATCCAGGTTGGAGCTCCTGGCTCCCCACCTGCAGAGGAGTCACTTCACAGGTGGTGAAGCAGCTTCTGCAGGTGCCTATCTTTCTCTCCCCCTCTGTCTTCCCCTCCTCTCTCCAATTTTCTTTGTCCTATCCAACAACGAGTGGCATCAACAACAACAATAATAACCACAACATGGCTACAACAACAAGGGCAACAAAAAAGGGGGGGAAAGAATTTATAATAAAAATAAAGGGAGTTGGGTAGTAGCACAGTGGCCTAAGCGCAGGTGGCGCAAAGAGCAAGGACTGGCATAAGGATCCCGGTTTGAGCCCCGGCTCCCCACCTGCAGGGGAGTCACTTCACTTCATGCTTTTATCCACTGTGCCACCTCCCAGACCACATCTCTGAACTTCTCCAATGAATACCTAAATAAAATTAAAGTCTTTTTGCATAGCCACTATGCTGTCACCTCAACACAATTTTTTTTTTAAATATCTTTTTTATTAGAGATAGAAAGAAATTGAGAGAGAAGGGGGAAATAGGGAGAGAGAAATACACCTGCAACACTGCTTCACCACTAGGAAACTTTCTCCCTGCAGGTGGGAATACAGGGCTGGAAGCCCATGGTAGCATGTGTACTCAATCAGGTGTGCTACCATCTAGGTCAAGCTGTGCATTTGAATGGTCTTCTGTGGCCTACCTTAGACCCCTCATGCCTCCAACCTTGGCCTGAAAACCCAGGCCTTCCCTGAAAGAAGCAGTATTACTCTCTTCCTGCTGGTGGTGCTGGGACTTCCTGTCTCTGTAGCCCAGGGGTGGGGTTGGAAAAGGAAATGGGGGGGGGGTGTCAGGGTGGATGTGAGCTGACAACAGCCAAGCTGAGGATTAGCAATCTCTCAACTGGGTCTTGTTTGGTTTATCAACAGCCTGGGCAAAGCCTGTCAGCCTGGAAGGGGAGGCGGTGATCTAAGTGTGGGTGTGGCACCTGGGGAGATGTGTATCAAGCAATAACCACCAGAGGGTGAATAACAGTGGGAGATCTGGCACCAGCACCCATTCTCAGTGTGGGTTTTCCCCTCACTTAGACACTGCCATCCCTTTCACCCAACCCCCAACTGCAAGCTTCCGAGGGACTCCCAAAGTCCTGTGACACCTTTCCAGCTGCTTCACCCTCCCCAGTCAGAAAGTCCCTGTCTGGCTTCCGCTGCACCAGCTGGCTCGCCTGAGCTCCCGCCGACAATAGCAGCGCCTGTGGGGAGCACTGCTCAGCCACCGAAGGACCCCGCCCTCTAAGCCTCCCTTCCGCTGAGCTCCTCCCTCAGAGACGTCTCCCGAGACCTTTACAAGGTTATCTCAAGCTGCAGCCACCAAGCCTGACTGCATTCAGGGATGGTGTTGGTGCTGGGGACAGAAAACTTATAGGATATGGATATTGGGTGGTGGGAATTGTGTGGAGTTGTACCCCTCCTACCCTATGGTTTTGTTAATTAATCCTTTCTTAAATTAAAAAAAAAAAAAGAAAGAAAACAACTTGGCATCTGGCTGGCTGGTATGTCGTTGTTAGATAGGACAGGTGGCGGCGAGCTAGGATCACGTCATCAAGCAGCTTGGCTCAATTTAGGGACTCGATAGAAGAAAGGAGCAGGAGATCCTGCTCCCAGGGAGCCGCAAGGGGCGACCTGGCAGGTTTCCCAAGCTCAGTCTCCGCAGTTGCTTTCCAAAGGAGCCACTCTGCTCCAAGGCCAGGATTCCATCTAGACCGGGAGTCCCGCCTCGCTGCCCCCACCCACCCCCACCCCCACCCCAAGGAGGTCACTGACCTGGAGGTTTGGGGTCGGGGTGATGATGCTCCCTGCAGCCTCCCTCTGCCCTCAGAGCTCCTCTTGGGGAAGATCTGGTGGAAGCAGGGCTAGCAGGAGGTAATTTGCATTTAAAGGGAAAGCGCCCTTTTTTGGCGTCTGGGAGGGAGGAAACCGGGCAGAGAAGGCTGTTCTTAAATAGTTAATCTCACTGGACTTCACGGCCCCACCCGCATGAAAGTGACTATATTGTGGCTTCTGGCCACAAGCTAAAAAGCCACTTTACTTTATCATCAGTTGTGGAGAGATGATAAAATGGTGGCGGCTTCATCAGGAGGAGGTGGGAGATGCTAGTGGGGGCATATGAAGCAACCCTGGGCCGGGCAGCCCTCTTCACTGCTGGTGGAGCGTCCCCCAGTGGGTGGAGAGCATCCCTGCACATAGTCACACGTGTGCTCTATCAGATGCGCCACCGCCCAGCCTCCTCTGCTCCCCCACTTTATAGAGACCTGTACTTAACTTGCTGCTGCGCTACAGCCTGACTCCCCCCTTTTTTTTTTCTTAAAGATTTTATTTATGAGAAAGATAGGAAGAGAGAGAGCAAGAGCCAGACATCATTCTGGTACATGTGCTGCTAGGGATCCTATGCAGGACCTCATGTTTGAGAGTCCAGTGCTTTATCCACTGCACCATCTCCCAGACCACATTTTCTCTGTTTTTCTGTCTGAAAAAAGGTGAAGTCCTGCTTCACCACTTGTGAAGCTTTCCCCCTGCAGGTGGAGACAGAGGGTTTGAACCCAGGTCCTTACACATTGTAATATGTGCCTTCAACCAGGTGTACCACTACTTGGCACCCAGCCCTTATGTACTTTGAATACTCATAACATCCCTGAAGGAGGGTGTCTTCATTGTCTCTTTTTACTGAAAATCACCATTTCTTTTTCTTTCTTTTTTTTTTAACCAGAGAACTGCTCAGTTTTGGCATATTATGATGGTATGGGTGCCTCAGACATGAGAGTCTTTTTGCATAACGATTATGCTATCCACCCTCAACTATTTTTTTTTTCCCTCCAAGGTTATTGCTGGGCTCGGTGGCTGCACCATGAATCTACTGCTCCTGGAGGCCATTTTTTCCCCTTTTGTTGCCCTTGTTGTTGTAGCCTCATTGTGGTTATTATTGTTGATGTCGTTCGTTGTTGGATAGGACAGAGAGAAATGGAGAGAGGTGGGGAAGACAGAGGGGGGAGAGAAAGATAGACATCTGCAGACCTGCTTCACCACCTGTGAAGTGACTCCCCTGCAGGTGGGGAGCCGGGGGCTGAACCGGGCTCCTTATGCATCCGGCACCGGGCTCTCCCATCGCTCAGGGCCCTCCACGCCAGCTTTTTCTCCCACAGAAAGCCAGTTCCTGGCACCAGCAGAGAAGAGAGAGGACACACAGCAGCAGCTTCTTATTGTTCCTCGGGGAAACTGTGCGTGGCTTGAAAAAAGAAACAGGAAAAGATTTCCTCCCACAAGAGGCATCTTTTGCAAACACATGCGAAACAGGCAGCCGGTGTGCCCGAGAGAACCTTATAAATAACAGAATAGACACTCAGGGCCCTGCACAGGGACTCAGCACAGGGAAAGTAAAGAAACCAAAATGCCTTTTGGCATATCAAGATATTTGGCACTCTTGTGATTATAATTTTTTACAGTCCATTAGAGAGAATTAACTGACATGGTATCAGAGAAAAACAAGCTGCTCACACAACAGACCGCAAGGCAAGGTCAGAGAAAGCTCAAGCAGGCTTTGCGCCACATGCGCTTAACCCACTGCGCCACCGCCCAACCCCGTTTATTTATTTTCTACCAGAACACTGTTCAGTTCTGGCTTATGGTGGTGCGGGGGATTGAACCTAGCATATTGGAGTCTCGGGTATGAGAGTCTGCATAACCGTTATGCTAATCTACCCTCTGCCCATTTATTTATTTATATTTTACTTATGTACCTGGGTTATTGCTGGGGTTTTTTGGTGCCTGCACTATGAATCCACCTGACAGCTATTTTTTCCTTTTCTTTCTATTTTTATGATAGGACAGAAACAGAGAAGATAGGGGGAAATATAGAGAGACAGGCACCTGTAGACCCGCTTTACCACTTGTGAAGCAGCTGCCCCTGCAGGTGGCCTCTGCAGGTAGGTGGCTGGGGTTCAAACCAAGGTCTTCTCACATGCTCTAGTGGTTGTGTCACCACCCCACCCAGCCCCCTCAATTCTTTTGTTGTTGCTGCCAGTATTACTAGGGTTGAGTGCCTGCACAACTCCATCACTTCCAGTGTTGAGTTTCTTTTACCTTTGCTATTTTCTTTATTAGATAAAGAGAAAACTCAAGAGGGAAAGGGGAGGTAGAGACAGTGAGACAGACACCTGCAGCACTATTTAGCTACTCGAGAAGCTTTTCCCTTGCAGGTGGTCCAAGGGGTGGCGCAGTGGATAAAGCACTGGACTTTTCAAGCATGAGGTCCTGAGTTCGATCCCCAGTAGCAAATGAACCAGAGTGATTCCTGGCTCTTTCTCTCTCCTACTGTCTTTCTCATTAATAAAAATAAATAAGTAAAAATTTAAAAAAGGAAAACAAGTGAAAAAAATAAATTTTTTAAAAAGGGGAAAAAAACAGCCACCTTTGGGAGAGAGGGGTAGATTCTTAGTACAGGCACTAAGAATAGTGGATAACCCTGAAGATTAAAAAAAAAAGGGGGGGCGGGAGGTGGCACAGTGGCTAAGGCACTAGGCTCTCAAGCATGAGGTCCTGAGTTCAGTTCCTGGCAGCACATGTACCAGAGTGATGTCTGGTTCTTTCTCTCTCATTCTCCTCCTATTTTTCTCATTAATAAATAAAATCTTTAAAAAAAAAATTAAGTCACATAAATATGCTGTCTCTCCATCCAGCCCTCTCTACCTTCACTTTTCCTCTCAGTTTCTGTTTCTTTCTTTCTTTTTTTTTAAAAAAGATTTTATTTATTTATGAGAAAGATAGGAGAGAAAAAGAACTAGACATCACTCTGGCACATGTGCTACAGCGGATTGAACTTGGGATCTCATGCTTAAGAGTCCAAAGCTTTACCACTGCGCCACCTCCTGGACCACAACTTTTTTTTTAAAGATTTTAAAAAATATTTATTTATTCCTTTTTGTTGCCTTTGTTGTTTTTATTGTTGAAGTGACAGAGAGAAATGGAGCTTGGAGAGGAAGACAGAGGGGGAGAGAAAGACAGATACCAGCAGACCTGCTTCACCTCTTGTGAAGCGACTCCCCTGCAGTTGGAGAGCCAGGGGCTCGAACTGGGATCCTTAGGCCAGTCCTTGTGTTTTTTTTTTTTTTTTAATATTTATTTTATTTATTCCCTTTTGTTGCCCTTGTTGTTTTATTGTTGTAGTTATTATTGTTGTTGTCGTTGTTGGATAGGACAGAGAGAAATGGAGAGAGGAGGGGAAGACAGAGAGGAGGAGAGACAGACACCTGCAGACCTGCTTCACCGCCTGTGAAGCGACTCCCCTGCAGGTGGGGAGCCGGGGTTCGAACTGGGATCCTTATGCTGGTCCTTGTGCTTTGCGCCACCTGCGCTTAACCCGCTGCGCTACAGCCCGACTCCCCCAGTCCTTGTGTTTTGCAGCACCTGCGCTTAACCTGCTGCGCTACCACCAGACTCCCTATTTTTTTTTTAAGATTTTGTTTATTTATTAATAAGATAGGAGAGAAAGAACCACACATTACCCTGGTACATGTGCTGCTAGGGCTTGAACTCAGGACCTCATGAGAGTTCAGTGCTTTATCCACTGGGCCATCTCCCAGACTACTCAGTTTCTATCAGTCAATAAATCAATATTAAAACAGCTTTTTTTAAAAAAAAATTAGTATTTTCCCTTTTGTTGCCTTTGTTTTTTATTGTTGTAATTATTATTGTTGTTGTTATTAATGTTGTTTAAATCAACTTTTTAAGTTTTCCCTCCCACCAGTGCTCAAACCCAGGTCCCCACACTTGGCAATGTTTGTCCTCCACCTGGCGAGCCACCCGTGGGTTGCCAAAATCACTCCGTGCACAACACCCAGCCTCTGGTCACTGGTAGGTGGTGGGGAATGATGAACTGACAGCACTAAGCCTGCCAGGCTGAGGGGAGCTTTCCAGGAATATCAGGTTTGTGGGAGGCCATCATAATGACCTGGCACCGGACTCCATCCATACTCAGGAACGGGTACCTGAAAACTGGATGATGGCTCAGCCTTGTTTGTGCTGCTTTTGATGCCTAGATAAATGGGGCAGCTATTTAAAGACCTGGCAGAGTCTCCCAGGTCAAGTCTCCAAGGAAGCATCTGATGTAACAGGATAGGTTTGTCCTGGGCTCCATTGCTCTAAAGTCTCAAGTTACAGCTCCAGGTCAGTGCACGTGGCCAGCCCACACACCTTCCCCTCTCACAGGTAGTAACAGCTTCCCTGTGCCTTGCCCTCTACCTGAACTAGGATGGGGAAGGCACCTTTCCACAATTTGTGCAGGGCACTTCCCCAGGTGCTTCTTTTTCTTTTTTATTATTTATTTTCTTTTGTTGCCCTTGTTTTATTTATTTATTTATTGTTTTTATCATTGTTGGATAGGACAGAGAGAAGTGGAGAGAGGAGGGGAAGACAGAGGGGGTTGAGATAGACACCTGCAAATCTGCTTCACCACTTGTGAAGCGACTCTCCTGCAGGTGGGGAGCCTGGGCTCAAACCTGGATCCTTAGGCTGGTTCTTGCGTGCTTTGCGCCATGTGCACTTAACCTGCTGCGCTACCGACCGACTCCCACCCCCAGGTGCTTCCAACTTCAGCACTCTTCCAAATGTAGGACATTCATTCAAGATTTAAATTTTTTTAAAAAAAAAATACTTATTTCCCCTTGTTTTATTTTTATTTTTGTTGTTACTGATGTCGTCGTTGTTGGACAGGACAGAGAGAAATGGAGAGGAGGGGATGACAGAGAAAGGTAAAGACAATTGCAGACCTGCTTCACCGCCTGTGAAGCGACTCCCCTGCAGGTGGGGAGCCGGGGGCTCAAACCAGGATCCTTCCGCTTCATGCCATGTGTGCTTATCCCACAACCGCAACCACAAGGACTCCCAACACCTTTTTCTTTTTTAATTGTTGTAATTGTTTTTATTTATGTCATCGTTGTTGGATAGGACAGAGAGAAATGGAGGAGGGGAAAACAGAGAGGGGGAGAGAAAGACAGACACCTGCAGACCTGCTTCACCGCTTGTGAAGCGACTCCCTGCAGGTGGGAGGCCTGGGCCTCGAACCAGATCCTTAAGCTTTGCGCCACGTGTGCTTAACACTGCTGCTTCCTCCCAAGACTTTTTAAAAAAATATTTTATTTATTTATTTATTTATGAGAAAGGAGAAGAAAGAGCCAGAGATCACTCTGGCACATGTGCTGCCGGGGATCGAACTCGGGACCTTATGCTTGAGTCCAAAGCTTTATCACTGGGAGTCCGGCGGTAGCGCAGTGGGTTAAGCGCAGGTGGCGCAAAGCGCAAATCCCGGCGTAAGGATCCCGGTTCGAGCCCCCAGCTCCCCACCTGCAGGGGAGTCGCTTCACAGGCGGTGAAGCAGTTCTGCAGGTGTCTGTCTTTCTCTCTCCCCCGTCTTCCCCTCCTCTCTCCATTTCTCTCTGTCGTATCCAACAACGACGACATCAATGACAACAATAACTACAACAACAGTAAAAACAAGGGCAACAAAAAGGAATAAATATTAAAAAAAAAAAGCTTTATCACTGCGCCACCTCCCAGACCACACCAAGACTGTATTTATTTACTTATTCCCCTTTGTTGCCCTTGCTCTTTTACTGTTGTAGTTACTATTGTTGTCGTTGTTGTTGGATAGGACAGAGAAAAATGGAGAGGAGGGGAAGACAGAAGGGGAGAGAAAAACACCTGCAGGTGGGAAGCCGGGGGCTTGAAACAGGATCCTTAAACCAGTCCCTGAATTTTGCGCCATGTGCGCTTAATCCGCTGTGCTACCGCCTGACTTTGCTTGACTTTGGGGGTCAGCGGTAGCGCAGCAGACTAAGTGCACGTGGAGCAAAGCTTAAGGACCCGCATAAGGGTCCTGGTTCGAACCCGCGGCTCCCCACCTGCAGGGGCGTCGCTTCACAGGCGGTGGAGCAGGTCTGCAGGTGTCTGTCTTCCTCTCCCCCTCCTCTCTCTATTTTTCTCTCTGTCCTATCTAACAACGAAGGACATCAACAATAACAATAATCACAGTAAGGCTACAAGAACAAGGGTAACAAAAAGGGGAAAAAATGGCCTCCAGGAGCAGTGGGTTCGTGATGCAGGCACTGTGCCCCAGCAACAACCCTGGAGGCAAAAAAAAAAAATTATTCTCCTTTGTTGCCCTTGTTTTATTGTAGTTATTATTGTTGTTGTTGGATAGGACAGAGAGGAAAGGAGAGAGGAGAAGACAGAGAGGGAGAGAGAGACACCAGCAGACCTGCTTCACCACCTGTGAAGCGACTCCCCTGCAGGTGGGGAGCCAGGGGCTCCAATCAGGATCCTTACACTGGTCCTTGCACTTTGCACAGCCTGTGCTTAACCCTCTGGGCTACTGCCTGACTCCCCAGACTTTTTTTTTAAATCAGAGCACTGCTCAGCTCTGGCTTATGGTTGTACGGGGGATTGAAACTAAGGCCTCAAGAGCCTTTAGAATCAGTCTCTTTTTGCATAAACATTATGCGCTTAACTGAGTACACTACCGCCCAGGCCCCTGTAGTGTCTTTCTACCTGAAAAAGTTGGCTTACCTGGAGCAAACCTCCGGTGATGACAAAAATTTGACTTCATTTAGTGATGATTTTGTTTACTTAGCAGTGAGGGTGGTGGACCAAATCACTACAATTATGTATGCTATATTAAGGAATTCAGGCTAGGTCCAGAAAATAAGCAGAGCGACTGAAGGTGACAGGCTTTGATAGATTCCATGAGGAAGGCAAAGTTAACAGGCAAATTTAGATAAAAATAAAGCATACTCAGGACTCAGGCGGTAGCGCAGCAGGTTAAGCACATGGGGTGCAAAGCATAAGGATCCCGGTTCGACCCCCCTGCTCTCCACCTGCAGGGGAGTCGCTTCAAAGGCAGTGAAGCAGGTCTGCAGGTGTCTATCTTTCTCTCCCCGTCTTCCCCTCCTCTCTCCATTTCTCTCTGTCCTATCCAACGACGACATCAATGATATCTACAATAAGAAACAAGGGCAACAAAAGGGGAAATAAATAAAAATAATAAAGCTTGCTCACCACTGCTGTTTAGAAAATACACACAGGGCAGGGGTAGATGGCCTAATGGTTATGCAGAGACTCTCATGCCTGAGGCTCCAAAGTTCCAAGTTCAATCCTCCACACCACCATCAGCTGGAGTTGAGCAGAGCTCTAGTAAAAAAAAAAAAAAAAAAAAAAGCAAAGAAAAAGAATCCGTGGTGCTCTGATGATGATGACTGTTCAGGAAGCTCAAGGAAACATTCTAGTGTACTGAGCCTGAGTTAATTGCTGGAAGGCAGGAAGGCGTAGCCAGACCTTACAGATCTGGACATGCCAATGACTGGATGGGTTCAGAAGCATTGACTACAAAGGTCAGGAGAGAATTAAGGCAACAAACTTTATTTAATGTGGTTTAAAATACATCAAAATCAAGTCCCTGGCTGATGTGAATACCAAAATGGGGGGGGGGGGGGGAATACACACAGCTGTCAGCACAGCTTCAAACAAACTTGGGAGTGGCCAGGTTGGATCAAGGAAGCAGTTATAGGGAGAGAAGGTTGCACCCCTCCCCCAGGCAGGTGCCTGGCTGTCCCTGGGGTGACCATCTCTGTGCTGTGCATGATGGGAAGGCTGGGGCAGCAGCTGCACATCAGCTCAGCACGCCCAGCCCTCCCCACTGGCCTTCTGGTCAGCCCTCAGCAGGGCACCATGATGGGGGAGGGGCAATGACCATCGTACACATAACATCCTCTTACAGAAAGTGCCTGAGCTCAGCCCATGGTCCAAAAACCTCATGGAAAACAAACAACAAATAACAAAAAGTGCTGCTGAGACCTATCAGAATCTGGGGTCCATGAAGCTTTCAGCCGGACAGTCCTAAACATAAATTACTGTCAGCAGAGCCAGGGGCTCTGGACTCTGAGCCTCACGACTATGGTCCCCTGGAGAAAAAGCTAGCAATCTAAGACACCAACACAGCTCTTGGTCCTAAAATTGAGGTCATGTGTATGAGACCTGCTCTGGTGAGGAAGGCACTGACCTTCATAGACAGGCCACCTCCTCTGTATCTGACCCAGGCTCCTGGGTTGACTTGGGAAAGCAGAACAAGCAGAGCAGCTGTAGTGATTGGTTAAGATTTGGTCAATGGCGAAAAAGAGGAAGAATGAGGCCCCTATCTAGAGCCTGGCCTAGAAGCCTAGATGGTTGGAGCTAAGTGTAAAGGCTCTACCCTACCTAGGGTCTGTAATCATTTGATTTTTCCCAGAGTACTCAGTTCTGGCTTATGGTGATGCTGGGGACCAAACCTGAGACCTCAAGAATCTCAGGCATTTTTGTCATTATACATCTCCCCAGTCTCTGGGCCTGTATTTCTTTGCTAGGAGACCCACTGGGGGGGGGGGGGGGTGTCACCTTGTTCCGTGTAGCTCCACAGCAAGCAGCTAAACTGTTTTACACAGTTGCTGTACACCACACTGGGCTCTAACACCCGCTTCCTCATCCACCCACTGGGCTTTAAGAGGTAGCTGAAGTGAGGCAGGCACTCCCCATTTTCTTTAAAGGGGGTAAGCAGAAGCTTCAGCTTCTTCCCTGTGCGTCCACAGCCCATTAGAACCTGGGTAGGGTGGTAACTCTGGTACACCTCAGTCAGGCACAGCCTTACCTGGAGCAGAGAGGGACGCATTCAGGGATCATTCCAGACAGTCATTTTAGAGAGCAAGGAGAGATCCTAAGAAACATCTTTACAGGAGGACAGGATCTTAGTCAGGGATGGCAAATAGGTAATAACATTGATACTGGCTGTAGGGACAGAAAGATACACCTCAAATGAGAGATTAGTGGGAAACAGTAGTGGTAGCTACCATGGGGGAGGGGAGATGGTGTGCCTTTAGTTTACCATCTCTGGTCTAAGTTGTGACATGATTCAGGAGTATTTGAACTTGTCTGTGCTAAAGACTGAAGGAGTAGGCTAGTTGTGAAAGATGAAGGGGTCTACAAAACAATGAAATAATGCAAGAGAAACACAGCAAGAACTCAATCACCCCATCCATCTTTGTCTGTGGCTCCTTCAGCTACATTGAAATGGGGTGTTAAAACCCTATACCTAGCAGAGGGGTTTCCTGATATGATACTACTATCTCAGAAAACTACTACTACGGCCCTGACAAGGTTGCAACCAATATAGCTTTCAAAGAATACGCAGCAGCATGTACTAGGGAGAAGAGAAAAGACTCAATTATCTGCAGTCATTTTGTGACTTTCTGGGACCTAGTCAATTACCGGGTCTCATTCTTATCCCTTGGTTATCAAGAGCTGAGGGCTTCCAAACAGGAAGTGAACTGTCACAGACATACCTCACTCTTTATTCCTTGGGTAATAAAACGAGGGCAAATCTTAATAATTGCACACTTGGGGATGGACAGGAAGAAACAGACTTGTTAAATCAAGGAATAGTTGGGCCTGGGTCCTAGCAACTGCTGGGGGGAGATGGTGGTGATGGGAATCAGCGGTAGCCTCCCAGGATCTATAACCACAGACAGGATGTGACAAAGCCATCAGAAGCTCTTTCCTACTACAATTTGATTTCATCTAACAGGAAACTTCATGGCAAAGGTGCCAGGTGGGGTGATGGCGCACTGGGAGGCCAGGAACCCAGGTACCACTATTACAACACCCCTCTCTTCCTTCCTCTGAAGATCCTCAAAACAAACTGTCATGTGCAAAAATAAAACAATAATAAAAGAAACCTTTCAGAAAGAATCCTTTGGATAATCTCTTGTCAATCATTTGTGCAGGCTAGAGAGGCACCTGTGAATGATAAGGCTACTGAGAAGGAACACTGGCCTGTTCCTGGCACTACCAGAGGGCAGGGGAAGCGGTGCCTCAGGGGCTCCCTGCCAGTTCATCATTCCACAGAAACATTCTCTAGGTCCCTTGTCCTAGGCAGGAAAATAGTCCCACCTGAAATTCTGAGGTGTCCTGCCAAAGTTCCGCCCGGGATCTTTTCCAGGTCAAGACTGTAAAGGAGCTTCCAGGGGTGCTAGGAAAGGTGGAGCTACCCAGGCTCAGCTCATAATAGACACATAGTCAAAGCCTGGGTGTGTTGCTTGCCATGAGCCTTGAAGGGCAAGGGAGGAAGGATGAGTCTCCAAATCAGGCAGGAACAAGCTTAAATCACTGCCAGCTACAGATGACAACTCCTCTGTGAGACTCTTTAGCTCAGGAAAGAGCCACAGACCTCATCTGTACACAACCCCACCTCTACTGCAAGCCTGTTTAACACCTTACAGATATAAATGTATGACTTGCACGTGTATCATATATATGTAAAACTGACCCATAAAATCCAAAGCTGCAAAGTGTCAGATGCCAGCCAGGTCAGAGCACCCTTGATCTTAGCAGTGGACTGCTTAGCGGTGGGAGTTCTGCTTGGGCCAAGCCTGGCTGGGCTGCTTGCTCCCTTCCCAGCATGCCCCCTAGTGCCAGGCACCTAGGCGGTGGTAGAGGTGGGCTCCTGGGGCCCACTTTGGCCTGATGCTTCTGTGTTTGGTGCTTCAGGGCAGCTAAGACCTTCTGTGGCCCTGGGGGAGCTGGGTGCCTGAGGCCCAGGCTCCTCACCAATTTGCTCCTGAGAGGCAGTGGCTGCCCCTGGCCTTTGCTCAGGGCTGCTGTCTGGAAGGTGGCCCCAGCCACCAGCACTCAGGTCCTGTACCCTCTTATTCAGGTCATTGCGCTCTGTCTGCAGGGCCCGGCACAGTTTCTCTAGCCGCTGGATTTTCACTTGCAGGCCCTCTAGTTCTTTATCCCGGAGTGTTTTCTAGGGAAAGAAACAAGGACTTCAGTGTCATGCCACCAAGCCTAGTCACCCAAAACTGCAATGCATATCCCCCCCCCCCCCTCTCTCTCTCTCTCTCTCTCTCTATATATATATATATATATATATATATTTGGCCTGTTTTTTATTGTTTTATTAGGACACCAGAGCACTGCTTAGGTCTGGCTTGAACCTAGGACTTTGGGGCCTCAGGCATGAGAGTCTCTTTGCATAACCATTATGTTATCTACCCTGTCCCAGTAGTAGAATTTTTTATCTCCCCATGATAGGTGTTTGCAATTCATATTTTTATTCATTGCTGTAGCTAGTGTTTCATTGCACTAAATCTTTCTATTGTTTTCTCCAGATGGAAACAGGTATCACAGCGCTGAAGCTTCCCCCGCTGCAGTGGGGGCTGGGCTTGAAACTGGGTCTTGGGTATGATGAAGCAGGTACACTGTCCAGGTGAGCTATTTCTGCTGATTTAATGTTCATGCTTTAATAAGGCTAGGAAGAGAGCAGAGTCAAAAGCTGGCTCCTCCTGAGTAAACAGTTTAAATTTATACACAGATTATAATAGGGGCAGAATGGCATAGAGAGGGGCATGGTTGGAAATCAGAAAATACATTCCCAGATGACTGTTGCAATGTCCTCGGCTTTCAAGTCTTTTATAATTTATTTAAATATTTTTATTTATTATTGGATAGAGACAGAGAAATTGAGAGAGGAAGAGGAGATAGAGAGGGAGAAAAACAGAAAGACATCTACAGCACTGCTTCACCACTCGTGAAGCTTTCCGCCTGCAGGTGGGGGCCGGGGGCTTGAACCTGGGTCCTTGTGTACTGCGTGTGCGCTCAACCAGGTGCACCACCACCTGGACCTTCTTTTATTATTTATTTAAAATTATTTATTTATTTATTGCATACAGACAGTGAGAAATTGAGAAGAGAGAGGGTGGTAGAAAGACGGGGCCAGGCGGTTAAGTGCACACAGTACAAAGAGCAAGGGCCTTAATAAGGATCCCAGTTTGAGCCCCCACCTGAAGGAGGGTCACTTCACAAGTTGTGAAGCAGGTCTGCAGGTGTCTATCTTTCTTTTCTTTCTTTTTCTAAGATTTTATTTATTTATTCATGAGAAAGACAGGAGAGAAAGAACCAGACATCACTCTGCTACATGTGCTCCGGACCTCATGCTCGAGAGTCTAGTGCCTTAGCCATTGCGCTACCTCCCGGGGCATGGTGTCTATCTTTCTCTCTCCCTTTCTGTCTCCCCTCTTCTTTGAATTTCTCTCTGTCCTATCCACTAAAAAAAAAAAAAAAAAAAGGAAAGAGACAGAGATACCGGCAGCTCTGCTTCACCACTCATGGGCTTTTCCCCTGCAAGGGGGAGCAGGGGCTTGAACAACCAGGTCCGTATTGTGTGTGATTAAGCAAGTGCACCACTGCCTCGCCCTATAAATCTTTTATAATGGACTTTGAATTACAATCTTAGATTTCAAGAGAAGAGTAAAAGAGTTGACATTATCTAAAATATTCACAAGAGCCGGGATGACAGTAACTGTTCCAGCAGTACAGTTCTTTTCCTATATATACACCAAGCCATG
This sequence comes from Erinaceus europaeus, assembly GCF_950295315.1. Taxonomy (NCBI): domain Eukaryota; kingdom Metazoa; phylum Chordata; class Mammalia; order Eulipotyphla; family Erinaceidae; genus Erinaceus; species Erinaceus europaeus. Next base: position 48,445,253 of record NC_080174.1, on the reverse strand, counting down.
AAACTGAATCATCTAGGTCATTCTATGTACAAGCCATATATATGTAATCACTGGTGCTCCTTGATTTTCCTCAATTCCTTTCTTCCATCTGCTCTTGGTTTCTCCTGTTCACCTATTACTGGACTCACCACCTGCCATGAGGAGACAGCTAGCCGGCAGTGCAACTGGCCTTGGACAGATACAGTTACAATTCCAGTTCCACCACAAGCTGGCTGCATTATGCTCCAATAGAATGTACAATCCTCAACAAGTGCACAGCCCCAGTCTCAATACAGATCCCAACTTACCTCCTCAGCCATCTCAAGCAGGGCTTTGTTGCTGCTCTCCCACCGGGAGCGGTACATGGTGGTTTCTTTTTCCAGTTTCTTGATCTTCTTAGTCATCTGGGTTATGTGACAGGCAGAAGAAAATGATCAGGGCGCCAGGATGGCTGAATGTACACACCAGTGCCTCCAGTGTGGGGGAACAGTGACCAAGGGGGGATGTGGGGAGTCACATGTGCCCTCAAGGTTGCTATGGGCATGACCACAGAGTCTTTGTTCAGACTGGCCTTGCTTAAAAGTTAAGTTCCTGCTTCTTTACACCTTAGAGTCTTTGTTCACAGACAAGATAAGTTCCTGTCTCCCAATTCCACTTCCCTATGAATCACCCAGGACCTTCCAGATAACGGCTGATTACCATGACAACACACCACTTCAGTCAACAGTCCCCAGCTGCTAACTACCCTCTTGCCCTGGCCTTAAAAACAGCATCTTTGGTGCTAATAAACAGACTTGATCAGAATCTTGACTTGTCTCATTTCTCTCACGTGTCTTGTCCCCTTCCCTCACCCTTCTTTCCTTGTCCTCACTCCCTCTCCTAGGTTAACCCACGTTGAAGGTCCCGCGGGACGGGACAGGGGGAGGTGTCACCACGGGGTGCAGTCACTGTCTTTTGTGCTACCTCAGGATAGCTCTTTTACAAAATTTTTTCAAAATTTTAATTTATTTGGGTAGAGTGAGGAAATCGAGAGGGGAATGGGGTAATAGAGAAGTAGAGAGAGGCAGGGATAGATAGCATAATGGTTATGCCAAGAGACTCTCTGGCCTGAGGCTCATAAGCCCAAAATTCAGTCTCCCACACAACCATAAGCCAGAGCTGAGTAGTGCTTTGGTTAATACACACACACACACACACACACACACACACACACACACACACACACACACACACACACACACACTCTGCTTCACCACTTGTGAAGTTTTCCCCCTACAGGTGGAGATCAGGGGCTTGAACCTGGGTCCTTGTGCATTATAGCATGGGCACTCAACGAGGTGCACCACCACCTGGGCCCCACCTTAGGATATCTTTTTTTTTTAAATTTTTTTAAAAATTTATTTTATTTATTTATTCCTTTTTGTTGCCCTTGTTGTTTTTTTATTGTTGTAGTTATTATTGTTGTCGTTGTTGGATAGGACAGAGAGAAATGGAGAGAGGAGGGAAAGACAGAGAGGAGGAGAGAAAGATAGACACCTGCAGACCTGCTTCACTGCCTTTGAAGCAACTCCCCTGCAGGTGGGGAGCCGGGGTTCGAACCGGGATCCTTATGCCGGTCCTTATGCTTTGCGCCACCTGCGCTTAACCCGCTGCGCTACAGCCTGACTCCCCTTAGGATATCTTAATGTAAATAACTATCACCAGTGATAGGACATAACCAGACTACCTTTTCTCCAGGACACTTGGAGGGAGCACATACCACCCCTTCCTTAAAAGGGCAAAGGGCTGCCTATGACCTCGTCTTATAGTTCCACCACTGCTATCAATCACAGAGCTCCTAAGAGGTACCCTAGGGATAGGGGCTTCCAGAAGGCAGGTCCAGTGTCTAACCAGGAAGGATACAGTTACACCCCAGAAGCAACATCAAGCCTGGATCACCGTTACCTTTTCCATCTCCTGTTTAAATGTCGTGAACACTTCACTACTTTTGGAAAGAGTATTCTGGAACTCCTCAAACTTCTCAGTGTAGAGGGCAAGCTGGGTGAGAAAGAAGCCCTCAGGTAAGACTGGGTTTCTGTGAAGGGTTTGTCTGATGAACACATTCAGATCTGTACCTGGCCCTATGAGGTAACTGTTCTTCAAAACAAAAACTTACTTGGAAGAATATAATCCAAAACATTGAGACTAGGTAGGAAGTAAGATTAGGAATGACTTGCATTTACTTTTATGCATTTTAATTTTTTTCCTTTTGGAATTAAGTATAATTTATGTGATTAAAAAAACACACAACAACAACCATTCTATCACCACCTCCTCAGAAACAGCACAACACTTCCGACTAGGAAGGAAGTCCTCCAAGCTCTCCTAGCCACCTAGTCATCACCACACAGGTGCTGGGCGGGTCCAGAGAGAACAAAGGTTCAGCAAGGTCACACAGCAGTCAAGGTGGTTCTAGAATGAGGGTCCCATTTCCCTCCCAGGATGGGGCCCAGCAAGGGGATACTGGTGGCACAGGGTCAGGGTACAGCCTTACCTGCTGCTTTAGGTGGGTCTCCTGTTGCTTCATCAGTTCACACATCCTCTGGGATTCCACTGCCTCTTTGAGGAGCTATTTCCAAGATAGGACCCCCAATTGTCAGAAGCCCCAAGGGGCTGTGTTTGGTTTTTTTTCTCTTTTTAAGCCATGTACACCAGAACCCATTGAAACTTCCTGAGTAAACTATGCTCTGGTCTCCCATTAAATCTCACTATGAGTTGAGTCAGAAACCAACCCACCTCCACCCTGACCCAAATCCAGGGGAGCCTCACAAAATCTTTCTCCCGCTGGTGTCTCTCCTCTGCCTCCTTCAGCATCTCCTGGGCCTGCTGGAGCTTGGCATCTACCAGTTGCTGCTGTAGGTCCTTGTGTTTGAAGACTTTGTCGATGTGCTATAGGAATGAACATTGAGAGGGACCAGCTGTCAGGAGCCCTGCCCCCCACATATTTTATTTATTATTTATTTATTTTGGACAGAGACAGAGAAATGGAGGGGTAGATATGGAGAGACACTTGTAGCACTGCTTCACCACTCATGAAGCTTCCCCTTGCAGGTGGGGACTGGAGGCTTTAGCTGGATCCTTACGAAGTGTAACGTGCACGCAACTGGATGCGCCTGCACCCATTCCCCTGAACTCAGGTCTCTGTGCACTGTAGTGTGTGCATTCAATCAGGCGGTCACTGTCTGGTCCAGGAACTTCCTTGCTAAGGAAGGCCCAGTGCCTGCAGGATATTCCATCTGTAGAAACCAGGTAACTTACATGTATATATAGGACATAGGCCCCAAGTCCGTGAAAAGTCTACTTCCCAACCTCACATAATTTCTTTTCAGTGTGTCAGTGCTGGGTGAAAACAGGGGCTCATCTAGAGATAAAACCAGTTCCCTGTAGTAACCCACACACACACACGGGACTGACAATCCTCACTTTTGTAGTCTGAACCCCATAAGCAGGAAGAGCAAGCAAAACGGACACCTCTAGCAACACAACTTAGCTCAGATGGGAAAGACCTAATATGTCTATAGGTGAAGATTAGACATGTGCATCTCTTGAGAATTTGTACCAGATCAAAAAACAGGTAATGGACTCACGTGCTATTGCAAATTAAAAAGAGAGGGGGAGTTGGGCAGTGGTGCAGCGGGTTAAGCGCACATGGCACAAAGCACAAGGACTGCTAAGGATCCCCAGCTCCCCACCTGCAGGGGAGTCGCTTCACAGGCGGTGAAGCAGGTCTGCAGGTGTCTGTCTTTCTCTCCCGCTCTATCTTCCCCTCCCCTCTCCATTTCTCTCTGTCCTATCCAATGACATCAAGAATCACAACAAGGGCAGCAAAAGGGAAAATAAGTAAATATTAAAAAAAAAAAAAAGGGAAATTTTATAGATCTCATTTTTGCACCAGGGTTATCACTAAGGCTTAGTGCCTGCATGACTATACCCCTTCTTTTGGATCTTTTTCTTCCTTTTAAAATACTTTTGTTTATTTAATGGAGACAGAGACAAATCAAGAAGGAAGCAGGAGACAGAGACACCTTTAACACTGCTTCACCACTCATGAAGTTTCCCCCCTTCAAGAGGGGGTAAGGGGCCTGAATCAAGGTCCTTGGACATTGTAAGATGTACATTAAATAAGCATGCCACCACCTGGCCCTACCCTATTTTTTTCTTTTAAGATGAGAGATAAGGAGAGAAGGAGAGGAAAAGAGGCAGAGAAGGAGAGAGAAGAAGGAGAGACACTGCAGCACTGCTCATAAAGTCTTCTCCCTGCAAGTGCTCCAAGTGGTAGTCCAGGACTTGAACCTGGGTTCTTATGCATGCTAATGTATGTGCTCTACTGATCGAGCCACCTGCTGGCCTACCCGTGACAGGTCTAGACTGGGACATGATAAATTTTAATGGCCTGTGATCTATGGTCTTCAGATAGGGTAGGATGGGAGTGTGCCCATCTTAAGGACAGGGTATTAAGGAGAAGCAGTAAAGCCTGGCATGCCTGTATATTCTTTTGTGCATTGGAGGGAAGAAAGGAAAGAGGGTCTCCACTCTGGTAAGACTTAGGACATCTCCAAAGTTCTGAGTACTAAGGGATAAGAACCAAGTACAAGGGGAGTCAGGCCTTTCTCTCCCCCCTCTCTTTCCATTTCTCTCTGTCCTATCCAACAATGATGACATCAACAACAATAATAACAACAACAATAAAACAAGGGCAACAAAAGGGAAAATAATAATAAAAAAATTAAAAAAGAACTAAGTACAGGAAAAGAAGGAGGATGTTCTTTAGACTGTGGATACACTATTGCCACATTAGTAAGACATGTGCTTTACTGAGTGGGTTACTCTGGGTCATAACTGCTACACCAGACCCACACTCCCAGACATAGGAAGGGGCCTGGTCCAGTCGTGAAAGGCAGTTGTCAGTTTCCCTTTTCATGATGAGGAAACAGAGACCTAGAACAGCCAAGCAAATGGCATGTGAAAACCTAAAGAAAAGCAGCCTACTCCCTATCCTTTCAGACGGCAGGGGCAGCAGAGCAGCAGGGACCCAGAGAACAGAGCCCCTGGAGTCATCGTTGACCACCGGTGCGGCTCCCTCTTTGAGATTTAAAAATCTGAAAAATTCTAACTAGTGAAATGGTCACAACCTAGCAGACAAGCTTAAACTGTACCTTTGTAAGCCCGATTAAAGCTAGGCAAGTACTCAGAAGTTTCACTGCATAAACGCTGTTCCAAAATCCAAATACAAAGCACGTGAACATATTGCTTTTTTTTTCTTTGCCTCCAGGGTTATTGTTGGGACTCAGTGCATGCACTATGAATCCACTGCTCCTGAAGGCTATTTTTCCCATTTTTGTTACCCTGTTGTTGTTACTGTTATTGCTATTGTTATTGCTATTGTTGTTGATAGATAAGACAGAAAGAAATCAAGAGAGATGGGGAGAGAAAGACAGACACCTGCAGACCTGCTTTTGAAGTGACTCCCCTGTAGGCGGGGAGCCAGGGGCTTGAACCAGGATCCTTATGCAGGTCCTTACGCTTCACACTATGTGTGCTTAACCTGCTGCACTACCGCCCAGTCCCCGAACATGCACAAGTTCAACTGCAAAAGACACTTAGCTCTACCACCAAGGCATTGCAGAAAGTGGTTGTGTCTATAGGAAAGTCTCCTCTCTGTATGAGGATGCATGACATTAGATCCCTCCCAAGGAAGGAAGAATGGGAAAATGGAATGTAACAGAGGTCTGAAAAGCGCTGTTTCAGTGCCTCATACACACCCAGGACATCACAGTTCCATGGCAGTGACTGTCCACAATACCTTACCTCCTCCCGTAGTTCATACTGCTCAATCAGTTTCTTCAGCCTCTCTGCTAGCTCCATGTTCTCTTGGCGCAGCTTAGAATTGCGCTCATTGTGTTGTTCCATCTGCAGCTGAATGTCATTTAGCGTGACCTGAAAGTGTGAGGTCACCTCTTTGCGTTTCTCTTCCTCCTCCCGGGCTCGCTGCACACCTTCTTCCTGGGCAAAGAAGTCAGACCCCAACTTCATCATCCACTGCTCCCCAGCCAGCCAGCCACACAAGAACCATCCCACCTCAATCATAGTCAGAGATGGTCTCTATCAATACAGCCTTCCCTGTGTTCACAATGAGTAAGTCAGGCTCCTTGGGGTTCGGGCGGTAGCGCAGTGGGTAAAGCGCACGTGGCACAAAGTGCAAAAACTGTAAGGATCCTGGTTCGAGCCCCCAGCTTCCCACCTGCAGGGGAGTTACTTCACATGCAGCGATGCAGTGAAGCAAGTCTGCAGGTGTCTATCTTTCTCTCCCCCCTCTCCATTTCTCTGTCCTATCCAACAACAATGACATCAGAAATAGCAATAATAACAACAACAACAAAACAAAGGCAACAAAAGTGAAAAGAAAAAAAAGTCAGGCTCCAAGATGCCAGGAGACATCAAGTGAGAGATTCTCTCCCAAGAAATAGGCAAGCTATTCTTAAGCAATATACATCTGTTGAAGCACATTATTTCAGATTTAAACTAGATTAAGTGGTTCTTTTTCTTTTACATGAACCCAGGACCTCATGTAAGTACAATACAATGCCTTCTCTGGTTCATTTTTTTAAACGCTTTATTTCATTTCATTTCATTTGGGTAGGAGAGACACTCACTATACACGGAGCTCCTCAGTGCATGCAATCTGGTGTTTCCATGTGGTACTAGGGTTCAAATTTTGAGCATCATGGCTCTACCTATCTACCTTCCATTCTCTGACTATGCAAACTCAGCATATTTTCTTGACTCTGGCCTCTTCTCTCCAAACTTTGGTAATAGCCAGAATTGGCAAAGGTGTGCTGGGTCTGTACCAAGTCTGGACTACTTTTTAAGGGAGAAAGCCCTCTTCAAATACGTGGCAGTAGGGAAGACAGCATAATGGTATACAAAAAGACTCTCATGACTGAGGCTCCTATGGCCCAGCTTTAATCCCACACAACGCCATAAGGCAGAGATGAACAGTGATCTGGTAGATAAAAATAAATCAGGGGAGTCTGGTGGTAGCACAGCAGGCTAAGCACAGGTGGTGCAAAGTGCAAGGACCAGCGTAAGGATCCCAGTTCGAGCCCCTGGCTCCCCACTTGCTGGAGAGTCACTTCACAGGTGGTGAAGCAGGTCTGCAGGTGTCTATCTTTCTCTCACTCTGTCTTCCTCTCCTCTCTCCATTTCTCTCTGTCCTATGCTACTGCTGTTGCCGGCAACAACGACATCAATAACAACAACAATAAAACAAGGGCAACAAAAGGGAATTAATAAATAAACAAACATTAAAATAAATAAGTAAATCAGAAGTTGGGGCCAGGTGGTAGCATACCAAATTATAAATGTATGTTACCATGCACAAAGACTCAGGTTCAAGTCCCTGGCCCCCACCTGCACAGAAGCGTCACAAGCAGACAGTGCTGCAGGTGTCTCTCTCTCTTCCTTTCAATCAGTTTCTCACTATCTCTACCTGAAGATAAATAAACTGATGATGAACAAACAGAAGACAAACAAACCAGAGCTGTCTGTTCTCTGGGGTAGGCAGACAGCCTACCTTGAGGGAGCGGTTGTGGCGCTGCAGCTCCCGGCACAGGCTTTCCAGCTTGCTGCGAGCCAGGACGGCCTTGCTATGCTCGCCCCGTAGGTGGTCCTTTTCCTGCACCAGCTGACTCTGTTTCTTCTGCAGGAGCTTCATCTGCTTTTGTGAGTTCCGGTGTTCTTCCAGCTAGGGACCAGGAGAGCCAGTGAGTGTCTAGTGGACATTCCAGAGCTCACCTTCCTCTGTTCCACTTTCTCCAACTATTAACCCACACTGCTCAGGTTGTGCAATGGGACACAGGGGTGAGTGGGCACACCGTGCAGGGGGCTTACATTCTTTTCCTAGTAACCTTGAAGACTGTACCCACTCTCTCATGACACTCGTGACTGATAGCAACCCTTACACTGTCACTGCTGTCAGACTTTCACACCAGAGCCCCTACATAATTAGTAGCTATTCTCCAGCATTACTCAAAAACTCACCAGCTCAGCATATTTCTTGCACAGAGCTGCCAATTTCTCCTCTGGAGTACTCAGTGTGTTCAAGGTCTGCATTAGCAACGTGATTTCCTTCCCTGCAAAGTACAGGAAATAAAAGCATGTGTCTGGGGACCAGGTGGTGGTGCACCTGGTTAACTGCAGATATTACAATGCCAAAAGACCCAGGTTCGAGCCCCTACTCCCAATCTGAAAAGGGAAAGCTTTTGCAAGTGGTGAAGCAGGTCTGTAGGTGTGTCTTTCTCCCTCTCAGTCTCCCCCTTCCCTCTTGATTTCTGACTACCAATAAATACCCAATAAATAAATGAAGATAATTTTTTTGGGGAGTCGGGTGGTAGTGCAGCGGGTTAAGTGCACGTGGCACAAAGCACAAGGACCAGCATTAAATATCCCGGTTTGAGCAACCGGCTCCTTACATGAAGGGGAGTCGCTTCACAGACGGTGAAGCAGGTCTGAAGGTGTCTTTCTCTCCCCCCTCTGTCTTCTTCTCTCTCCATTTTCCTCTGTCCTATCCAACAATGACAACATCAATAACAACAACAATAAAACAAAGGAAACAAAAGGGAATAAATAAGTGGTTCGAGCCCCCAGCTTCCCACCTGCAGGGGAGTCGCTTCACAAGTGGTGAAGCAGGTCTGTATCTGTCTGTCTTTCTCTTCTCCTCTGGATTCCCCTCCTCTCTCCATTTCTCTCTGTTCTATCCAACAATGACAACATCAATAACAATAACTACAACAGTAAAACAACAAGGGCAACAAAAAGGAATAAATAAATGTGATGTCTGGTTCTTTCTCTCTCTCCTATCTTTCTCATCAATAAATAAATAAAATCTTTAAAAAAAGATAATAATTTTTTTTTTTTTTTAAAGCAGGAGTCTCCTCTTGCAAGTTCCCTCCAAGTCAGGGCCCACACTCATCAGCCTGAGTTCTCCCATCCCTATCCCATTTTATTTTAGCCTCCATGGTTATCGATGGGACTCAGTGCCCATGCTACAAATCCACTGCTCAAGGTAGCCACCACTTTTTTCCCCATTTTATCGGACTGGACAGGACAGAGAGAAATTGACAGAGGAGGGGGGGAGATACAGAGGGTGAGAGAAAAACAGACCCCTACAGACCTGCTTCACTGCTTATGAAGCTTCGTCCTGCAGATGGGGAGCTGGGGGGACTTGAACTTGAGCTTATCCTTGAGCTAAGTACTATGTGGCTTATCTGGGTGTGCCATCACCTGGCCCCGCCATCACATTTTATATTTGTTGAACTGGTTACCTTCTCTACTGTTTGCTGTATACTTAACAAGTAATGGGACTAGGGCGGCTAGGGAGACAGAAAAATGTTTTGTTTTGTTTTTTTTAAAAATTTATTTATCCCCTTTCGTTGCCCTTGTTGATTTATTGTAGTCATTATTATTATTGATGTCATCATTGTTGTTGGGTAGGACTGAGAAATAGAGGAGGGGAAGACAGAGAGGGAGAAAGACAGACCCCTGCAGACCTGTTTCACCACTTGTGAAGTGATTCCCCTGCAGGTGGGGAGCCAGGGGCTCAAACCAGGATCCTTACACCTTGGGCCACCTGTGCGTGACCCGCTGCTCTACCGCCTGACTCCCAGAAAAATGTTTTACAGGTGTCTAGGAAGTGGCACAGTGGATAAAACACTGGATCTTAACTGAGGTTCCCAGTTCAATCTTCAGCAGCAAATGCACTTTGGCATAATGTTCTGGTTTGCACTCTCACTCTTCCTCTCACTCTCCTTTAACAACTAAAATCTCTCTCTCTCTCTCTCTTTTTTTGGTTATGCAAGTAACTCTGCATGTCTGAGTCTCTAAGCTCTCAGGTTCAATCCCAGCACCACCATATGCCAAAGCCAAACAATACTCTGGTAAAAGAAAAAGCAGAAACATCAATCAATCAATAATAAAGTGAGTCGAGTGGCAGCACAGAGCGCTAAGTGCACATGGCACAAAGCGCAAGGACTGGCATAAGGATCCTGGTTCGAGCCCTGGGCTCCCCACCTGCAGGGCAGTCGTTTCACAAATGGTGAAGCAGGTCTGCAGGTGTCTATCTTTCTCTCCCCCTCTGTCTTCCCCTCCTCTCTCCATTTCTCTCTGTTGAGAGGACTCGGGGAGACAGAGGAGAGTGCAACCTGCAGTCCTGCTAAGCTTTTCCCCTAAAGGCGGGGACTGAGGACTTGAACCTGGGTCCTTGCACATTGTAACACGTGCACTCAACCAGGTGTGCCACCACCAGGACACCAATTTCCCTTTCTCTACCCAATAAAGAATAAAAAATACAATAAAAACAGCGAACACTACAACAACAATAAAAAACAACATGGGCAACAAAAGGGAAAATAAATGTAAAAAAAAAAAGAAAAAAGAAAACCACCTCAACATTTGTCAAAAGAAATAAATAGTCCATAAAGTTAGGTATCAGGGTGGTCCGGGAGGTGGATAAAATGTTGGACTCTGGGAGTCGGGCTGTAGCGCAGCGGGCTAAGCGCAAGTGGCGCAAAGCACAAGGACCGGCATAAGGATCCCGGTTCGAACCCCGGCTCCCCACCTGCAGGGGAGTCGCTTCACAGGCGGTGAAACAGGTCTGCAGGTGTCTATCTTTCTCTCCTCCTCTCTGTCTTCCCCTCCCTCTCTCCATTTCTCTCTGTCCTATCCAACAACAACAACAATAATAACTACAACAATAAAACAACAAGGGCAACAAAAGGGAATAAATAAATTAAATAAATATAAAAAAAAAAATGTTGGACTCTCAAGCATGAGGTTTGATTCCCCAGAAGTGCATGTACCAAAATGATATCTGATTCTCTCTTCCCATGTCTTATATAACTAAATAAATAAAATATTAAAAAATTAAAACAAGATAGGTAGCAGGTTCAATCCCTGGCGACAACATTAGCCACAGCTGCACAATGATTATTCTGACTGGCAGCCGGGGAGGCAATGAGGTGGCTACAGTGTTGGATTTGGGAACAGGAGGTCCCAAGTTCAATCCCTCACATCATCATGTGCTAGAGTAATACTCTGATTCTCTTACCTTCTTTTGTTAATAAATAAATATTTTAAAACACCTCTTTCTTTTGGGTGGAGAAATGCCTGATGGGAGAGTACTGAAGGTTTCCAATCTGACACTCAGTACAGCATGTTCAAGTGGTGCTTTGGCCTCTGCCTCATATGACACTATTTTTTTTTAAAATTATATTTATTCATTTATTACTGGATAGAGACAGAGAGACATCTGCAGTCCTGCCTCACCACCTGTGAAGCTTTTCCCCTGCAAGTAAGGACCAGGGGCTTGAACCTGGGTCCTTGCATACTGTACTGTGTGCATTTAACCAGACGTGCTACTGCCTAGCCCTAAACTAGCTTTTATATGTACTATATATTTTTTCTCATTATCTTTGTTTATTGGGTAGAAACAGTAAGAAAGGGAGCTGGGCAATAGCGCAGCAGGTTAAGCACAGGTGGCACTAAGTGCAGGTGGCACAAAGCGTAAGGGCCGGCTTAAGGATCCTGGTTCCAGGCCCCGGCTCCCCACCTGCAGGGGAGTCGCTTCGCAGGCGGTGAAGCAGGTCTGCAAGTGTCTATCTTTCCTTCCCCCTCTCTGCCTTCCCCTCCTCTCTCCATTTCTCTCTGTCCTATCCAACAACGATCGACATCAACAATAATAATAATAACCACAACAAGGCTACAAGGGCAAAAGGGCAACAAAAGGGGGGAAAATGGCCTCCAGGAGCAGTGGATTCATGGTGCAGGCACTGAGCTTCAGCAATAACCCTGGAGGCAAGAAAAAAAAAAAAGCAGAGAGGTAGAGAGAGTAAAATAAACCAGTACAGAAGCTTCCTTTAATGCATTGGGAGTTGGGCTTGAACCTGAGTGGGTGGAGTACCTAGCAGAGCAGCACTATACACATGAGCTATATCTCCAGGCCTCAGTTCTGTCCAGTTTTTCAAAGAACAAGAGGCGGGGTTTCCATTTTCCACATCTCTCTACTGCCCATGGCCTTGGCTTTCTTTAAGCTAGCATGGCTCCAGGCTCTGGGAAGCTGGTTTCCTCTGAATCCTGGTAGAGCAGACGAGTCCAAGGAATGTCAGGTCCAAACTCCCTCCCCTCAACCAGCCTCACAAATAGCTGCCCTCTGCTCACCCAAGCCCTTGGCTTTCTTCTTCTCTTGTGGCCTTCGGTGGTCTCGGTCTCCAACCTCATTTGTCCGGATCTCTTCTATGCCCGGCTCCCCCTTGGAGGTCTCCTTCTCACCATTGACTACTGGAGTCTCTGGCTCAGGCTCCCCATTCCGTGAAGCATAGGGCCGGGACTTCTCTGCATCTTCGGATTCAGCAGGCTCACCCTGTGCCCCATCATCACCTGGGCCCCCCTGATTGTTGTCCACGCAGTATGTACTTAGGATGTCTTCCAACTGGCGGCTCAGCTCCTCAGAGACATCACAGAGGGCCCCAGCCTGAGGAGTTTTGGCCTGTGCTCCTTATAACAGAGGATGAGGAGCAGAATGAAAAATGAAATAGTTATACCACTGGCTGATATTTTCAGGGACAAACTTACTGGTCTGGGTTAAATGTTGCCTAACTGCCTTCTTCTTCTTCTAGCGTTTGCCCCTAACTGCCTTAAGCCTATTTATCTAAAGAATCCACAGAACTGTTTACTATTACCTTCTAGCCATGCTTGTTATTACAGAGGCCAAGTACGGGGGAGGTAAGACATGACATCAACCGTCTTGTGAACCACTAGGTGCTCCAATAAAGTGATTTGGGGTGGGGGGGAGATGAAAAAAATCAAGCAGGCTAGGAAAACAGCGAAGCAGTTCAAGCTACACACTTTCATGGCTGCATGCCTGGCCTGAGATTCGTATGTCCCAGGTTCAATCCCTGGTACCAGCACAAGCCAAAGCTGAGCAGTGTTTGGTAAAAAAAATATATATATGGATAAAACATCCAGCACACAGGGTTGGCATGTGGCAATTCAATGACTATTCATTCCATCCCTAGCTTCCCTCAAAAGTCACAGCTTCAGAGATAAGGAGCACTGAACCACCGAGTGAGGAGTTTCTATACAGTATGTGCTGATGGCTGTCTCAACTGGCTACCACCGGATTAAATCCCGCCAGACTTCTGTCCGAGGTATCTGTCCTGTGTCTAGCTCGGGAGGCTGCACCAACTCCCCATGGGCTGGTGGGCAGCAGGCAGCCTCTACACCCCTCCCTCCAGGTAAACAGTGGTCTTGCCTCCCGGGCCCCTCCCCCTCCTGCGGCGCGGAGGCTGCACACACCCTGAGTCCTCCCTGGAGCCGGGCTGTTGGGACCTTCAGCTTCCAGCACAGGAGTCGGCTGGCCGGGCCGCCCCTGGCCTCCCTCGGCTCCTGCGTCCGACTGACCCGCGTTGTTTTTAGGGTTGAGAGTGTTGCTTGTTTGCCTGGCAGCTCCATTCTTTTTGTCCTGGTTCTTCATTGTGGTTTGCAACGCTCGGTGAAGAACAGCCTTTAAGACACAAACACACTTCCGATTTCCCAGATTTCCAAAGTCTTCGCAGCTCACGCGAAGGAGAAATGCTCCTTCCTCCCTGACCGTGTACCCAAGGAGATTTTCGGTCCGGACCTTGGAGGAGGGGAAGAGGCCTCCCTTCCCTCCACCCTCCCAATAAGTCACTTCCTGGCAACCCGGGCCCCTCAAGACCTGCAGCGCGCGGGATAGGCTCGGAACTCACACTGACGTGGCGGGACGCGCGCCCCGCGGCCTCCCCGCCCCCTCGGCCCACGTGGGCCCCTGGGCGCGCACGCCACCGCCCACGCCCCGCGTGCCCTCCCGCCGCCCGCCCGCGCGTGCGCACAGGCATCGGACCCCCGTCCCCCACCGGTGCGAACACCAGCGTGGAACTGACGTGATTTCCCTCACGGCCCGGAGCATCCAGGCTCGCAGGGCCTCCGATGGTGTCTTGTCTCTAGCCGCCCCGGTACGAACCTCACAGACGACGTACAGACGGCTTCACCCGCTCCGGCTTGGCACCGGAAACCTGGGTAACCGCTGCTGGCCGAACCGCCTGCTCCTGCCACAGCCAATCACTGGCCAGTGCCCGCGCGGGGCTTGCTGGGAAAGATGAAGCGAGAGGCCTCGGAGGCGGGTGGCCGGGAAGGCGGGGGAGAGAGTGGACTACACCTCCCTTCCTGCTCCCCGGCCCGCGCCCGCTCCCGAGATGCAACAGGAAGGAGGCTGCGGTCTGGAGGAGCGAGTCGTCAGCGCTGAGCAGCGTGTGGTCCTCTTTGCTGTGGCACATTAGGCTTCAGCTCGAAATCGCGGGCGCTGGCGTGGCTGCTCTTCCCTCCACGCCACCAGCCACCCTTTCACGCCCGTCCCTGGCCGGGAGCACTTGCGACTCCGTATGTCCTCCCAGAGCACAGTACCTTCCCTTCCGGGCGAGGAAAGAGAACCGGGCTGGGAATCAGGGATGTGTTTTCCAGTCCTCACTCCATCACTAACGTGCCGGATGGCTGGGCATTCCTTCCAGTTCCGGGGCATCTGTTTTCCTGTTCCTACAGAAACTTTCTTTTGAGTAACAATAACGCTGCTGAATGGTCAGACTTATGCAGCCCTCAACTACTTATCAACGGAGGTGCTATCTGCAGTTGAGGACGGGAGTGGGGAGATTAGATGACCTGAGTGTTCAGGCATTCAAAACCAGGAAGTCTGGCACCAGCATCCATCTTAACTGCGATTACCTGGCTCGTAGCCAGAGGAAATAACCACCGGTCCTTGTAGTTCGTGAAGATCCCCACCCCCAGCCCCCATCCTTTGGAAGGTGCTGAGTTTGGCCTTAACTGTCCTTGCTGCACTGGGGCTAAAGGAGGGGGAAAAACAAACAAACAAAATGTTTATGTATTTATTTAGTGAGAGACCAGATCACAGTATTGGATATGCAATAATAGGGACTGAACTTACGTTCTCAGGTTTGCAAAGTATTGCACTTTACCACCTGGGCCAACAGTCTCCTCGAAATTAAACGTTTACTTCAATTTTATATATATATATATATATATATATATATATATATATATATATATATATATATAGTGCATTTTTGCTACCAGGATTATTCCTGGGCTTGGTGCCTACACAGTGAACCCACTGCTGCTGGCAGCCACCCCTCTTTTTTTATTCAGGTAAATTAAACTTTTATTGAAAACAAAACATGTTAGGAAAGGAGAGGTAGAGAAAAAGAGAAAGAAGGGGACCCGGTGCACTTACAGGCTGGATAGTCACATGGTGGTTATGAGAGAGAGAGGAGAGAGAAATTAAGAGGCTTGTATGATGCTGTCTGGGCCAAATAGAGAGAGAGAGACCGAGATCCCCCCTTTTTGATAGGACAGAGAGAAATTTAGAGGGGGTGGGGGAGATAAGAGAAACAGGCACCTGCAGTATTTCCCTGACTATTCCTGAAGCTTCCCCCCCTGCAGGTGGGGTGCATGGGTCCTTGCACATGGTAAATTTTGCACCACCTCCAGCCCTCCCCCCCATATGATTTTATTTATTCTTCTTTTTTTTTTTTTTTTTTTTGCTATCTCCAGCGTCATTGCTGGGGCTTGGTGCTGGCACTACAAATCCATTGCTCCTGGTGGCCACTTTTCCATTTTATTTATTTATTATTGGATAAAGACAGAGAAATAGGGCAGGGAAGAGATAAATAGGGGGAGAGACAAACACCAGCAGTACTGCTTCACCACTTGTGAAGCTTCCCTTCAGTAGGTGGGGACCAGGGGCTTGAACCTGGGTTCTTGTGCACTATAATGTGTGCACTTAACCTGGTGTGCCACCACCTGGCCCCCCATTTTTTCCATTTTATTGGATAGGACAGAAACGAGAGAGGAGGGGGAGATAAGGAGAAAGATAGACATGTTCAGACCTGCTTTATCACTTATGATGCAACCCCCCCTACAGGTAGGGAGCTTGGGGTTCAAACCCAGATCTTTGAGTGGATCCTTGTGCTTAACCAGGTATGCCACCCCCCCACCCCTGCATCATAGTTCTTAGGAATTCGTATTATATGAGTTTAACCCAGTGCATTACCTCCCGGTTCCCCGGGCTGCTTTTTTTTTTTCTCAAGATTTATGTATTTATTTACTAGAATTATAGCATTACTCTGGCACACTGGATGTCATATGATCCCATGTTTAAGAATCTAACACTTGGAAGTTGGGCAGTAGCTCAGCGGGTTAAGTGCACATGGCGCAAAGAGCAAAGACGGGCCTAAGGATCCTGATTCCCACCTACAGGGGAGTCGCTTCACAAGCGGTGAAGCAGGTCTGTAGGTGTCTGTCTTTCTTTCCCCCTCTCCATTTCTCTCTGTCCTATCCAACAATGACATCAATAACTACAACAAAGGCAACAAAAGGGAATAAATAAATATTAAGTTGTCCGGGAGGTGGCGCGGTGAATAAAAGCATCGGACTCTCAAGCATGAGGTCCTGAGTTCAATCCCCAGCAGCACATGTACCAGAGTGATGTCTGGCTCTTTCTCTCTCCTCCTATGTTTCTCATTAATAAGTAAAATCTTTTTAAAAAATATTTTAAAAAAACAATTTAACACTTGGGGGCTGGGTGGTAGCACACTGGGTTAAGCGCACATAGTGCAGAGCACAGGTACTGGCGCAGGGATCCAGGTTCCAGCTCCAGGCTCCCCACCTGCAGGGAAATTGCTTAGCAAGCAGTGAAGGAGGTCAGCAGGTGTCTCTCTCCCCTTCTGTCTTCAACATCAATCGTCGATGACATCAATAACAACTACAATAAAAAGAGGGTAACAAGGGAGTTGGGCAATAGTGCAGCAGGTTAAACTCAGGTGGCACAAAGCGCAATGACCAGCGTTAAGGGTCCCGGTTCAAGCCTCCAGCTCCCCATCTGCAGGTGAGTCGCTTCACAGGCAGTGAAGCAGGTCTGCAGGTGTCTTTCTCTCTCTCCCTCTCTGTCTTCCCCTCCTCTCTCCATTTCTTTCTGTCCTATACAACAACAACGGTATCAGTAATAACTACAATAAAACAACAAGGGCAACAAAAGGGAATATTTTAAGAAAAGGGCAACAAAAGGGAAAATATAAAAAAATTAAAGACCTTACTGGAAAATCATAAACTATATTGTTAAATTTCTTTTTAAATATTGCCTTTTGTTGCCTTACTGTTGTAGGTCCTGTTATTGCCGTCGTCATTGGATAGGGCAAAGAAAAATGGAAAGAGGAAGGGAAGACAGAGAGGGAGAAAGACACCTGCAGACCTGCTTCACCGCTTGTGAAGTGACTCCCCTGCAGGTGGGAAGCCAGGGACTCGAACTGGAATCCTTATGTTGGTTCTTGCGCTTTGCGCCACCTGCACTTAACCCACCACGCTACTGTTATATTTAAAGTAGTTGTGCACATGGACCCAGGTTCATACCCCTGGCTGGCCCTCACCTGGCAAGGAGAAAGCTTCACAAGTGTGAAGCAGTGCTGCAGCTGTCTTCCAGTTTCTCTCTCCTCTCAACCTCTACCCAACAATAAAATATTGAGTATATATACATGTGTGTATATAGATACACATTTTTTTTCCTCCAGGGTTATTGCTGGGCTCGGTGCCTGCACCATGAATCCATTGCTCCTGGAGGCCACCTTCCCCCCCCCTTTTTTGTTGTAGCCTCGTTGTGGTCATCACCACTGCCACTGTTGATGTCGTTCGTTGTTGGACAGGACAGAGAGAGATGGAGAGAGGAGGGGAAGACAGAGAGGGGGAAAGATTCAGACCTGCTCCACCGCCCGTGAAGTGACTCCCCTGCAGGTGGGGAGCCGGGGGCTCGAACTGGGATTCCCTAGGACGGTCCCTGCGCTCTGCACCACATGCACTTAACCCACTGCGCCACCGCCCAACCCCCATATATACACATTAAAAAAAAATGAAATCCAGAGAAAAAAGACCAGGAGGCTGGGCGGTGGTGCACCAGGTGAAGCGCACATAGTATGAAGCACCAAGAATCTGTGCGAGGATCATGCTATCTCCTCAGCCTTGTAGTAATCTTTTGTGGCTACAAGATCACATACATTTTTTCTTTTTTGAAACCTGAACACTGCTCTGGTACAAAGTCCTAGACTCTTGGGGCCAGGCTACCTGGTTAAGCGTACACATTACAGTGCACAAGGATGTATGATGCTATTTACCCTCACCCAACACTTTTTCCTCATTCAAAAAAAAAAAAAGTCTAAGACCACACCAAAGAATACAATTTAGAACTTTGCAACAGGTTTTTATTTTTTGCTTTATTATCTATTACAGTGTTTAAAACCTAAAGAAATAACACTTTCTCTTTAAATTGGATGTGTATATAAATATCATTTGTCTGGATCAGCACACTCAATGCCACTGTTTCTTGGCCTATATCTGCTCTGAAATCAAACTTTGTGTCTGTCTACCCAGGGGCCCTGAGAACATCGAAAATAGCTAGTTTAGTTTTTGAAAAACTTAAAATTAACTAGAAAAGAAAAATCAGTAAGGAAAAGAATTTGATTCACCTTCCTCAGGTCTGTAGCTGAGAACCTAAGACTCCTTGATTCCCTTAGTTGTCCAATTAAAGGTAGTACCAACAAAAACTGGTAAAAAAAATCAACACCCAACTCCAGAGTCTTGAGAGTTCTCAGAGTTAGACTCCAAGGACATGAATGAGTCAGAGGCTTCCAACCAGTTCTTAGGAGCTAAACTTTTGACTTCCTTCACTGCTCTCTGCAGTCCCAGGAAAAGTTTCTATTCTCAAACCCATAGATTGAAAATCTAGCTTACATAGGAAAGCATGGCTAGTATTTAGCAGAGAGGTTCATGTATATGCTAATATGGACATGAGCAGTCAGAATGGCCCAGAAATAGTGAAGTAGGCCCCAAACCTCTGAAGACTTTTGTAACATACTATTCAGAAACCTTTTTCCCAGAGTTCTGGGCCCAAAATTTAATGCTGTCACTTCTAATTCTCCCACCCACTTTTGGTTCTACACATAGCACAGACCTGATGCAAAATGTCCTCTCAGAGGAAAAAAGTAACAGCACAGACTTGGTTGGTATTGATCTCAAATTCTTCCCTTGCCGTGATCTGGGGGTAGCACTAGGAGTTGGACAATGGGATGACTGAATCATTTATGAAGGCCTTGGCCAAAGAGCAGTGGGTATCTACTACCTGGTTCTCCTTAGGGCCAAACTCTCAGCGTAATCGACTTAGCAAAAGAATCTGAAAGACACAGAAAAAATACTGAACAAAATTGGTTCGACTTAGCAAATGAATCTGAAAGACACAGAAAAAATACTGAACAAAATTGGTCTATAATGTGCAATCCTCAAACAGCTGTAGAAGAAACCTACTCCAAGCAATCTCTCAGTCTCACATTCATTACTCTACCAGGGTAGTCCAAGTTGAAGATGTTGCTATCGGTTATAAACAATTTCTATGGATCATTGCACCGAGTCATATCTCTCCCCAGCCTGCCAGGCAAGCAGTCAGGCACACATATTCCTGAGTACCCCAGCCAGTCTGTTCTCCCTATAGAGCCCCTTAAGAATCTACTGAGTTGGCAGAAAAGCCAAGGCACTTTTTTTTTGCATCATGACTTTTCTTACAACCCAGTAGCTCCTTGACTTCAACTGAGAATACAAATTTGAGCTTACAAGATAAATCTGAATACTCAAGATGGTGGGTACCATGTTCTCTCTAGGGGAGAAAAGATGAACTAGCTAGCTGAGGCCTTCAGAGAAAGGCCTATGTGAGATGAGAAGGAAAGTATTGCTAGACTTCCATCTCTTTCCCTGTAGTTTACTAGACACTCTAGGATAAGGATGTAGGGCAAAGGCAGGTAGAAACATGAGACTATGGGAATCCAGTTCATCCTGCTTGTTTTCATTCTTCACTGGTTTAGCTTGAGAAATAGAAAGCCTGTGCCTAAAAGCCTTCTTCCAACTAAGCACTGTAGCAGCTATTATCTGTGCAGTTAAACTAACAAAACAAAAACAAAAAAAAAGGAAAGAAAAAATCCTGGAAGGTGGTTTCCATAAGAGTAGAAACAGATCTAAGAGCTAGGTAAGGGGGAACACTAAGGGTCCCTGAGAGCTGAGGTCATCAACGCCTGTTCCTTGTAAAGGTCATTTATACCCACTGCCTCAAGTAACCAGGATGGCCAGCTGGGTCAGAAGGCTGCAGCCTCTGGGGACATGTAGGAACTAAAGGCAGGTTTTACAACCAGACCTATGGAAGATGATGATTTAGGTTTGGAATGCCCAGAGCAGTTGGCAATAAATAGGTGGCACTGTTCAAAACATTCTTTGAACACTTTTAAGAAAACGGGCTCCTTGCCTATTACAGCCACACCTGGTTACTGCTGCTAGAAGCTTCAAAAACATGTTAGGCTATTCTCTAAAGTAGACTGGGGAATGCCTTCATCATCCCTGCAGCCTCTACTCATAAATTTATCAGAAAGCTTTGGCATTACCCTGGTCAAGGCCAGGAGTCCAAATTGGCCTGGATGGGACCTATGAAGACTTGTCAAGTCTGAGCTTTATATGGAGATTATGTCGTTTTCCAGGATGGCCAAAGGAGAGAAAGACACAGATGATGATGTATCTACTTTTGTTGTCTGGAAGAATTTCAGTGAGTGAGTGGGAGTTAGAAAATGGTATTAAAACAAAGGAAAGCTCATAGGTATCACCCCCCCCTTCCTGAAATCTGTTCTCATGTTGTGCTCTGGGAGACTTAAGACTTTGAAGTCCTTGAAGAAAAAATGCATTTTAAGTAGCAGCCAGCCAGTTGATCAAACGTTTTCTATCCAGTAGAGATAGAAAGCAAAGGTAGATTTTTGGAAGAACAGCTGGAGAAGCAAGGATATGTAAGTCTCACAGCAACAATTTAGCCCCAATGTCAGAAACTTAAGTATTGCTTGAGATGCACAAGGTAGATCCTACTAAAGTGCCCCGCCCTGTATCCTGGGATACTGGGGAATGGGGGTGGGCTCTTCTTTGAACCATAAGGGAGCAGTTTTGGAATGAAGTCAGTAGGTGAGGTGAAAGTAGTACTCTGCCTGGGAGACTGGAGGCAGCTAGATCATTCCAAAACTAAAGAGTGCTATCCAACTAATTGAGGTGATACAGCATTGGTGACTTTTCAGTGATAACCACTAGCTCTGTATCACCTTCCTAAAAAAGGAGTTCTAGAGTTGGATTTCAACACTAGGAGAGGGCAAAATCAAGACCAGCGGCCAACAGTGAGCACCTGAACTTTAGATCTGTACACAGAGAAGCATGGATTTTACCTGAGCCAGAGGGTATATGTAGTAATGGAAGCAAGACTGCCATTGCTTTTGAGAAAGAAGTACAGATTGGAGCAGGACACTCTGACAGAACACAATAGAGTGGGAGGGGCAAGGAAGACTATTATGTCTTCAGCTCCACAACTGGTTTACACTTATCTGACAACTTTCTTCACCCTTTCTTCCCAAACCGGGCTTTATTATCACTATCATGTGCAATCCACACAAGCATAGGCAAGCCACTAAGGCACTGCACTAGCTTTACTCAAAGAGAAAGAAAAGGTATTACGATTATAACTGTCACAAAGAAGGGTAAAATCCAAACCAGGTGTAAGGATTTTGAACTGGGAAGATATCAATAACACTCAAAAGTATGGAGGCTGCTAAATTTCTGTGATAATAGTAGAGACAGCCATATATGATAAATTAAAGATAAAAAGGTCTTTGAGACTCTGAGAAGGCAGACTACTTTCTGGTTTCCTGATATAAACAGGATACTCAGCGGTAAGAACTAGGGTGGGAGATTTCACCAGGCTCTGGTACCATCCTTGCTCCCTTCAGGTACTGGGACAATCAGAGCAGGCTGGTCTGCTGTATAAAGGTTCCAGAGAGAAGGGTTGGTCCCAGGTGGTAGCCCGGAACAAGCAGAGAAGAAAAAGACCAAGCTCAGGCTTTCTGAGCAAGGAAGATTCTACATCTCTTTTTGTTCTTCCTCACAGTATCCTACTTATAGAAATTACAGTTCTTCCTCTTGAGACCAATTAAGACTGACCTACCTAATATATAGAATATAAAAAAATACAGAATTTTTTTTGACATTCTCTCCTTTGGAAATAAAATATACATGATACATGATCCAACTATGGAAGAGGAGGATGAAGGAAGGTCAAAGGCAGGGACCCTTGGCTATCCCAATACATGACACTCTCATTCCAACCTCCTCTGTAATTTAAGGATTACTAGAGCCCAAGGGCTTTCTCCCCAGGAGAAAGGATTCAGCTCCCTGTCTCATGCTTAGGAGAAAATACAGCTACCTCAGAAGTTTAACTCCGAGGGAAATTTTCAAGTAAACAAATGAAGTTGGGTCGCACCATTGGAAGGTGGGAAGGAAACATGGGATCAGTAGCAACACATAGGAAGCCCTGTCTGAAGGCCTGTGTTCCTCCCCTCCATTCCCACTGGTGTAATTCCCGCAGGAGAGTGAGGGTGATCTCCCAAAACTAAAGAGGTCTGGGCAAGGGTTAAAGGGAGGGAGGGAGGGGCCTTTGTCTCTTGGTAACCTCCCCCTCAGCCTCTAGTCCCAGACAATGCTGGCAGCTGGGATTCCTAAAACCAGGAACTCAAGGCTCTTGGAAAGAGCTATCTTAATACAAGAAGAATGTGCAAAAGGAAAAAAAAATTAAATAACTCAATCCAAGCATACAAGGTTAATATTCTGTCAGAGCAAGAACACTTTGTTTTAGATTTCCCCTTCCCTAGCCCTCCCCCAACCTCTGGAATATTCCATCTGCTCCAGTACCCAAGATAAAGAGTTAACATAGATCAGGGCAGAGGACTGGGAAGGATGAAGGAAGATAAAAAGGGAAGGAAGTTACCAAAGAAAAAAATAAAATAAAATAAAAAAGGTGCAAAATTGATTGCCTCAGTCCTCCTTTGTCTACCCCCTGGGCTCTTGGGTTAAAGACATATGTGCAGCCAAAATATAGTGTAAGGAAGAAAAACCCAACATGTCCCCTTCTTGTCACATATCCCCAATGTGAGCCTCAAATGGTTCTTTCTGTCCAGAGGGTGCTCCCTCCAGGGAAGGGGGTGGAGCAGGTCAAAGAGCAGTCTCCAGGGCAGCAGAGGTGTGTGGTGGCTGATGATGGGGGGGGGTCTGGTTTCCCTCCCACCAGAGGGCTGCTTTTTCTGCTGGCTGGTGGTGCGTTCCATCCCCTCCCCTCCCCAGAGGCAGACATTATAGCTGGAAGCCCTCCATGGGGGCCTCAGGCTGCTGGAAGATGAACTGTTGTTGCGTTTCATCCACTTGGGGAGCCAGGCTACTATCATCATCTTCTACACCAAAGTAGTGCTCAATGAGGTCAAAGGCCTTCTGGTAGATTTCCTGGTTCTCATGGCTCTGGAGAAATTCGATTTTATCCAATCCTATGGTGGCAAGGACAAAGGGGGATGAGTAGAGTTTGGGTAGATTTAAAAAAAAAAAAAAATTAACATGAGAAAGATATCAAGTGAACCACAGTACCACTCTGTGTCTTATCTTTCTTCCCTCCCTGTCTCCCCTCCCCCATTTCTGTCCAAGAAAATTTTTTTTTTTATTTAAGCGCACATGGTGCAAAGCGCAGAACCAACATAAGGATCTTGGTTGGAGCCACCAGTTCCTCACCTGCAGAGGAGTCTCTTCACAAGAAGTGAAGCAGGTCTACAGGTGTCTTATCTTTCTCTCCTACTCTCTTGATTTCTCTTTGTCCTATCCAACAGCTACAATAATAACAACCACAAGGGCAACAAAATGGGAAAAAAGCCTCCAGGAGCAGTGGATTTGTAGTGCAGGCACTGAGCCCCAGCAATAGCCCTTGGGGGTGGGGGGAGGAGAAAAAGAAAACCAAACCCACAATGACTTGGAAATGATCAGTTTCTTGGAGGTGAGTGATGAGTCAATCAGGTATGCTTAACTGAATTGGCTAGAAATGGCTGAAAACATGCCTTTTTTTTTTTTTTTTTTCCTCCAGGGTTAGTGCTGGGCTTGGTGCCTGCACCATGAATCCACCACTCCTGGAGGCCATTTTTCCCCTTGTTGTTGCAGCCTCGTTGTGGTTATTATTATTATTGCCCTTGTTGACGCAATTCGTTGTTGGATAGGACAGAGAGAAATGGAGAGAGGAGGGGAAGACAGAGAGAAGGGGAAAGAAAGACAGACACCTGCAGACCTGCTCCACCGCCTGTGAAGCGACTCCCCTGCAGGTGGGGAGCCGGGGGCTTGAACCGGGATCCTTACGCCGGTCCCTGCGCTTTGCGCCACATGCGCTAACCCACTGAGCCACCGCCCGACCCCCTGAAAACATGCCTTTTAGTGCATGATACAGTTCTGGGTCTTTGTTTTTGCATCTGTACTTACTTGTGAAACCTACCAAAAGAAAACTGACTTGCTGCTTCTCAGAAGGAGAAAAGAACTATATTCAATGATGACCAAAAGCACACACACAAATATTGCTTTACAGGTCCCGGATTCAGACGTAGAAGCTGTCTATAAGAAGATGTGAAGTTGGGGAAAGGGCACATACCATAGGCTTCCTCGATGAGGCCACAATAGGGATTAACCCCTGAGCCACTGCGCTTGCCCTCTTGCTCTCCAAGCCGAAGGATGTTCTCCAGTCCATTGAGGGCCACTTGCACAATCTTTGAATCCATCACAGTCAGTAAGTCACACAGGGGTTTGATGCAGCCAAGTGAGACCAGGTATCTGAGGGCCAGAATCCAAGTAAATTCTGCATTAATGCAGGGTGAGGGATGCCCAACAGAGGGAGTTGCTAGTATGCAGGTGTTAATATGTCCTCTGGGTTTCTCGCATACACTACAATATTGAGTCTTCTAATTTACCCACTGTATCTCAAACTCTCCCTCCACCCTCCCAATACTACCTGTCCCCTTCATTTCCATACAGGTTACATTACATTTCTCTTTCATTGAAATATCCCACTGCTGTGACTTCATCACTATGAAGACAGTTTCCTACCTAAAATTCTTCACAGTACAACCTCTGAGGGCATGATGATACAGATCTTGATTTTTTTTTTCTTTAGCTTCATGTTGTATTATTCCTTCCAAGTACATTACATCCCAGCCAAATAAGTAAAACTCTCCAGTCTTTTCATTCTTGTACCTTTACTTTAAAAAAATTTTTTTTAATTTTATTTATTTATTCCCCTTTGTTGCCCTTTTTTATTGTTGTATTTATTGATGTCGTTGTTGGATAGGACAGAGAGAAATGGAGAGAGGAGGGGAAGACAGAGAGGGGGAGAGAAAGAGAAACACCTGCAGACCTGCTTCACCGCCTGTGAAGCGACTCCCCTGCAGGTGGGGAGCCGGGTGCTCGAATTGGGATTCTTATGCTGGTCCTTGTGCTTTGTGCCACCTGCACTTAAACTCACTGAGCTACAGCCCGACTCCCTAACTTTTTTTTTATATTTATTTCTTTTCTTTTTTGTTGCCCTTGTGTGTTATGCTTTACATTGGTTTGTTCTAGCCCTCCCCCGCCAAGAGAATTGGATCAGTCCTATTAATTTCCCGGGCCTGCTTGGCCCCGCCCCAAGGAACCCCGAGAGAGGGTTCCTGAGTCCGAGAGTTCCTGAGTTCCTGAGTTCGAGAGTTTCAGGGTTACAGAGTAAGAGAGAGTGCCAGAGAGACAGAGTTCCTGGGTTTCTGAGTTCCAGAGTAAAAGAAAGAGTGCTTGCGCCGCCGCAAAGAGACAGCAGAGTTCTGTTTGGTGATTAGTTTGTCTTAGTTTATGAATCGTTGTTCCTGAATAAAGAAATACAGCTTCCCTGCCCAGCCGTTGTCTCCGCGTCTCTGTTCACCACTGCGAAGCCAACCCGGCTGGCAAGAGCCTACAAATTTTAACAACACCCTTGTTTTTCACTGTTGTAGTTATTATTTTTGTTGTTACTTATGTCATTGTTGTTAGATAAGACAGAGAGAAATGGAGAGAGGAGGGGAAGATAGAGGGGGAAAGATAAGACACCTGCAAACCTGTTTCACGGCTTGTGAAGCGACCCCCTGCAGGTGGGGAGCTGGGGGCCTGAACCGGGATCCTTGCGCCAGTCCTTGTGCTTCGCGCCACGTGTGCTTAACCTGCTGGGCTACCGCCTAACTCCCTGTACCTTTACTCTTAACAGTTTTTTTTATTTTTTATTTAAGAAAGGATAAACTAACAAAACCATAGGGTAGGAGGGGTAGAATTTCACACAATTCCCACCATCCAATCTTCATATCCCCTCCCCTCCCCTGATAGCTTTCCCATTCTCTATCCCTCTGGGAGCATGGACCCAGGGTCGTTGTAGGTACTCCTAACAGTTTTAAAGGCCTTTAGATAGCATAATGGTTATGCAAAGACTCTCATGCCTGAGGCTCTGAAGTCCCAGGTTCAATCCCCCCCCCCCCAAGCAAAAGCTAGAGCTGTGCAGTGCTCTGGTATGTCTCTCTGTGTCTTCTCTCTCAAAAATAAAAGTAGTAAAATACTTTTTAAAAAAATACGTCTTTTTTTTTTTTTAAAAAAAAGATTGCATTTGCCCTACAAAGATTAACTCAACAACTATCCCTTTCCTCCTAAGGTTTATAGATATTGAAGATATTCCCTGCTTCCTAGGCTACAAGCTTAGGATAAAGAACTTGTCCAATTCTCCTACTCATATAGATAATGAAAACTAAAATCAAATAACACACAAGTACAAAATAGCTTTCTATTTTCGCTTCCCAAGTATCACCCCCCAAAATGGTTTCCCTTTTCAAAAGATCGGAGAGCCACAGAGAAAGTAAAGCATTCCGCTGTACAGGTGCTGCTGGGGGAGAAGCTCAGGAGCTCATGCCAGCAAGTCCAATGCTTTCTCCATTGCTCCACTTGCCAGACCACCCCAGAATGATTTCTTTTTAAATCTTTTATTTATTTCTAATTGGATAGATACAGAGAGAAACTGAGAGTGAAGGGGGAGATAGAGAGGAAAGAGACAGACACACCTGTACACCTGCTTCACCATCCATGAAGCTTTCCCCTTGCAGGTGGGGAAGTGGGGATCAAGGGTTTGAACCCAGGTCCTTGTACACTGTAATGTGTGTGGTTAACCAGGTGCACCACCTCCCGAACCCCCCCCAAATACTTTTTTTTATTAGCTTTATATTGGATAGAGACAGCCAGAAATCAAGAGGGGAGCAGGAGAGACAGAGACAGAGAGAGAGAGAGACAGCTGCAGTCCTGCTTCACCACTCATGAAGTTTTCCCCCTGGCAGGTGGGGAACGCAGACTTGAATCCAGGTCCTTGCACACTGTAATGTGTGCACTTAACCAGGTGTACTACCTACCACCCAGCCCTAAAAATGATTTAATTTTTTTTATTTATTGGATAGAGACAGTCAGAAATCAAGAGGGAATGGAGGGACAGAGAGAGTGACAGACAGAGAGACACACCTGCAGCACTGCTTCATCACTTGTGAAGCTTTCCCCTTGAAGGTGGGGGACTGGGGGCTCAAACCTGGATTCTTGCGCACTGTAATATGTGTGCTCAACCAGGTACACCACCACTCAGCCCCCCAAATGATCTTTTTTTTGCCTCTAGGTTTATGGGTAGGACTCGGTGCCTACATTACAAATCCACTGCTCCTGGAGGCTATTATTTTCCTTTTGTTGCCCTTGTTGTTGTTATTGGTGTTGTACAGGACAGAGATAAACAGAGAGGAGGGGAAGACAGAGAAGGGGAGAGAAAGACAGACACCTGCAGACCTGCTTCACTTCCTATGAAGTGACCCTCCTGCAGGTGGGGAGCCGTGGGCTCGATCTGGGATCCTTCCGCAGGTCCTTACGCTTCGCACCATGTGCACTTAACCCACTGTGCCACCGGCCCAGCTCCCCCCCTCACTTTTTTTAACCAAAGCACTACTTAGCTCTTTGAACCTGGGACTTTGGAGTCTCAGGCGTGAGAGTCTCTTTACATAAACACTATGCTATCTACCCTCTGTCCCCAAAATGATTTCTTACAGAGTAGCTACTTTTAGGGCCAGCAAGATAGCTGGCTTGGATAGTGTACTTGCTTTGTTATGTGCTCAGTCCAGGTTCTAGCCTAGTCCCTAACCATAATGAAGGAAGCTACAGTGGTATGGTCTTTTTTTCCTCTGTCTCTATCTCTCTACCTGAAAACTAGCCTGGAGGTAGAGCAGTGACTATACACTGGACCCAAATGAAATGAATGAAGTCTAGAGTTTGATCACTGGAATTGCATGTTCCAGCAAGATGGTGTGTGTGTGTGTGTTTGTTTTATACTCATGCTCTCTGTTCATATGCGCACGCTCTCTCTCTCCTTCCCTTCCTATTAATAAAAAGAAAAGAGGGGTCAGGTGGTGGCACACCTGGTTAAGAACACACATTACAGTGCTTAAGGTCCTAGGTTCAAGCTCCTGGTTCCCCCCCACAGGTAGAAAGTTTCACAAAAGGGCAGGGGTAGATAGCATAATGGTTATGCAAATAGATTCTCATGGCTGAGGCTCCGAAGTCCCAGGTTCAGTCCCCCCGCACCACCAGCAGCCAGAGCTGAGCAGTGCACGGGTGTTTCTCTCTGTGTCTTTCCCTCTCTGCATCTCTCTCAAAAATTAAAATAAATAAAATATTTAAAAACAAAAGAAAGTTTCACAAGTGGTGAAGCAGTGCTTCCGGTCTCCCTCTCTCCCTCCCCCATCACTCTCAATTTCTCTGTCTCTATATAATAATAAGAAAAAGCGAACCTGGAGCAGTAAATTCCAATTGACAACAAAAAGCTGTTTTTAGATTTACTGTTACTTAAAAACATTTTCTCTGAAATACCTTTATTATTTGCAATTAAAAATTTTAATTTCAAGAAATTAGGCAGTAGTGCAGCGGGTGGTGAGGAGTGCAAGAAGCAGTGTGGGGGGGGGTGGGGAAGAAGCAGTGTAAGGAGCCCAGTTCAAGCCCCCGGCTCCCCACCTGTAGGGGAGTCGATTCAGAAGCGATGAAGCAGGGGGAAAAATTTGATTTTATTTCATTAGAGAAGACAAAGAATAAGCAAAAAAGAGATGAGAGAGAACTACTCTGGTATCAGGATTGAACTTGGCACCTCATACTCACAAATTCTACCAATATGCTACTTCCAACAACAAAACACACACACACACACACACACACACACACACACGACACAAAGACCTTCCCATTGAGAGAGAGAAAGAAAAGTCAGAGTACCACTTGAGTACATGTAATGATGTGACGTTAGGGCTTAAGCTGGAACCTTTCTACCTAGTCCATTAATATCTCCCCTCTTTCTCCAATACCAGAGCTTGACTCTGGTTTGTGGTATTGCTGAGGATTGAAACTTGGATCTCCAATGCCTCAGGTGTGAAAATATATGCACTACTGATGCTGCAATCTCCTTGGCCCAGACTTATTTAAAATATTTATTAATGAGAAAAAGGAGAGAATATCACTTTTAACACTTATGGTGCCAAAGATCAAATTCAGAACTTCATATCTGAAAGCCCAACATCTATCTACTGTACTACCTTCTGGGTCACCAAAGTTTTTTTTTCTTCTTCTTTCTTTCTTGGTGTGTATGTGAAGGCTGCTGGCCTGCTCTGTCATCTGTGCTCTCAGGAATTGAACCCACAGTGGTCTGGAAGGTGGTGTAGTGGATAAAGCATTGGACTCTCAAGCATGAGGTCTTGAGTTTGATCCTCCGGCAGCACATGTACCAGTGATGACTGGTTCTCTCCTTTTTTTTTTTCTCTCCTATCTTTCAAAATAATACACACACACACACACACACACACACACACACACACACACACACACACTGTATCCAGGGTTATTGCTAGGCCAGTACTACAAATCCACTACTCCTCGTGGTCATTTTATTTTTCTATTTTAGTGGATAGGACAGAGAGAAACTGAAATGGGAGGGGAAGATATAGGGAGGGAGGATTTGACTTCCAGAGGCAGAGCTATGAGCAGCAGATCATTTTCTCCCCTCCCCTCCCCTCCCTCCCCTCCCCTCCCCTGCCCTCCCCTCCTCTCCTCTCCTCTCCCGGATCAACTAGGAATACCAAAGGACACCACCCGGACCGAAACAAGACACGACTAGAATGACCACAGGAACCCAGTAAATCACCCGTGAGTACAAACATGTGTGGCTGGTGACAGAGAGGAGAGAGGGGCCTAAGGAGAGATTAAGTTACAGCTAACAGTTCAACAGTTTATCAGTGGAGACACCACCTCCAGTCTGCTCCACCAACAAGGGGACAGCTGAAGGGAGGAGAGGACTCCCCAGAGACTCACCAAGTGCAACTCTGAGTCTCCATTGCTACTACCCTCAGAATCTGGATCAGCGACAGGGAGGGACACCAGGGGACAGAGATCTAACCGGGGAAACTCAGGAGAAGACCTATACTTTGGTGGCATAGCTGAGGGGCTGTGAAAGTCTCTTTGCATAACCACTGGATTATATCTCCCACACCCTGCTTTATCTCTTGTCCAGGAGTCAGTGATTAAGCTAAGAAGCCTATTGATAGTTTAAAAGCCCTCAGGCTCCCATAGCCTACAGGGCTTTTACACCACTGAGCTCCAACTCAGGGATTGAAAAAACTGTTAACTTCCACCACGGTAAACCCTTTAATTAAATTACTTAGACACAAGTCAATCCAGGCAATAGTGATCAATAATTTGAAAAGTACTGATAAAGGGAACTCATAACATAATATATAAAATGGTTAAAACAACAAGAAAAAATATTGGAGACTCGAACCAGGACAAGAGTCCAGCTAAAAGTCCTCCAAACGGTGAAGCACAAAACGAGTTCAACATCCAAACATTAGCTAAGGAAATAATAACAGGAGTGAGTAAAGAATTTGAAAAAATTGTAATCAGAAATGCAGGAACAACAAATGAGAATATGGAAGAAAATTCTAATTATCTCATGGTTATTAGAGAGCTGAAAGTTGAAATCGCTGAGCTAAGAAGGCAACTAGCTGAACAAGCTAAAACAGTATCAGAGCAGGGCAACAAAATAGATGAACTCCAGAAAGCAGTAGAGGGCAGAGAGAATAGAATCTATGAGGCTGAAGACAGAATTAGCAAGATTGAGGATGAATTAGAGACAACTAAAAAAGACGTAAGAGATCTCAAAAAGAGATTAAGAGATGCTGAAAACAACAACAGAGTCCTATGGGATGACTTCAAAAGAAACAATATACGCATTATTGGCTTACCAGAGGAAGAAAGAGAAGGAGAGGAAGAAAGCATTCTCCAGGCTATAATAGCTGAAAATTTCTCTAGTCTAGACAACACCAAAGACATAAAGATTCAAGAAGCCCAGAGGGTCCCAAACAGAATTAACCCAGACCTAAAGACACCAAGACATGTCATACTTAGAATGGAAAGGAATAAGGATAAAGAAAGGATCCTCAAGGCTGCAAGAGAAAAATAAAGAGTCACCTACAAAGGAAAACCCATAAGTCACCTACAAAGGAAAACCCATAAGCCTCATAGATTCTATTCTCTCTGCCCTCTACTGCTTTCTGGAGTTCATAAGGTGACCCATAAGTCACCTACAAAGGAAAACCCATAAGAAAGGAATAAGGATAAAGAAAGGATCCTCAAGGCTGCAAGAGAAAAACAAAGAGTCACCTACAAAGGAAAACCCATAAGATTAGCAGCAGACTTCTCCATAAAAACACTACAGGCCAGAAGAGAATGGCAAGATATCTATCGAGTGCTCAATGAGAAAGGCTTTCAGCCAAGAATACTATATCCTGCTAGACTGTCATTCAGACTAGATGGAAGCATCAAAACCTTCTCAGACAAGCAACAGTTGAAGGAAGCAACCATCACCAAGCCTGCCCTGAAAGAAGTTCTGAAAGGTCTCCTATGAACAAACAGACCACCACAATTAGGACATATATCAAAACACTCTAAAACTCTACAAGAATGGCGTTAAAATATCTTCAATCTTTGATATCAATAAATGTCAATGGCCTGAATTCACCTATTAAAAGACACAGAGTAGGAAGATGGATCAGAAAACACAACCCAACAATATGTTGTCTACAGGAAACTCACCTAACTAAACAAGACAAACACAGACTTAAAGTGAAAGGATGGAAAACTATCATATAAGCCAATGGCCCACAAAAAAGGGCAGGAACAGCTATTCTCATATCTGACATGATAGACTTTAAAATAGATAAGATTAAAAAAGATAGGAATGGACACTACTTAATGCTCAGAGGATCAGTCAATCAAGAGGACTTAACAATTATTAATATCTATGCACCCAATGAGAAGCCATCTAAATACATCAAACTTCTACTGAAAGAGCTACAGCAATATATTAACAGTAACACAATCACAGTAGGGGACTTCAACACCCCACTATCTCAACTTGACAGATGATCCAGGAAGAAAATCAGTAAAGACATAAGGGAGCTAAATGAAGAGATAGATAAACTAGAACTATTGGACATTTTCAGAGTCATTCATCCCAAGAAACTGGAATACACATTTTACTCAAATCCACATGGATCTTTCTCAAGGATAGACCATATGTTAGGCCACAAAGACAGCATCAGCCAATTCAAGAGCACTGAAATCATCTCAAGCATCTTCTCAGACCACAGTGGAATTAAACTAACACTTAACAATCAACAAAAGATTAGTAACAGTCCCAAAATGTGGAAGTTCAACAGTACACTTCTTAACAACTTCTGGGTCAAAGAGGAAATCAAGGAAGATATCAAAATGTTTGGAGAGTTCAACGAAAATGAAGACACACGCTATCAAAATATTTGGGACACAGCTAAAGCAGTCCTAAGAGGGAAGTTCATAGCTATACAAGCACACATTAGGAAACAAGAAAAGGCACAAATAAACAGCCTGATTGCACATCTTAAAGACCTAGAAGAAGAACAACAAAGGAATCCTAAAGCAACCAGAAGGACAGAAATCACTAAAGTTAGGGCAGAAATAAATAACATTGAGAATAGGAAAACCATACAAAAGATCAATGAAAAGTAAATGTTGGTTCTTCGAAAGAGTAAACAAAATCGACAAACCTTTAGCCAGACTCACAAAACAAAAAAGGGAGAAGACCCAAATAAATCGGATAGTAAATGAAAGAGGAGATATCACAACAGACATTGCAGAAATTCAACATATCATGCGAGGCTTCTATGAACAACTGTATGTCACCAAGCTAGAGAACCTGGAAGAAATGAATGATTTCCTAGATACCTACCAACTTCCAAAACTAAGTAAAGAGGAAGTGGATAACATGAACAGGCCCATCACAGCTAATGAAATTGAAACAGTTATCAAAATCTCCCAAAAATAAAAGTCCTGGACCAGATGGTTTTACAAATGAATTCTACAAAACTTTCAAAGAAGAACTAATACCTCTACTTTTAAAAGTCTTCCAGATGATTGAAGACACTGGAATACTCCCTGCCAGCTTCTATGAAGCCAACATCACCCTGATACCAAAAGCAGACAGGGACACAACCAAAAAAGAAAACTACAGACCAATATCTCTGATGAATATAGATGCGAAAATATTGAACAAAATTCTAGCCAACCGGATACAGCAGTATATCAAAAAGATTGTCCATCATGACCAAGTGGGGTTTATCCCAGGCATGCAAGGTTAGTTTAATATATGTAAATCAATCAATGTGATCCACCACATCAACAAAAGCAAGACCAAAAACCACATGGTCATATCAATAGATGCAGAGAAAGCCTTTGACAAAATACAACATCCCTTTATGATCAAAACACTACAAAAAATGGGAATAGATGGAAAATTCCTGAAGATAGTGGAGTCTATATATAGCAAACCTACAGCCAGCATCATACTCAATGGTGAAAAACTGGAAGCATTTCCCCTCAGATCAGGTACCAGACAGGGCTGCCCACTATCACCATTACTATTCAACATAGTGTTGGAAGTTCTTGCCATAGCAATCAGGCAGGAGCAAGGAATTAAAGGCATACAGATTGGAAGAGAAGAAGTCAAACTCTCCTTATTTGCAGATGACATGATAGTATACATGGAAAAACCTAAGGAATCCAGCAAGAAGCTTTTGGAAATCATCAGGCAATACAGTAAGGTGTCAGGCTATAAAATTAACATTCAAAAGTCAGTGGCATTCCTCTATGCAAACACTAAGAAGAAATTGAAATCCAGAAATCAGTTCCTTTTACTATAGCAACAAAAACAATAAAATACCTAGGAGTAAACCTAACCAAAGAAGTGAAAGACTTGTATACTGAAAATTATGTCACTACTAAAAGAAATTGAAAAAGACACAAAGAAGTGGAAAGATATTCCATGTTCATGGGTTGGAAGAATTAACATCATCAAAATGAATATATTACCCAGAGCCATCTACAAATTTAATGCTATCCCCATCAAGATCCCAAGCACATTTTTTAGGAGAATAGAACAAATGCTACAAATGTTTATCTGGAACCAGAAAAGACCTAGAATTGCCAAAACAATCTTGAGAAAAAAGAACAGAACCGGAGGCATCACACTCCCAGATCTCAAACTGTATTATAGGGCCATTGTCATCAAAACTGCTTGGTACTGGAACATGAACAGACACACTGACCAGTGGAATAGAATTGAGAGCCCAGAAATGAGGCCCCACACCTATGGACATCTAATCTTTGACAAAGGGGCCCATTGGAAACAATGGGTTGAAACATGCAGAAGAATGAAACTGAATCACTGTATTTCACCAAATACAAAAGTAAATTCCAAGTGGATCAAGGACTTGGATGTTAGACCAGAAACTATCAGATACTTAGAGAAAAATATTGGCAGAACTTTTTTCCGCATGAATTTTAAAGACATTTTCAATGAAACGAATCCAATTACAAGGAAGACTAAGGCAAGTATAAACCTATGGGACTACATCAAATTAAAAAGCTTCTTCACAGCAAAAGAAACCACTACCCAAACCAAGAGACCCCTCACAGAATGGGAGATCTTTACATGCCATACATCAGATAAGAGTTTAATAACCAACATATATAAAGAGCTTGCCAGACTCAACAACAAGACAACAAATAACCCCATCCAAAAATGGGGGGAGGACTTGGACAAAATATTCACCACAGAAGAGATCCAAAAAGCTGAGAAACACATGAAAAAAATGCTCCAAG
Source organism: Erinaceus europaeus (assembly GCF_950295315.1). Classification (NCBI taxonomy): domain Eukaryota; kingdom Metazoa; phylum Chordata; class Mammalia; order Eulipotyphla; family Erinaceidae; genus Erinaceus; species Erinaceus europaeus. Next base: position 48,409,934 of record NC_080174.1, on the reverse strand, counting down.
TCTCTGTCAGAGAAATGCAAATCAAGACAACAATGAGATACCACTTCACTCCTGTGAGAATGTCATACATCAGAAAAGGTAACAGCAGCAAATGCTGGAGAGGGTGAGGGGTCAAAGGAACCCTCCTACACTGCTGGTGGGAATGTCAAATGGTCCACCCTCTGTGGAGAACAGTCTGGAGAACTCTCAGAAGGCTAGAAATGGACCTACCCTATGATCCTGCAATCCCCCTCCTGGGGATATATCCTAAGGAACCCAACACATCCATCCAAAAGATCTGTGTACACATATGTTCTTGGCAGCACAATTTGTAATAGCCAAAACCTGGAAGCAACCCAGGTGTCCAACAACAGATGAGTGGCTGAGCAAGTTGTGGTCTATATACACAATGGAATACTACTCAGCTGTAAAAAAATGGTGACTTCACCGTTTTCAGCCGATCTTGGATGGACTTTGAAAAAATCATGTTGAGTGAAATTAGTGAGAAACAGAAGGATGAATATGGGATGATCTCACTCTCAGGCCAAAGTTGAAAAACAAGATTAGAAAAGAAAACACAAGTCGAACCTGAAATGGAATTGGAGTATTACACCAAAGTAAAAGACTCTGGGGTGGGTGGGTGGGGAGAATACAGGTCCATGAAAGATGATGAATGACATAGTGGGGGTTGTATTGTTAAGTGGGAATCTGGGAAATGTTATGCATGTACAAACTATTGTATTTACTGTTGAATGTAAAACATTAATTCCCCAATAAAGAAATAAATTATTTAAAAGAAAAAAAGGGAGGGAGATAGACATCTGCAGACCTGTTTCACCACTCAAGAAGCAACACCCACTGTAGGTGGGGAGCCAGGGGCTCAAACTGGGATCCTTGAGCTTCATACTATGTGCACCTGAGTGTGCTATAACCTAGCCCCATAAATTTTTTTTTTAATGTTTTTTTCATTCTTTTTTTAACCAGAGCACTGCTTAGCTGTGGCTTATGGTAGTGTGGGGGATTGAGCCTGGGATTTGAGATCTCAGGCATGAAAGTCTCTTTGCATAATCATTATGCTATATCCCCACCTGGCCCCTAAAATCTTTAAAAAAGGGGTGGGGAGACTGGACCCTGGCCAGCAGGCACTCACGATACCTGTGAAATACCTTCCTGGCAATCAAAGAAGCTATTTTGAAACATTCAGAGTACAATTTGCTTTCATTTACATGGATAATTGATAACTACAGATTTAAATTCTCCAGGGGTAGGTAAGATATCCATGTCCAAGGTTTTTACTCTTCAGGATGAAAAAGACACATATTCTATTTAGGGTTTCATTGCCACTCTTGCAACTTGCCAGTAAAACCTTCACATAACTAAACTGGCATAGATTAAGCCTACAAACAGATGGACAGGGGTAGCAGCACAATAGTTATGCAAAAAGACTCTCATGCTTGAGGCTCCAAAGACCCAGGTTCAATCCCCTGGTTAAAAAAAAAAAGAGAAAAAGTTTAGAAGTGATATGTAAACCAAGACTATGGGAAAGGATATACCTGATCTGTTCAGGGGTTCCACCTGAAGTAGCATTGGTGATGGCCCAGGCTGCTTCTTTCCTTGTACGGAACTCTGCTTTCTGAAGGATTTCAATCAACACGGGGAAGATATTTGCATCTATGACAGCCTGAGAAAACATTGGAGGGACACAGGATGAGAGGGGTAGAAAGAAGTTAGCTCAATTGGTCCGGGAGGTGGCGCAGTGGATAAAGCATCGGACTCTCAATCATGAGGTCCTGAGTTCAATCCCCGGCAGCACATGTACCAGGGTGATGCCTGGTTCTTCCTCTCTCCCATGTTTCTCATAAATAAATAAATAAAATCTTATTTTAAAAAAGTTGCCTCAAGAACAGAGAACAAATCCTGTACAGCTAAAAATCAGAATACATGGAAGAACAAGACCTTTGTTCTTCCTTTTTTTTTTCTCTTAATTTTATTTATTTACTCATGAGAAAGGAGGAAAGAGAGAAAGAACCAGGCAGGCATCACTCTGGTACATATGCTGCCGGGGACTGAACTTGGGAGGAATCTCATGCTTGAGAGTCCAGTGTTTTATCCACTGAGCCACCTCCCAGACCACTGTTCTTCTACATACTTGAGAGGCAACAGAGGACTGGCACCTGCTATAATCTCTAACCAACAACACATTTCCCCCTCATCCCTTTCCTACCAGAGCAATGCTCAGCTCCGGCTTAGGTTGGTGCAGGGGATTAAACCCAGGACTTTTAGAGTCTGGCAGAGCTTACATGCATAACCATTATAGTATCACCTCCTGTCCCCCAAACACACATTCTATCTTTTTTTAAATTTCTTAAAATTATCTCTTTGGTTGCCCTTGTTTTTTATTGTTGTTGTAATTATTATTGTTGTTACTGATGTCATCGTTGTTGGATAGGACAGAGATAAATGAAGAGAGGAGGGGAAGACAGAGAGGGGGAGAGAAAGATACCTGCAGACCTGCTTCACTGCCTGTGAGGCGACTCCACATTCTATCTTCTAGAAGCAAATATCCCACAACCTCTCATGCTTTCTTTCATACCTCCCCATATGTGGTCCTTGAGCCCATATCCTGAAGTACCTGTATTTGAGCCCTGTTGCCTGCAGTGATGTTTGAAATAGTCCAGCAAGCTTCTTTTCGGATTGACTCCTTAGGGCTGCTCAGCAAGTGGAGGAGGCAAGGGAGGGCTGAACAGTTAAGAATGACCTAGAACACCAAAAGCACAGGCAACAGCAACAAAAAATTAGGTAAATTGGACTTAAAAATTTAAAAATCTTGTGCATGAAAAATACCATCATCAGAGTAAATTAGGCAAACCACAGTATGGGAGATTGTATCCCTGATAAAGATTTACATAATGTCAAGAATAAAAAACTCTTAAAACTAAATAAAAATCAAGCTAACCAACTTCTAAAAAATGGGCAAAGAGTGGTCTGGGAGGTGGCGTAGTGGTAAAGCTTTGGACTCTCAAGCATGAGGTCCTGAGTTTGATCCCCGGCAGCACATGTTCCAGAGTGATGTCTGGTCCTTTCTCTCTCCTCCTATCTTTCTCATAAATAAATAAAATCTTTAAAAAAAAAAAAGAAAACAAAACAAAAAAGGGCAAAGAAGGACTCAGACATTTCTCCAAAGAATACAGACAATGACACAAAAATGTTAAACATCAATCTTTAAGGAAATGCAAATTAAGTCAAAGGAGGTACCACTTTAGCTTTAAAAGGTGACTATTATTGGGTCTTAGGAAGTCAGGACACATTTTTGCATAGAAAAAAATATAAATCAGCAAGTGGGGGAGAGAGCATAATGGTTATGCAAACAGACTCTCATGCCTGAGGCTCCTAAATCACAAATTCAATCCCCCCGCACCACTATAAGCCAGAGCTGAGCAGTGCTCTGGTGTTTCTGTCTTTCTCTGCATCTCTCTCAAAATAAAATAAAATAAAATAAAATAAAATAAAATAAAATAAAATAAAATAAAATAAAATAAAATAAAAATACATCAGCATGTTACAATGTGCAAGAACCCAAGTTCCAGCCACTAGCCCCCAACTGTAGGGGGAAAGCTTTGCAAGTGATGAAGCAGTGCTACAGGTGTCTCTCTCCCTCTCTATCTCCCCTTTCCCTCTCCATTTCTGGCTGTCTCTAGCCAACAAATAATAATTTAAAAAAAGATCTATCTATCCATATGTATATTTATCAGTGGTCAGAGAGATGGTGCAGTGGATAAAGCATTGGACTCTCAAGCATGAGGTTCTGAGTTCAATCCCTGGCAGCACATGTACCAGAGTGATATGTTCCAGAGCAGGGTGGCGGCACATCTGGCAAAGCACACAATAGCATGAAGCACAAGGTCCCAAGAAAGGATACAGGTTCAAGCCCCTGGGCTCCCCATCTGCAGGGGGGAATGCTTCACAAGTGGTGAAGCAGATCTGCAGGTGTCTATCTCCTTTATCTCCTCTCCCCTCTCAATTTCTCTGCCCAATACAATAAAATGGGGAGAAAATGGCCATAAGGAACAGTGGATTACTAGTGCTGGCACAGAACCCCAGTGATAACCCTGGAGGCAATAAAAAAAAAATTTAAAAAGAAAAAATACATCATGACTTTGCCGATAGTCCAGTATTAAAACAAACAAACAAACAAGGGTTGGGGAAACAGCATAATCGTTATGCAAAAGACTTTTATGTCTGAAAATCGGAGGCCCCAGATTCAAGCACCAGCACTACCATAAAACAGAGCTGAGAAGTGCTTTAGTCAGTGTCATTCTCTCTGTATCTCTCATTAAGATAGATAAACAAACAAACAAACAAATAAATGATTAGCTGGGGAATTAGGATGGTGTGTCAGTGCACACAATTTGGAGTTTCTTTCTTTCTTTCTTTATTTTATTTATTTATTCCCTTTTGTTGCCCTTGTTGTTTTATTGTTGTAGTTATTATTGTTGTTGTCGTTGTTGGATAGGACAGAGAGAAATGGAGAGAGGAGGGGAAGACAGAGAGGAGGAGAGAAAGATAGACACCTGCAGACCTGCTTCACCGCCTGTGAAGTGACTCCCCTGCAGGTGGGGAGCCGGGGTTCGAACCGGGATCCTTATGCCGGTCCTTGTGCTTTGCGCCAATTTGGAGTTTCAAGTCCTCGGGAACTGCAGGTTCAATCCCTGGTACCATTAGAGCTGAATAGTACTTAAGTCTCATTCTTTCTCTCATCTTTCAAAGCAAAGAAACAATGATAATAGCAGAGTAATACTCTGGTTCTTTTTTTTAATTTTTTTTTTTTTAACTTTAAAAAATAATTATCTTTCTTTCTTGCATACAGACAGCCAGAAATCTGGTACGGGGTGAGTGGTGGTGGAATCTGTGGCTTGGGAAACAGTGCAGTGGATGAATTAAGACTCTCCAGCATGAGGTCTAGAATTTGATCCTTGGCATCACATGTGCCAGTGTAATGCTTTTGTTCCCTCCCTCCCTCCCTCTTAATAAATTTTAGGGAGTTGGGCGGTAGAGCAATGGGTTAAGCGCATGTGGCATAAAGTGCAAGGATCCTGGTTCAAGCCCCCAGCTCCCCACCTGCAGGGGAGTCGCTTCACAGGCGGTGAAACAGGGCTTCAGGTGTCTATATCTTTTTCTCCCCAACTTCCTCTTCCCACTCTTAATTTCAATCCTATCCAACAACAATGACAGCAATAATAACAACAACAATAAACAACAAGGGCAACAAAAGGGAAAAAATAGCCTCGAGGAGCAGTGGATTCGTAGTGCCGGCACCAAGCCCCAGCAATAACCCTCGATGGCAAAACAAACAAACAAAAAACACAGAATGACAATTTTTCACTTAAGACCATGCTTTTTTTAAAAGCACATTTCTGGGGGTCAGGCGGTGGCGCAGTGGGTTAAGCGCATGTGGCGCAAAGCGCAGGGACCGGCGTAAGGATCCCGGTTCGAGCCCCCGGCTCCCCACCTGCAGGGGAGTTGCTTCACGGGCGGTGAAGCAGGTCTGCAGGTGTCTATGTTTCTCTCCCCCACTCTCTCTGTCTTCCCCTCCTCTCTCCATTTCTCTCTGTCCTATCCAACAACAAAACAACGTCAACAATAGCAATAATAATGACCGCAACGAGGCTACAACAACTAGGGCAACAAAAAGGGGGAAAAATGGCCTCCAGGAGCGGTGGTGGATTCATGGTGCAGGCACCGAGCCCAGCAATAACCCTGGAGGAAAATAAATAAATAAATAAAAGCACATTTCTGTGAGGTTTTTTTTTTTATTATTATTTTAAATTGTGTTTATTTATTATTGGATAGAGACAGAAAAATTGAGAGGAGGGGGAGATAGTGAGGGAAAAAGAGAGAGGAGGGGGGAGATAGGGAGAGAGACACTTGCAGCCCTGCTTCACCGCCTGTGAAGCGACTCCCCTGCAGGTGGGGACCAGGGGCTTGAACCTGGGTCCTTGCACACTGTGATGTGAGCACTTAACCAGGTGCGCCTCTGCCTAGCCCCCAAAGCCATGCTTTTTGTCTCGGAGATCATGATGTCTATCCTCAGCCCTAAACTCCTTGGCAGGGAAGGTGTTTGCCTGTGAAACAGCTCTCCTTTTCTCCTTACCTGTGTCTGGATGTCATCCCCAGTGACGATATTACCCACAGCTCTCAGGGCTGGAGAAGCCACTTTGTAATCATTGTGCCTACAAAGGAGGTAGATCTGATTAGTGGTCAATCCTACTGCATATAGTAATCAATCCTACTGCCCACCATGATTGGCAGCAATGTCAAGGCTCTATGAATTTGGATGAGGCAACTAACTGCAGTTCTAAATCTGGGCTTGAACAAGCTTCAGGAATCCATACCCCTTCTAATTGAGACCACTTACATTAGTAGCTCTACCAATCTCCGGCAAACTCCAGAGTCTATAACTGCCTGGATCTTCTCATTGGGACCATCAGACAGATAAGAAAGAGCCCAGCAAGCATCTGCCAGTAAGTCTGAATCACTGCTAAAGAGTAGGCGAGACAGCACAGGCAAACAAGGGGAGACCTGTTGGAAGCAAGGTGAGAAAGCAAGATATAGGGACACAGGACACATTAGCTCTACTACCACTTCTAATATTGCTGTTACCACCATCCCTCCTCCAGTAGTAGTTTTCAGTCTTAGAGATCTAGTTGCAGTACTTCATTAGGTCTACCATCCAGGCATATGAGCTCAGCCAGTCACTGACAATCACCTCTTTCAGTTTCCCATGGACTGAAACTCTGCATACTATCTAAGTGAGTTATTTTGCTGGCCTAAAACCAGATCTTCCACATGAAGACATCTGTGAATCACTCAAAACGGAGAGTAGCTATATCACCTTTGCAAATTCCGGGGGTGGGTTCTTCCCTCGGCAGAGGTTTGACAGGGCCCAGACTGCATTCCGTGTCATTGTCAATCGTGTGGACTTGGTAAGGAGCCTGAAGAAAATGTAAAGACAGAAACCTAAGCAATGATGCCCTTGATATGAGGCTGTTGTAAAAGATTCCCAGAGACAAACCTGATCAGACTCCTGGACTCTAGGAACTCAGGAACAACTTTGCTGTTTCTTCAATCATTCTTTATTCGTGTTTTTTTTTTTTTGCCTCCAGGGATATTGCTGGGGTTCAGTGCCTGCACCATGAATTCACTGCTCCTGGAGGCCTTTTCTTTTTTCCCCACTTTGTTGCCCTTGTTGTTGTCGTTATTATTATTGTTGCCACTGATGTCATTGTTGTTGGATAGGACAGAGAGAAATACAGAGAGGAGAGGAAGACAGAGAGGAGAAGAGAAAGATAGACACCTGCAGACCTGCTTCACCACCTGTGAAGTGACTCCCCTGAAGGTGGGGAGCCGGGGGCTCAAACCGGGATCCTTATGCTGGACCTTGCACCTGGTGCCACGTGCGCTTAACCTGCTGCGCTACCGCTGACCCCCCATTAATTTTTTTTTTTAATTGGCTCTGGCTTATGGTGGTGTGGGGCATTAAACCTGGGACTTGACTACACGGTCTTTTTGCATAACCATTATGCTATCTACCTCTCCTCAAAAATACACTATTTTTGGGGAGTCGGGCTGTAGCGCAGCGGGTTAAGCGCAGGTGGCGCAAAGCACAAGGACCCGGCATAAGGATCCCGGTTCGAACCCCGGCTCCCCACCTGCAGGGGAGTCACTTCACAGGCGGTGAAGCAGGTCTGCAGGTGTCTATCTTTCTCTCCTCCTCTCTGTATTCCCCTCCTCTCTCCATTTCTCTCTGTCCTGTCCAACAACAATGACATAAATGGTGACTACAACAATAAAACAGCAAGGGCAACAAAAGGGAATAAATAAATAATAATAAAAAAATTTTTAAATAATTTAAAAAGGTCCAAGACCAGTTAAAAACAAAACATTTGCTCAAATATTTAATTAAGTGAAAGTAAGAATAGAAATATATGTGATTTTTTCATAGTTATCAGAAAATGAAACTTCTGGTAGATACAGGACACAGCAGATTTAGGTTACTTGAAATCACAGGCTTTCTCATCCACTTTATAGTTTTATAAACTGAAGTTCAGGGAGGTTAAATCACCCTCTTGTGGTCACACAACAAGGTGGTAATAGAACTGGTAGGACAAAGAAAGGACCTCAAGTCCCCTGCATCTGGAATACTTTTTTTTAAAAAAAAAGTTTTTAAAATTATTATCGTTATTTATTTTATTTCTTGGATAGAGACTTCCAGGGGCCAGGCGGTGGCACACTTGGCTAAGCACACACATTATAATGCGTAAGGATCCAGGTTCAAGCCCCTGGTCCCCCACCTGCAGGGAGGAAGCTTCACAAGTGGATAAGCAGGTCTGCAGGTATCTCTCTGTCTCTCTCTATATCTTCCTCCACTCTCAGTGTCTCTCCATCTATCTAATAAATAAAAGATATGAAAAAGGATAGAGACTGCCAGAAATTGAGAGGGGAGTAATAGAGAGGAAGAGAGACAGAGAGACAGCAGCAGTCCTACTTTACTACTCATGAAGCTTTCCCCCTGCAAGTGGAGACCAGGGGATTGAACCCATGTCCTTGTACACTGTAATGTGTGCACTTAACCAGGTGTGCCACCACTCAGCCCTGCTTTGCTATTTGTTAACTGTGCATGTTTGGGTCAATAGGCAGACCAATATCTTCACAGTAGTGAAGCAATACTGCAGGTGTCTTTTCTTCTCTGCCTCTCTCTTATCCTCTATTGGGGGGGGGTAAGTCAGTGGAAATGGAGTTGTACAGGTCTGAGGTAACACTGGTGGTAAAAAAATTAATAAAATTTTGTGGTCAGGAAGGTGGTGAAGTGAACAAACCATTGGAAACTCAAATATGAGTTTCCAAATTCAATCCTTGGCCACACGTTTATCAGAATGTTGTTGTTTGGTTCTTTGTCTCTCTCCTCTCATCTCAGCAAGAAATAAAATTTAAAAAAAAAAAAAATCACTTTTAATTTTTAGCTTTTCCTTACTGGCATCCCTGCATATGAACAATATCATTAATCGTTCTTACTCATTTTTAAAGCCACACAAACACACACATGGACCATGTCCCATCATTGACGAAGGTTCCTTTGATGCGAAGGATTGAATGTGGTGCTCAAGATTTTAACCGAGGACCTCATGTAGGTATGGCATACATTGACCCTGCTGAACTATCTCCTGATCTCAAATATTTCTGCATTTATATGTTGTCTTAAGGTAATGTGTTCCCCCAAACTCCTGCATGTGTCTGCCCCATACATGCCCCAGGTGTAGAAAACCATAATTAACTCACGTTAACAAAGGATTAAGGATGGAACAGTTCAAGACGTAATCTCGGCAAACGGAACTGTCTCCAGCTATGTTTCCCAGTGCCCATACCGCCTAAAAAGGAGATGATGGAACTGTCACTCAAAGATTCTAATAGATTTTGTAAATACTTTATACTCACAAATACAGAATGCACACACACCAGAAACCAAGAAAAAACAAGAAACAAAAAAACAAACCAAGGCTTGAGATACACTAAGTATTTGCTCTGTAAGATATTTCTTCTGAGTTCCTGGTTCAGTTGCAGATATCATACTGTGGTCAGAGAAGCCAAATTCTAACCTCCCCATCTCTATCTCCTCAAAAAGGAGAAAATGATGTTAGCATGTTGACCACAGTCTCAAAGGTTCTACTTCAGCATCACCTTTTTCTATCTCGTTTTTTTATTTTTTGGGGGGAGGGGTCTATTAATGGAGTTTATCTTCCACATTTTTCCCCTAGAAATTTTTATTTCATGTGAACCAAAAATCAAGCAACAGCTTAAAAACCATAGCCCTCCCTCTGCACCATATAAAGAATTTCGGTCTATACTCCTAGAGGGATAAGAATAGACAAGTTTCCAGTGGAGGGCATGGGACACGGAACTCTGGTGGTTGAAACTATATGGAACTGTACCCATTATCTTACACTCTTGATCACTAGTAAAAAAAAATAAAGGAGAAAAGTGATGGGAAAGGAGCATTCCCGTGACTTCAGATTCAAAGGAGGCTTCGAAACTTTACATCAGGCTCAACCTGACGCTGCTGACTGGCTACGGAAGAAGGGCAAACGCTAGAAGAAGAAGAGGAACCATCCTATAAATAGGAAGGGAAAATAACCCAGGGGGCAGGCAGTGGTGCACCTAGTAGAAACCATATGTTGCAATGAGCATGGACCCAGGTACAAGCACCTGCTCCCCTCCCCAGCTGCAGAGGGAAAGCTTCATGAGCAGTGAAGCAGGGCTGCAGTTGTTTGCTTTTATATCTCTCCATTCCCTCTCAATTTGTCTCTACCCTGTAAATTAAAATATTGCCTCCATGGTTATCGCTGGGGCTCAGTGCCAGCATTAAAAATCCACTGCTCCTGGAGGCTATTTTTCCCATTTTGTTGCCTTTGTTGTAGTTATTATTGTTATAGCTGTTGGATAGGATAGAGAAATCAAGAGAGAAGGGGAAGACAGAGAGGAAGAAAGATAGACACCTGCAGACCTGCTTCACTGCCTGTAAAGCAACGCCCCTGCAGGTGGGAAGCTGGGGGCTCGAACCGGCCCTTGTGCTTTACACCATGTGTGCTTAACCGCTGCACTACTGCCCAGCCCCCAAATAAAAATTTTTTTTTGTTTTTTTTAATATTTATTATTTATTTATTCCCTTTTGTTAAAAATATTTTTAAATGAAAGAAAAATAACTCAACGCCACTTTCTACTTTTATCTAACCAACAAATTTTTAGTTTTTCTCACACCAGAACCAAACACCAACGTTTACCCAACAACTCAGTTCTGACATCAACTCTCAGATTGGTGCAGACCTCACAAGCTTTCCCCCACCCCCACCAGTCTCTAGATATCAGTTCCATATCTCAGGTACCACCTATTAGCTATCAAATTTAAAGTCCATACAATCCCCTCCATAGGTTAAGTAATTCAGTAGAATAATTTAACTCAAAAGAAATGTCACATTAATCAGTTATAAAGAATACAACTTGTGATCCAGGAGGTGGCACAGTGGATAAGGCATTGGACTCTCAAGCATGAGGTCCTGCGTTCAATCCCCGGCAGCACATGTACCAGAGTGATGTCTGGTTCTTTCTCTCTCCTATCATTTCTCATGAATCAATAAATAAAAATTAAAAAAAAAAAAAAAAGAATACAACTTGGGAAGAGTTAAATCGAAGTGGTGAATAATGAAAGGTATGGATGGAAGTGAGGAAAAGGGGGTTGCAAAGTTTCTGTCTCAGAGAAGACATGGAAAAACATGTCACCAACTCAAAAGCTCTTGGAAGTATTTCTAGCCCCTCTCCATCATCCCTGGGGAGACTGAAGTGGAAGTTCTCACTCTGTAATCCAGATGACAATCCTCCACCTGAGGCTCTCTAGAGGCCCTAACCCAAATCATTTCAGAGTATGGACTCAGGTGTATTCTGAAAGGGCTCATTATGAATAACAGTCTAGACACTGGGAAATTTCGTTTGTTTTTTTTTAAACCAGAGTATAGCTCAGCTCTGACACACAGTGGTGTGGTATGGGGGATTGGGCCTGGGACCTTGGAGCCTCAGGCATGAAAATATTTTGCATGACCATTACACCATCTCCTTTGCTCAAATCCAAAGTTTTAAAGATTCCCTTTGCCAGGAACTTGGGACACTAGATTTATTATATCATAGATATAATAAAAATTAGCAAAAAAATTAGGCTAAATCTGAGCATTACCTGTTCTTGTACATCCTCAAAGTCTGAGTTAAGCAGTTCTATAAAAATGGGGACAGCCCCAGCTTCAATGACAATTTTGGTCTGCTGAGAGGTTCCAGAGGCAATGTTTGTTAGGGCCCAGGCAGCTTCAAACTGAAAGTGAGATTAAGCCATGACTGAGAGATCAATCCAGACAGAACAACTACAAATTCTTTCCAGTTGGTTCAGAATTCCTCTTCTCAACCAAAACAACAATAAACCAGAACCACCCCAACCCCCTTAAATACTAGAAATACTTAAATTTCTTAAGCATCCTCTCTTGTCTGAAATCAGGGTGAGAGTGATAATGATTCTTTTCAGTTGAACTTTACCAATTTACATTCATTTCTAAGAGACTCAGACAGGCTAAATGACTGCATCATGTCATACAAGTAATTATAAGTAGACAAATCTCTGATTTAAAATTCAGTGACTAGGGTGGCCAATTTGCTATGTGCCATGGCTTAGGGTCAAATCCTCAGCATAACACATGGGAATATTTCAGCACTGGAGGAAGTTTCAGTACAGCTCAAACTTGCTCTCTTGCTCACTCTCAGCCTAGAAGAACAACAGTCACAGTTATGACAAAATAAATAAATAAGGAAAACTATCTTATTATCTTTTCTTTGAGAATGTTTTAAGGAAAAAACTGACATTATTATTTGAGGCCAGGATTTTTGGGGCAAGTGAAAACTTACCTTAAATGTTTCTTACCATTATTATTTCCTGAGAGATGTATCTGTAGAAACATTCTACTACAGTTTTTTAGAAGGAAATCTTGTCTAGTACCATCCCCCTTTTTTTGCCTCAGGGTTATCACTGGGGGCTCAGTGCCTACACTACAAATCCACTGCTCCTGGAGGCTATTTTTCCATTTTGTTGCTCTTGCTGTTATTGCTATCATTGTTGGCTAGGACAGAGAAATGGAGAGGGGAGGGGAGGATAGAGAGGGGGAGAGAAAGAGAGACATCTGCAGACCTGCTTCACCGCTGCAGGTGAGGAACTAGGGGCTCGAACCGGGATCCTTGAGCTGGTCCTTGAGCTTCATGCTATGTGTGCTTAGCCCACTGCACCACTGCCCAGCCCCCTATCTAATACCCTTCCACCCCAGGCTCACCTGCAATGTACAATTCTCATTTCTCTTTAGAAACTCCACAAACCGATCTACCACCCCTGGAGTGTTGATTACTTCATCTATTGGAGGACTAGGTTCTAGAAGAGAGAAAGATAAGGAGAATCAGGGAAGGCATTGGCTGATTCACTCACTAGGGTCGGCATACCATCCTTTCTAGGCTAACCCTGGCCATGTTTAAAAATATCCTCAAACTCCCTTTTGGTGAAGTGCTTTTAACAATGACTTTTAACAATCTTAGAACGTTACATTGCAGTTTTGATTTATAGAGGAAAGTCAACCCTAACTTAAGTGTGCTCACCTTTGGTTTAATGAACCGAAGTGCTAAGTAAGCTTACTTACCTAAGCAAGCATGGAAGGGGAAGGGGAAGAGAGGAATGAGCAACTCAAGTTGAACACTACTCTTTTGTGAGCAAGATTCTGTTCTTGGCAGGGCTGCTTACTATACTGGTGTAAGGGCCTGGTGGTGACACACTCAGTTGAGTGCACATGCGACCATGTACAAGGAGCAGGGTTCAAATCCCCAGTCCCCATTTGCAGGGGGAAAGCTTTATGATAGCTGAAGCAATGTTACAGTTTTTCCCCCACCCTTTCAATTTCTCTCTGACCTATCAAATAACAATAATAATTAAAATGATAATTTAGGAATTCGGGCGGTAGCACAGCAAGTTAAGCGCAAGGACCGGCGTAAGGATCCCGGTTCGAGATCCCAGCTCCCCACCTGCAGGGGAGTTGCTTCACAAGCAGTGAAGCAGGTCTGCAGGTGTCTATGTCTTTCTCTCCCCCTCTCTGTCTTCCCCTCCTCTCTCCATTTCTCTCTGTCCCATCCAACAACCATGACATAAATAACAATAATAACTACAACAATAAAACAAGGGCAACAAAAGGAAATATTTTTAAAAAACAGTAATTTAAAAACACTGATGTAAGAACTCTATTTTCTTATTCTTTCTTTCTTTCTTTTTTTTTTTTTTAGAATTTATTTATTCATGAGAAAGCTAGGTGGAGAGAGAAAGAACCAGACATCACTATGGTACATGCACTGCTGGGGACTGAACTTGGGATCTCATGATTGAGAATCCAATGCTTTATCCACTGCGCCACCTTCCGGACCACAAGTAGTTTATTTTCTAGGGTTGGGTTGTAGCTCAATGACAGAGTATATGCTTTACATGTGTGACATCGTGAGCTCAATCTCCAGCACCAAATAAACCAAAACTAAAAAGGCTATTTTTTTTTAATTTAAAAAAAAAATTATCTATTTAGTGGTCCAGGAGATGGCGCTGAGATAAGGCTTTGGACTCTCAGTTGGATCCCCGGCAGTACATGTGCAAGAGTGATGTCTGGTTCTTTCTCCTCCTACCTTTCTCATTAATAAATAAATAAAATATTTTTTAATATCTACTTATTGGGGGTTGGGTGGTAGTGCAGCAGGTTATGCGAAGCACAAGGACTCAGTAAGGATCCCAGTTCAAGTCCTGGCTCCCCACCTACAGGGGAGTTGCTTCACAAGCAGTGAAGCAGACCTGCAGGTGTCTTTCTCTCCCCCCACCTTGACTTCTCTCTGTCCTATACAAAAATGATGACATCAACAACAACAATAAAACAACAAGGGCAACAATAGAGAAAATAAGTAAAAAATAATTTAAAATTTTTTAAATCTGTTTATTTGCCTCCAGGGTTATCACTGGGGCTTGGTGCCAGCACTACGAATCTACTACTCCTGGAGGCTATTTTTCCCATTTTGTTGCCCTTGCTGTAGTTATTGTTGTTGTTATAGCTGTTGTCAAATAGGACAGAGAGAAATCGAGAGAGATGGGGAAGACAGAGAGGATGAAGAAAGATAGACACAATAATAACTCCAACAATAAAACAAGGACAACAAAAGGGAATAAATGAATATTTAAAAAAACAAACCATGGAGTTCAGTGGTAAATAAATATAAAATAAATATTTAAAAATATAAATAAAATATAATTTATAAAAATATAAATAAATATAAAAATAAAAATAATAACACAAGACAAAGCTGAGTGGTGCTCTGGTTAAAAACAAAAAAACCTTCAATAAATCTTAAGACATCATAAATCTTTTTTTCCCTTTTCCTCCAGGATTATCACTGGGACTCGGTGGTACCTGCACTATAAATCCACTGTTACTAGAGGCCATTTTTCCCATTTTCTTGCCCTTGTTATTGTTATTGCTATTGTTGTTATTGGACAAGACAGAAAGAAATGGAGAGAGGAGGGGAAGATAGAGAAGGGGAGAGAAAGATAAGACACTTGCAGATCTACTTCACCAATTGTGAAGCAACTCCCTGGCAGGTGGAGACCCGGGAGCTCTAACTGGGATCCTTATGCTGGTCCTTGAGATTTGAACCATGTATGCTTAACTCACTGCACTACCACCCAGCCCGACATCATAAATCTTGTGTTACCCACTGTAAAAATTATTTATTTATTATTGGATATAGACAGAGAGAAATTGAGGAGGGGGAATATACAGAGTGAAAGAAAGAGACACCTGTAGCCCTGCTATACCACTTGTGAAGCTTTTCCCCTGTAGGAAGGGGCCAGGAGCTTGAACCTGAGTCCATAAGCTTTGTAATGTGTACACATGTGCCCCCAACCTGTTTTTTTTTCCTGTCATGTACAAAATCTTGAGTATGAACCATATTACAGTTGTAGGAGCTGAGGTTACAGTGATATACCAATGATCAAAACCAGAAAAGATTTTACTCATATAAATCATACATCCTAATGAAAGACATTCTGTTAGAAGGAAAAAATAATGGGGGGGGGGGACATAGGCGGGCAGTGGCGCACTTGGTAAAGTGCACCACCATTTGCAAGGATCTGGGTTCAAGTCTCCAATCCTCACCTGCAGGGAGGACACTTCAAGAGGGATGAAGCAGTTTCCCTCTATATTATCACCCATTTTCTCTATCAATTTCTTTCTGTCCTGTCCCAAAAAAGATGGCTGGCAGGAGCCTTGGATTAGTAGTGTGTAGTACTGGCACCAAGCCCCAGCAATAATCCTGGAGGCAATTAAAATAAGTAAATAAATTAAATAAAGTAACAAGATCTAAAAAGCTAAGGGTAAGTAGGGAGGCTTGCAAGTTTAGAGTGTCTGGATAGATTTAGTAAGAAAGTACAATTTGTATTGCACCAAAGTAAAAGACTCTGGGGTGGGTGGGTGGGTGGCTGGAGAATACAGGTCCAAAAAGGATGACAAGAGGATCTAGTGAGGGTTGTATTGTTATATGGAAAACTGGGAAATGTTATGCATGTACAAACTATTGTATGTACTGTCGAATATGAAACATTAATTCCCCACTAAAGAAATTAAAGGGGAAAAAAAGTACAATTTGATCATGGAAATGAGGGAGTTGTCATATGTCTGTCAACAGGCAGAAGAAATAGTTAATGTAAAGGAAGCACCTGGCATATCCAAGGAACATCAAGGTCAGCAGGGCTAGAGCAACTTGAGTAAAGGGAATGGTTAGTAAGCTCAGTGTGTGTGTGTGTGTGTGTGTGTGTGTGTGTGTGTGTGTGTGTGTGTGTGTGAGAGAGAGAGAGAGAGAGAGACAGAGAGACAGAGACTATATCTATCACACAAGTCCTGCCTCTTTGGGGAAGTCCAAGCTTTTGTACCTTTGGAGAGCAGTTTCCGAAATTTCTGTGTAGTTGTTAGCTGCAAGTCAGAATCATCAGAAAAGAGCATCTCCACCATCTCTCTTGTGATCACACTCTCCTAGAACAGCAGCAACAACAAATAAAACAGATCGCAGAGTTTGCAAACCAACACTAGAGCCGGATATAATTTTGGTTGACATCGTTAAATAGTTCAGGGCAAGATGATCATACATCCTTTGAGGCAATCGATGGCTTCCCTGTATGTTTCCTAATTGGCTCCTTAAGGTAACCAGCAAAAGAAGAGTCCAAGGAAAAAAGAGCTGAGTATAATTAACATGAAAGCTTCAAGATGACACAAACTAATTTCTGCTCTGTAAAAGCATGCACTTCCCAAACCTATCTGAAGCACAAAGCCCTTACCCCAGTGGTAGAGCTCACATAAGAGTCCATGAGAAGATTATCGAACATGGCAGCTTCATCATTAATCAGCTCCACATTTCTCCGTTTAAAAAGCTGAAAGTAAAAAAGAAATGCTAGTATGACCACTCATTTAAACAAACAAACAAACAAACAACCAAAGTGAATTTCAAGGAAATACTTGTGTAGAAGAAAATACCACAGTTCAGAAAGTAGAACGGATAAATTGTTAAAAACTCTCAGGCATGAGGTTTCATGTTTTAGTGTTGTTGAGATGCTTATTATTGTTGTTGTTGATTATGATGTTGTTGGATAGGACAGAGAAATGGAGAGCAGAAGGGAAGACAGAGAGGGGGCAAGAAAGATAAGACGCCTGCAGACCTGCTTCACCGCCTGTGAAGCGACACCCCTGCAAGTGGGGAGCCAGGGTTCAAACTGGGATCCTTATACTGGTCTTGGTGCTTCATGTCATGTGTGTTTACCCGCTGCACTACTGCCCAACCCCTTTCTGCATTTCTTTCCCTCCTTTTATGCAGGATCTTACCCAGGACCTTGTACATGTGAATTGTGTGCTCTACCATAAAGCTATCTCCCCAGTTCATTTACATTTTTATTAGAGCATTTGACTTTATTTTATGTAGACTGGGATGGGGTAGGGAGGGCTAATGGTGGGTTTCACTGCTCCAGATAAACTTTTTCAGATAGACAATAAAGTAAAAAATGAGGGGACAGGCAGTAGAGCACCTGGTTGAGCGCACATGCTATAGTGCGTAAGGACCGAGGTTCAAGCCCCTGATCCCCACCTACAGGCGGAAAGCTTCACAAGTGGTGAAGCAGTGCTGCAGGTCTCTACCTCCCACCCCACCCCCCCCAATTTCTGGCTATCTCTATCTAATAAATAATTTAGAAGCCTGCATGGCAAGAAAAGAATTTCTTTAAGGGGGGGGGGTGTTGGGCAGTAGCGCAGCAGGTTGAGTGCATGGCGCAAAGCGCAAGGACCAGCATAAGGATACCGAATCAAGCCCCCAGCTCCCCACCTGCAGGGGAGTTGCCTCAAGGGCGGTGAAACAGATTTGCAGGTGACTATCTTTCTCTCCCCCTCTGTCTTCCCCATCTTTCTCCATTTCTCTGTCCTATTCAACAACAATGACATCAATAACAGTAATAATAACCACAACACCAACAAAAAAAGGGCAATAAAAGGGGGAAAAGTGGCCTCCAGCAGTGGATTTGTGGTATGGGCACTGAGCCCCAACAATAACTCTGGAGAGAGAGAGAGAGAGAGAGAGAAAGACACCACAGAAGAGTCTTCTCTGTTACTATAGAACTCTTTTCCATGTGGTGCCAGAGCTAGAACCTGGGCTACACACAGGGCAAGGCAAGTTCCCTACCCAGGGAGCTAACTCCCTGGCTCAGAGAATACTTTGGTTTACCCACTTGTTGTTCCCGCTTCTGCTTCCGGAGCTGAATGCCTTCTTCCTCTCTTCTTCGCCTCATTTCCTCAGGGTTTAGGGCATTGTTCTTATAGCTCTTCATTCGATAATTGTCTTTCCCTGGGCTCGCCATGGTCTCTAAAAGAGAAAACAAAAACATGCTGGCAAAGATTCTTTTTAAAAAAAATTTATTTTCCCTTTTGTTGCCCATTTATTGTTGTAGTTATTATTGTTGTTGTTATTGATGTTATCATTGTTACATAGGATACAGAGAGATGGAGAGAGGTGGGGAAGACAGAGAGGGGGAGAGAAATATAAGACACATGCAGACTTGCTTCCCTGCAGGTGGGGAGCGGAGGGCTCGAACCAGGATCCTTACTCCGGTCCTTGTGCTTTGCGCCACGTGTGCTTAACCCGCTGGGCTACTGCCCAACTCCCTTACTTTAACTTCTAAATCTAGGATGCTAACTTTAAAACAGAAACATGGTAGTTTCTATTTCATATGTTTTTTTTGCTTCCAGGGTTATTGCTGGGGCTTGGTGCCTGCATTATGAATCAACAGCTCCTGGAGCCTGCCCCCTCCCTTTTGTTGTCGGATAGGACAGTGAAATGGAGAGACCTGCTTCATCGCTTGTGAAGCAAACCCTACCCCCACCCCGCACGCACACAGGTGGGGAGCCAGGGGCTCAAACTGGGATCCTTGTGCTTTGTACTATGTGCGCTTAACCCACTGCACTACTGCCCAGCCCCCTCTACTATCTTCTCGAAACATCAGTGCAAATGTCAACAGAGAGTGGCAAATTACAGAAATTTTCCTTGGTGGTGGGTGGGAAGAACACAGTGGATAAAAAGCATTGAACTCTCAGTATGAAGTCCAAAATTCAATCCCCAGCACTGTATGAGCTACAGTGGTATTTTGGTGCTCTCTTGCTTGCTCGCTCGCTTGCTCTCATGCTCTGGTGTTAATCTTTCTTTAAAAAAAATTTTTTATAGCGCAAGGACTGGCGTAAGGATCCCAATTTGAGTCCCCAGCTCCCCACCTGCAGGGGTGTCACTTCACAGGCAGTGAAGCAGGTCTGCAGGTGTTTTTCTCTCCCCCGTCTTCCTCTCTCCATTTCTCTCTGTCCTAACAACAATGACATCAATAACAATAACTACAAAAAATAAAACAAAATAAAATAAACAATGGCAACAAAAGGGGAAATAAATTAATTTTAAAAATTTAAGTTATCTTTATTTACTGGATAGAGACAGAAATTGAGAGGGATGGGAGAGACAAGGTGAGAGACAGAGAGATACCTGCAACAGTGCTTCACCACTTGTGAAACTTTCTCCTGCAGATGGGGGCTGGGGGCTTGAATAGGGATCCTTATGCTGGTCCTTCCACTACTGCAACTTGTGTGCTCATCAAGGTGCACCACCACCCAGCCCCTAATAAATCTTTTTGTAATATGTGCAATTTGGCTTGGGGAGATAGTAGACTTTCATGCCTGAGGCTCTGAGGTCCCAGGTTCAATCTCTAGCACCACCATAAGGCAGAACTAAGCAGCACTCTGATATTTTTCTTTCTATCTCTCTCATATACATATATATTTTTGCCTCCAGGGCTATTTTGGGGGCTCAGTGCCTGCACTATGAATCCATTGCACCTGGAAGCCATTGTTTCCTTTTTTGTTGCTATTGCTGTTGTTGATGGTGGATAGGACAAAGAGAAATCAAGTGGCGGAGACCTGCTTCACTGCTTGTGAAGAGACCCCCCCCTGCAGTTGGGGAGTTGGTAGTTGGGATCCTTGCGCCCCTCCTTGCTCTTCAAGCCATGTGCGGTTTTAACCCACTGCACTACTCCCCAGCCCCCAACAAAACCATTTTAATAGTGTGAGATAATTGATAACATCCTGTAAATTTAAAGTAATAATCTGCTATCTGTCTATACTGTAAGATGGTTACTACAGTTAAACCAGTTAACATACTTGTCAACTTATAGTTACTGTGTATATACAATACAACTACTCTCTTAGCAACTTGAAAGTATAAAATACAGTATTGCTAACTAGAGTCACCATACTACTTATCAGGGGCTGGGGTAGATAGCATAGTTTTTATGCAAAGAGACTCTCATGCCTGAGGTTCTGAAGGCCCAGGTTCAATCCCCCGCACTACTGCAAGCCAGAGCTGAGTAGTGCTTTGGTATAAAACAAAACAAAACACATACTTGTGTTAAATGGGAAACTGGGGAATGTTATGCATGTACAAACTATTGTATTCACTGTTGAATGTAAAACATTAATTCCCCAATAAAGAAATAATAAAAAAAAAAAACACATACTTGTGGTCCAGGAGGTGGCACAGTGATAAAGCTTTGGACTCTCAAGCATGAAGTCCCAAGTTCAATCCCCGGCAACACAGGTGCCAGAGTGATGTCTGGTTCTTTCTCTCTCCTATTTTTCTAATAAATAAAATTTTTTAAAAAAAAAACCCACATACTTACTGGTTAGGGTTAGGGTCTGAGTTATGGGTTATAATTAGGGGTTAGGATTAAGATTATTTCTTAGGGGAATGCCACTGGAATTTCACTGGACTGTGCTATGAGTTGAGGATGCAAATATTATTGCATAGAGACAGCCAGAAATAAAGAAGGGGGGTGATACAGAGGGAAAGAGACAGAGAGAGACACCTACAACACTAACCTGGGTCTTTGTACACTGTAACATGTGCACTCAACCAGGTGCACCATCACCTGGCTCCCCTGCTCTTTTCGCCCCCTGAAATCCCAATGGCACTGGTCTAAACCGTCGGTTTTCTCCTACCCCTTCTGCCTCCTGATTACCCTGGTATTTTTCCCTTTGTGATTCTGTGGCATTCTGTTAATCCCCAGCATTTTATTAAAATTAAGTATCATCTAAATCTACAATCTGAAACAATAACTAACATTTTATTTACTGGACAGAGACAGCAAGAAGTTAAGAGGGACAGTGAGACAGAGGGACAGATGGACAGACAAATGAACACCTGCAGTACTGCTTCACCGCCTACGAAGCTTTCCCCCTGCCGGCAAAGATTAGGGGCTTGAGCCCAGTTCCTGGTACACTGTTAGATGTGCGGTCAACTGTGTACACCACTTCCCAGACACAATAAATTTTTTTTTAATATATTTTTCTTTTTTTTTTATTTATTAGATAGAAATAGTTAGAAATCAAGAGGGAGGGAGTCGGGCGGTAGCACAGCGGGTTAAGTGCTCGTGGCGAGAAGCTCAAAGACAGAAGTAAGGATCCCGGTTTGAGTCCCGGCTCCCCACCCGCAGGGGAGTCACTTCACAGGCGGTGAAGCAGGTCTGCAGGTGTCTGTCTTTCTCTCCTCCTCTCTGTCTTCCCCTCCTCTCTCCATTTCTCTCTGACCTATCCAACAACAATGACAGCAATAACAACAACGACGATAAATAACAAGGGCAACAAAAGGGGAAAATTAAAAATAAATAAATAACATTATATAAAAAAAAGAAATCAAGAGGGAGAGAGAGGGAGAGAGACAGACACACCTGCAGCCCTGCTTCACCTCTTGTAAAGCTCCCCCCACCACAGGTGGGGACCAGGGGCTGAAATTATTTTAAAAGGGATGAAAAATAAAAATTTTAGGCACACCAGAGCTTTGCCACTTGCAGTGCCCGGGAATGGTTGACAGTTCAAAACAATCTTCCAGAGGGGCTGGGTGGTGGCACACCTGGTTGAACCATGTATTACAATGCACAAGGACGCGAGTTAAAAGCCCCGGTCCCCACCTGCAGGGGGAAAGCTTTGTGAGTGGTGAAGCAGTGCTGCAGGTGTCTCTCTTTCTCTCCCACTCTATCACCCCCTTCCCTATTGATTTCTAGCTTTCCTTACCCAATAAATAAAAATAAATAAATAAATAAATCTTCCAGGACCAACAAGGGCAACAAAAGGGAGTATTAAAAAAAAAAAATCTTCCAGGATCAGGGAGATTATTTATCATGGATAAGGTCCCTGGTTTGTTCCTGGTCACTGCCAAGTGGCAAAGCTCTGGTGTGACACTCACAGAAAATAAATAAAGGAGGTGGGTAGAGGAAACAGCATAATGTTTATGCAAAGATTTGCACACCTAAAAGATCTCAGGTTCAGTTCCTGGCACCATCATAAGCAGAGCTCTGGTGCGTGTGTCTCCTTCTCACTCTTTTGTATCTCTTTCTCATAAAGTATATGTATCTGGGGAAACAGCATTATAGGTAACACAGACATTTATGCCTGAGGCACAGGAGGTCCCAGGTTCTAGTCTTTGGCACCAACAAAACCAGAACTGAAAGTACTCTGGCAAAGAAAAATAAATTAATTAAATGGGAAAGTAGCTCTTTCCCAAGTAAATAAAAACCTGGGAAGACAGCATCATGGTTACGTAAATGATTTTAAAAGCCTGAGGCTCTGAGTTCCCAGGTTGAATCCCCAGCACCACCACCATAAACCAGAGATGAGCAGTGCAAATTTATACTTTTTAATTTTTTTTATTTTTAAGAAATTGTGGTCTGGGAGGTGGCACAGTGGATAAACATGAGGTCCTGAGTACAATCCCCAGCAGCAAATAAACCAGAGTGATGTCTGGCTCGTTCTCTCCTCCCATATTCCTCAATAAATAAGTAATATAGTAAAAATAGACTTCTAGGGATTCGGGCAGTAGGTAGCGCAGGAGTTAAGGGCACGTGTCACGAAGCACAAAGACTTCTTCAAGGATCCTGGTTTAATCCCCCAGCTCCCCACCTGCAGTGGGAGTTGCTTTACAGGCGGTGAAGCAGGTCTGCAGGTATCTATCTTTCTCTCCACCTCTCTCCTATCCAACAACGACATCAATAACAATAATAATAACTACAGCAACAATGAAAAACAAGGGCACAAAAGGAAAAATGAATAAATATTAAAAAAATACTTCTAGAGATCTGATTCAAACATCATGTTGAGGGCATAAAAGAATAAGGAAGTACACAAATGTAAGGAGAGCACACAACCTATTTCTATCTAAATCCTAAAAGAGAAATGAAAATGGAGGTTAAAAAGAGCTGAATTCAAGAACTATTAGATATTGAGAAAAAAAAACTTCAAAGATGGTGATTCTGGAAAGTAGTGTGGAGAACAGCAGCAGCAGGATCTTAGAATGTGCAAGTCTCCACACTCACTTGACAAAGTCCAAGTAGATTTATTCTATTTAAAAAAGTTCTGGGAGTCGGGCTGTAGCGCAGTGGGTTAAGCGCAGGTGGCGCAAAGCACAAGGACCGGCATAAGGATCCCGGTTCGAACCCCGGCTCCCCACCTGCAGGGGAGTCACTTCACAGGCGGTGAAGCAGGTCTGCAGGTGTCTATCTTTCTCTCCTCCTCTCTGTCTTCCCCTCCTCTCTCCATTTCTCTCTGTCCTATCCAACAACAACAACAATAATAACTACAACAATAAAACAACAAGGGCAACAAAAGAGAATAAATAAAATAAATATTTTTTTAAAAAAAAGTTCTAAGGGGTTGGGCAGTAGTGCAGCTGGTTAAATACACGTGGTGCAAAGTGATCCGGTTCCAGCCCCGGGCTCCCCACCTGCAGGGGAGTCTCTTCACAGGCAGTGAAGCAGGTCTGCGGATGACTAGCTTTCTCTCCCCCTCTGTCTTCCCCTCCTCTCTCCATTTCTCTCTGTCCTATCCAAAAATAAACATCAACAATAACAATAATAACCACAACAACAAGGGCAACAAAAGGGGAAAAAATGGCCTCCAGGAGCAGTGGATTCACGGTGCAGGCACTGAGCCCCAGCAATAACCCTGGAGGCAAAAAAAAAAAAAGTCTAGTGGTCTAGGAGGTACTACAGTGATAAAGCTTTGAACTGTAAAGCATGAGGTCCTGAGTTCGATTCCCGGCAGCACATGTGCCAGAGTGATATCTGGTTCTTGCTCCTCCTATCTTTCTCATAAATAAATAAAATCTTAAAAAAAAAAAAGTTCAGGGAGTTGGGCGGTAGCGTAGTGGGTTAAGCGCACATGGTACAAAGTGCAAGGACTGGCCTATGGATCCCGGATGGAGCCCCAGCTTTCCATCTGCAGGGGAGTCGCTTCACAGGTGGTGAAGCAGGTCTGCAGGTGTGTCTATCTTTCTCTCCCCGTCTTTCCCTCCTCTCTCCATTTCTCTCTGTCCTATCCAACGACAGCAAGAACAATAATAACCACAACAATGTTAAACAACAAGGGTAACAAAAGGGAAAATAAATAAATATTTTAAAAAATTTTTTAAAGTTCTAGAAGACTGCAGTAGCTTCTCTTTGGGGTCCATAATTATTCTTGTATCTGGAGAATAGCAGGCACAGATTCCTAAAGGCGGTACTGTGGACTGCTATCTCCCATTACCTGACATATGGTTCTTCATGATGCTGAGCCTGGGCTTTCCCAGAGGGGCTGAGTGAAGCCGGAAGGAGAACCAGGCTGTGCTTCCTTAGTCACCATGGTGACAAGAAACTATCACAAATATTTGCTTATGACTTCACTGAAGAAGCAAGGCAGAGGAGATTAGATTGTTAGGAGGACCACCTGCAAAATAATCAGGCATCAGAAACCAAAGACATGGTCCAGAAGGTGGCACAATGATAAAGCTTTGGACTCTCAAGCATGAGGTCCTGAGTTTGATCCCCGGCAGCACATATGCCAGAGTGATGCCTGGTTCTCTCTCTCCTCCTATCTTGCTCATTAATAAATAAAATTTAGGGGGTCGGGCGGTGGCGCAGTGGGTTAAGCGCATGTGGCGCAAAGCGCAGGGACCGGCGTAAGGATCCTGGTTCGAGCCCCCGGCTCCCCACCTGCAGGGGAGTCGCTTCACAGGCGGTGAAGCAGGTCTGCAGGTGTCTATCTTTCTCTTCCCCTCTGTCTTCCCCTCCTCTCTCCATTTCTCTCTGTCCTATCCAACAACGAATTGCATCAACAAGGGCAATAATAATAACCACAATGAAGCTACAACAAGGGCAACAAAGGGGGGGGGGATGGCCTCCAGGAGCAGTGGATTCATGGTGCAGGCACCGAGCCCAGCAATAACCCTGGAGGAGGAAAAAATAAATAAATAAATAAATAAAATTTAAAAAGAAAAGAAAGAAACCAAAGGCACCAGGAGGCAAAGGGACTTTTTTTTCATCATGTGTTCACTTGTTGGGATAAGATCAAGAAATACATGAAACAAACATTCCTTTTCTAGCATCTGTCTTAGTCTTTGGGTTCTATCAGTCAACAATCAACTAATGTCATGCATCGTTTAACTTTCAGAGCAAAGAGAATAATAATATAAGTACGGAGAACTTCCTGAACTATGCCCTTATGTTGAAGTTGTAACCCCAACACTTCAAAAACTATGACCGTTTGAAGATAAGGTTTTAAAGAGGTTAAGTAATTAGGTAATTGCCGAGGTTAATACCATAATTCACTATGACGAGTGTATGAGACAATTAAGATGCAGACGCACATAGAATGCACAATGTGAACATTCCATTTCTGTTGTTTAAGCCAGCCCGTCTAGGGTACTTTGATATGGAAGCCCTAGCAAATGAATATAGGCCCTAACTGGCAGATGAAAAAACTGAATCTGTAGCTGGGGAGATAGCAAAATGACTATATGAAGGATATCCAGAGTCCCTCGGTTTAATCAAAAATGTTTATTTTTTAATTTTTTAATATTTTATTTATTTATTCATGATAAAGATAGAAGAGAGAAAGAACCAGATACCACTCTAGTACATGTGCTGCCAGGGATTGAACTCAGGACCTCATGTTTGAAAGTCCAATGCTTTATCCACTGCGCCACCTCTCGGACCAAGATTTTTAAATTTCTTTTAAATAAGTAACAGGTACAGAGAGAATGTACAGAGACACCAGAACACTACTCCCCGCTGACTAGTGTCAAGGACTGAATGTGTGATATATGGGTCCTCAGGTATGAAAGTCTGATGCATAAACCACAGTACTATCCTATAGAGCCTTAAGCCACCCTGCTTTGATAAATCCTCCATTGCTGATACTATGGACTATTTACATAATCATTGTTTTGCCTGAGGCCCACCCTGCCTACAGGATATTAATTAATCCCACCAGTTAAAACCTTTGCGGACTTCTGGAAGCAGAGCTACGAGCAGCAGATCGCTTTCTCTCCTCTCCTCTCCCGGATCAACTAGGAATACCAAAGGAGAACACCTGGGACCTAAACAAGACAGGACTAGAATGACCACAGGAACCCAGTAAATCACCCGTGAGTACAAACACATGCAGCTAGTGACAGACAGGAGAGAGGAGCCTAAGGAGAGATTAAAAAACTCCTAACAGTTCAGCAGTTTATCAGTTGAGACACCACCTCCTCTGCTCCACCAACAAGGGGACAGCAGAAGGGAGGAGAGGACTCCCCAGAGACTCACCAAGTGCAACTCTGAGTCTCCATTGCTACTGCCCTCAGAATCTGGAGCAGCGACAGGAAGGGACACCAGGGGACAGAGATCTAACCGGGGAAACTCAGGAGAAGACCTATACCTCAGTGGCATAGCTGAGAGGCTGTGAAAGTCTCTTTGCATAACCACTGGATTATCTCTGCCACACCCTGCTTTATCTCTTGCTCAGGAGTCAGTGATTAAGCTAAGAAGCCTATTGACAGTTTAAAAGCCCTCAGGCTCCCATAGCCTACAGGGAAGAAAAAAAAAAGAGGCTTTTAAACCACTGAGCTCCAACTCAGGGATTGAAACAACTGTTAACTTCCACCACCGTGAACCCTTTAATTAACTTACTTAGACACAAGTCAATCCAGGCAACAGTGATCAATAATTTGAAAAGTACTGATAAAGGGAACTCATAACATAATATATAAAATGGTTAAAACAACAAAAAATATTGGAGACTCGAACCAGGACAAGAGTCCAGCTAAAAGTCCTCCAAACGGTGAAGCACAAAACAACGAGTTCAACATCCAAACATTAGCTAAGGAAATAATAACATGAGTGCGTAAAGAATTTGAAAAAATTGTAATCAGAAATGCAGGAACAACAAATGAGAATATGGAAGAAAATTCTAATTATCTCATGGTTATTAGAGAGCTGAAAGCTGAAATTGCTGAGCTAAGAATGCAACTAGCTGAACAAGCTAAAACAGTAACAGAGCAGGACAACAAAATAGATAAACTCCAGAAAACAGTAGAGGGCAGACAGAATAGAATCTATGAGGCTGAAGACAGAATTAGCAAGATTGAGGATGAATTAGAGACAACTAAAAAAGAAGTAAGAGATCTCAAAAAGAGATTAAGAGATGCTGAAAACAACAACAGAGTCCTATGGGATGACTTCAAAAGAAACAATATACGCATTATTGGCATAACAGAGGAAGAAAGAGAAGGAGAGGAAGAAAGCATTCTCCAGGCCATAATAGCTGAAAACTTCTCTAGTCTAGACAACATCAAAGACATAAAGACTCAAGAAGCCCAGAGGGTCCCAAACAGAATTAACCCAGACCTAAAGACACCAAGACATATCATACTTAGAATGGAAAGGAATAAGGATAAAGAAAGGGTTCTGAAGGCTGCAAGAGAAAAACAAAGAGTCACCTACAAAAGAAAACCCATAAGATTAGCAGCAGACTTCTCCATACAAACACTACAGGCCAGAAGAGAATGGAAAGATATCTATCGAGTGCTCAATGAGAAAAGCTTTCAGCCAAGAATACTATATCCTGCTAGACTGTCATTGAGACTAGATGGAGGCATCAAAACCTTCTCAGACAAGCAACAGTTGAAGGAAGCAACCATCACCAAGCCTGCCCTGAAAGAAGTTCTGAAAGGTCTCCTATAAACAACCAGACCACCACAATTAGGACATATATCAAAACACTCTAAAACTCTACAAGAATGGTGCTAAAATATCTTCAATCTTTGATATCAATAAATGTCAATGGCCTGAATTCACCTATTAAAAGACACAGAGTAGGAAGATGGATCAGAAAACACAACCCAACAATATGCTGTCTACAGGAAACCCACCTAACTCAACGAGACAAACACAGACTTAAAGTGAAAGGATGGAAAACTATCATACAAGCCAATGGCCCACAAAAAAGGGCAGGAACAGCTATTCTCATATCTGACATGATAGACTTTAAAATAGATAAGATTAAAAAAGATAGGAATGGACACTACTTAATGCTCAGAGGATCAGTCAATCAAGAGGACTTAACGATTATTAACATCTATGCACCCAATGAGAAGCCATCTAAATACATCAAACTTCTACTGAAAGAACTACAGCAATATATTAACAGTAACACAATCATAGTAGGGGACTTCAACACCCCACTCTCTCAACTTGACAGATCATCCAGGCAGAAAATCAATAAAGACATAAGAGAGCTAAATGAAGAGATAAACTAGAACTATTGGACAGTTTCAGAGTCATTCATCCCAAGAAACTGGAATACACATTTTACTCAAATCCAAATGGGTCATTCTCAAGGACAGACCATAGGTTAGGCCACAAAGACAGCATCAGCAAATTCAAGAGCACTGAAATCATCCCAAGCATCTTCTCAGACCACAGTGGAATTAAACTAACACTTAACAATCAACGAAAGGTTAATAACAGTCCCAAAATGTGGAAGCTCAACAGTACACTTCTTAACAACTTCTGGGTCAAAGAGGAAATCAAGGAAGAAATCAAAATGTTTCGAGAGTTCAATGAAAATGAAGACACAAGCTATCAAAATATTTGGGACACAGCTAAAGCTGTCCTAAGAGGGAAGTTCATAGCTATACAAGCACACATTAGGAAACAAGAAAAGGCACAAATAAACAGCCTGATTGCACATCTTAAAGACCTAAAAGAACAACAACAAAGGAACCCTAAAGCAACAAGAAGGTCAGAAATCACTAAAGTTAGGGCAGAAATAAATAACACTGAGAATAGGAAAACCATACAAAAGATCAACGAAAGTAAATGTTGGTTCTTCGAAAGAGTAAACAAAATCGACAAACCTTTAGCCAGACTCACAAAACAAAAAAGGGAGAAGACCCAAATAAATTGGATAGTAAACGAAAGAAGAGATATCAAAACAGACACCACAGAAATTCAACATATCATGCGAGGCTTCTATTAACAACTATATGCCACCAAGCTAGAGAACCTGGAAGAAATGAATGATTTCCTAGATACCTACCAACTTCCAAAACTAAGTAAAGAGGAAGTGGATAACATGAACAGGCCCATCACAGCTAATGAAATTGAAACAGTTATCAAAGATCTCCCCAAAAATAAAAGTCCGGGACCAGATGGTTTTACAAATGAATTCTACAAAACCTTCAAAGAAGAACTAATACCTCTACTTTTAAAAATCTACCAGAAGATTGAAGACACTGGAATACTCCCTGCCAGCTTCTATGAAGCCAACATCACCCTGATACCAAAAGCAGACAGGGACACAACCAAAAAAGAAAAATACAGACCAATATCTCTGATGAACATAGATGCAAAAATATTGAACACAATTCCAGCCAACCGGATATAGCAGTATATCAAATAGATTGTTCATCATGACCAAGTGGGGTTTATCCCAGGCATGCAAGGTTGGTTTAATATACGTAAATCAATCAGTGTGATCCACCACATCAACAAAAGCAAGACCAAAAACCACATGGTCATATCAATAGATGCAGAGAAAGCCTTTGACAAAATACAATATCCCTTTATGATCAAAACACTACAAAAAATGGGAATAGATGGAAAATTCCTGAAGATAGTGGAGTCTATATATATAGCGAACCTACAGCCAACATCATGCTCAATAGTGAAAAACTGGAAGCATTTCCACTCAGATCAGGTACTAGACAGGTCTGCCCATTATCACCATTACTATTCAATATAGTGTTGGAAGTTCTTGCCATAGCAATCAGGCAGGAGCAAGGAATTAAAGGCATACAGATTGGAAGAGAAGTCAAACTCTCCTTATTTGCAGATGACATGATAGTATACATAGAAAAACCTAAGGAATCCAGCAAGAAGCTTTTGGAAATCATCAGGAAATACAGTAAGGTGTCAGGCTATAAAATTAACATTCAAAAGTCAGTGGCATTCCTCTATGCAAACACTAAGTTAGAAGAAATTGAAATTCAGAAATCAATTTATTTTACTATAGCAACAAAAACAATAAAATATCTAGGAGTAAATCAACCCAGGAAGTGAAAGACTTGTATACTGAAAATTATGTCACTACTCAAAGAAATTGAAAAAGACACAAAGAAGTAGAAAGATATTCCATGTTCATGGGTTGGAAGAATTAACATCATCAAAATGAATATATTACCCAGAGCCATCTACAAATTTAATGCTATCCCCATCAAGATCCCAAGCACATTTTTTAGGAGAATAGAACAAATGCTACAAATGTTTATCTGGAACCAGAAAAGACCTAGAATTGCCAAAACAATCTTGAGAAAAAAGAACAGAACCAGAGGCATCACACTCCCAGATCTCAAACTGTATTATAGGGCCATTGTCATCAAAACTGCTTGGTACTGGTACATCAGTAGACACACTGACCAGTGGAATAGAATTGAGAGCCCAGAAATGAGGCCCCACACCTATGGACATCTAATCTTTGACAAAGGGGCCCAGACTATTACATGGGGTAAGCAGAGTCTCTTCAACAAATGGTGTTGGAAACAATGGGTTGAAACATGCAGAAGAATGAAACTGAATCACTGTATTTCACCAAATACAAAAGTAAATTTCAAGTGGATCAAGGACTTGGATGTTAGACCACAAACTATCAAATACTTAGAGGAAAATATTGGCAGAACTCTTTTCCACATACATTTTAAAGACATCTTCAATGAAACAAATCCAATTACAAAGAAGACTAAGGCAAGTATAAACCTATGGGACTACATCAAATTAAAAAGCTTCTTCACAGCAAAAGAAACCACTACCCAAACCAAGAGACCCCTCACAGAATGGGAGAAGATCTTTACATGTCATACATCAGACAAGAGTTTAATAACCAACATACATAAAGAGCTTGCCAGACTCAAAAACAAGACAACAAATAACCCCATCCAAAAATGCGGGGAGGACTTGGACAGAATATTCACCACAGAAGAGATCCAAAAGGCCAAGAAACACATGAAAAAATGCTCCAAGTCTCTGATTGTCAGAGAAATGCAAATCAAGACAACAATGAGATATCACTTCACTCCTGTGAGAATGTCATACATCAGAAAAGGTAACAGCAGCAAATGTTGGAGAGAGTGTGGGGTCAAAGGAACCCTCCTACACTGCTGGTGGGAATGTCAATTGATCCAACCTCTGTGGAGAACAGTCCAGAGAACTCTCAGAAGGCTAGAAATGGACCTTCCCTATGATCCTGCAATTCCTCTCCTGGGGATATATCCTAAGGAACCCAACACATCCATCCAAAAAGATCTGTGTACACATATGTTCTTGGCAGCACAATTTGTAATAGCCAAAACCTGGAAGCAACCCAGGTGTCCAACAACAGATGAGTGGCTGAGCAAGTTGTGGTCTATATACACAATGGAATACTACTCAGCTGTAAAAAATGGTGACTTCACCGTTTTCAGCCGATCTTGGATGGACCTTGAAAAAATCATGTTGAGTGAAATAAGTCAGAAACAGAAGGATGAATATGGGATGATCTCACTCTCAGGCCGAAGTTGAAAAACAAGATCAGAAAAGAAAATACAAGTAGAACCTGAAATGGAATTGGCGTATTGCACCAAAGTAAAAGATTCTGGGGTGGATGGGTGGGGAGAATACAAGTCCAAGAAGGATGATAAATGACATAGTGGGGGTTGTATTGTTAAATGGGAAACTGGGGAATGTTATGCATATACAAACTATTGTATTTACTGTTGAATGTAAAACATTAATTCCCCAATAAAGAAATAAATTTAAAAAAGAACAAAAACCTTTGCAACAGTTGCTATGGAAGTTTTCTACCTTCCTGCTCTTTCCTTTTTCCCATCTCCTTTCCTAGCCATTTCCTTTTCCGACTTGCCACTTCCAGTTCAAAATATATAAAAGCATTGTCTCTGATCAATAAAGACACATTGTGTTCCCGCTCCACCAGGAGTTCCTGGTCTCTCTCGCGTCACTGAGTAAGCAGCTTCCCAGGTTGGCTCCAGTTGAGTTCTCTCCAACCCAGAGAGCACATGCCTGGGAATAAACACCCCTGCACTATCCTTGCAGCCTGACTCTACAATTTTTTAAAAATATTTTATTTACTTTTTAATCTTATTGAATGGGGGGGGGGGATAGGGAAGTAAAGACTCAGAGACACCTGCAGAACTGCTTATCCAGTTGTGAAGCTTTCCTTCGGCAGGTGGGGACCAGGGTCTTGAGCCTGGGTCTTTTTGCATCGTAATGTGTGTATTAAGCATGTGTGCTACCACCTGGCCTCGACTCAATAATTTCTAACAATATCATATTTAATGTATTCACATACACTCATATTATTTACTCAATATGTGAAGCTGCTAGTATGATTTAGGGTTTTGATTTAATAACCGGTATGCATCTCATAATAAAGAGCTTCTTGAGTGGTGAGTGGTGAAGCCGTGCTGCAGGTGTCTGTCTGTCCCTACTCTTTCTATTTCTGGCTCTCTATCAGTAAATAAAAATGATAATAACAACATGGTTTTTAAAAAGTTGTATTTTGGAGGAGTCCGGCGGTATCGCAGCAGGTTAAACGCAAGTGGCACAAAGCACAAGGACCTGCGTTAAGGATCCCAGTTTGAGCCCCCAGCTCCCCATCTGCAGGGGAGTCGCTTCACAAGTGGTGAAGCAGGTCTGCAGGTGTTTGTCTTTCACCCCCCTCTGTCTTCCCCTCCTCTCTCCATTTCTCTCTCTCCTATCCAACAACAATGACATCAATAACAACTACAGCAATAAAAAAAGAGCTTCTTGAGTAACTTATATTAATTAAAATTTTTTTTAAATTAACAAATTTCTATATTATTATTATTACCACCAACAGTGTTATCACGAGCTTGGTGCCAGCACCACAAATCCATCACTCCTATTTCTTTTCCTGTTTTTCTATTTTATTGGATACTGTGAGAGATGGTTAGGTCTTCTCTTCAAATGAACATAAATAGAACAACTGTTTAGTACAAAAATTCTTTTTGTTTGTTTGGTTTTTGTTTTTTTGTTTTTACCAGAACACTGTTCAGTTCTGGCTTATGGTGGTGCAGGGGATTGAACCTGGGATGTTGGAGCCTCAGGCATGAGTCTATTTGCATAACCATTATGCTATCTACCCTCCGCCCACAAAAATTCTTTTTATAAATTGTTATCTATGACCACCTGTGGCCAGTAGTTTTGTATTCTTTAGGTCAGCTCCTTGCAGTGCTTGCTAATCCTCCAGCAGAGACACTCAAGACTCTCTTCCTCATTTCCTTAGGGGGAGATTGTGAGCTCTGAGCCCAGGGGTGGTGAAGACAGTTCTGCATCAGGTACAAAAGATGGGAGAAAGGTGAAGGGGGCACACTGCCGCCTGATGACCACTGTTGGTGGCATGCCCTTTTGCAAAAGAATAAATGCCTTGCTTCAACTCCTTATTTTTTGCCTTGATAATTAATTTTAATTGGACATCATTTACAACAGATAGGACAGAGAGAAACTGAGAAGTGAGGGGAGATACAGAAGCAGAGAGAAAGAAACAGACCTGCTTCACTGTTCATGAACTATTCTCCCTGTAGGTGGGGAGTGGGGGCCTCAAACCTGGGTCCTTGCACAAACATGCATACTTAACTGACTGTGCCACAGCCCAAGTCCTCTATCTTATTATTTTTAAATATTTTTGTCTCTTCCTTGAAGAGACAGAGAAAAATCAATACAGAAGGGGGAGAGACAGACACTTGTAGTACACTGCTTCACTTCTTGGGAAGTTTCCCCACTGTAGGAGCGGACTGGGTCTTGAATCCAGTCCTTGCCCATGGTAAATGAGTGGGCTCTACCAGATGTGCCATTGCCTAGCCCCAACAAATGTCTAATTTTATACTCTGCTTTTCCCTCACTTATTTCAAAATGGCTTCATTTTTCTGTGGCAATGCGGAATGAACTCAGAGCATTACACGTATATGGTATCATGGTTGAACATCCTCCCCTAGCTACTTTTTCATTCCTTTATTTTACTTTGTTTTTTGCCTCCAGGGTTACTGCTGGGGCTCAGTGCCTGCACTATGAATCCACTGCTTCTGTGGCCATTTTTTCGATGTTCTGGATAGAACAGAGAGAAACTGAGAGGGGAGGGGAAGATAGAAAAAGAAAGATAAGGCACCTGCAGACCTGCTTCAGCTCTTGTGAAGCAAACCCCCTGCAGGTAGAGAGCCAGGGATTCTTATACAGTTCTGTCCACTTCGTATTATGTTTGCAAGCCTTTCATTCCTTGATTTTAGAGATCAAAAAGAAAGATAAGACACAGGAGAGAGATCACAAAGCACTGCGTCTCCAACCATAGTCCTTTGGTGTTGTCCATGGCACTAGAGACTTCCGACAGGCAACAAGAAAAGTAAAGACGATGCTTCTGCCAAGAGTCACGTATCTGTGTCCTCACTGCTAGATAGGGTCTTCTCAAATTTAGTCTAGAATGAAGTTTCAGTGCTATGGTCCCTTTCATTCTCTACCTCTTTGTCTCTATCAAATAAGCAAACAAATAAATATCAAAAGTCATGACAGTCTATGTATTTATTATTGGATAGAGACGAGAGAAATTGAGAGGGGGTAGAAGAAATAGAGACATCTGCAGCTCTGCTTCACCACTTGTAAACTTCCCTCATGCAGGTAGGGACCAGAGCCTTGAACCTGGGTCCTTGTGCACTGTAATGTGAGAAATGGAGAGAGGAGGGGAAGACAAAAAGGGAGAGAAAGATACCTGCAGACCTGTTTCACCACTTATGAAGCGACTCCCCTGCAAGTGGGGAGCCAGGGGCTTGAGCTGGGATCCTTACGCTGCCTTGCACTTCATGCCCTGTGTGCTTAACCCACTGCACTACTGCCCAACTCCCGGAAGTATTGGCTCTTAAGTATCAGAATTTCATGGGACCAAGGAGACAGCTCAACATTATAAGACCTGCAAACCTGAGGTCCCAGATTCAAATTACAGCACTGCAGAGCTGAATGGTATTCTGGAATCTTGTTAGTAAATAAAATCTTTTAAAAAATACTAAGACTAGGGAGTCGGGAGATAGCGCAGCAGGTTAAGTTCATGTGGCACAAAGCCCAAGGAGTGGCTTAAGGATCCCAATTCCAGCCCCTGGTTCCCCACCTGCAGAGGAGTTGCTTCACAAGCAGTGAAGCAGGTCTGCAGTTGTCTTTCTCTCCTCTCTATCTCCCTTCCTCTCTCCTACCCAACAACAATAATAACTACAACAGTAAAACAAGGGCAACAAAAGGGGATATTTTTTTAAATATTAAGACTAAAAAAAAAAAAATTAAGACTATGACCAACTATAATGCCACCAAACTAGAGAACCTGGAAGAAATGGAAGAATTCCTACAAACATATACCCTTCTAAAACTGAACCAGGAAGAAGTACAGAACCTAAATGGACCAATCACAGACAAAGAAATCAAAACAGTTATTAAGAACAAGTCCCAACAAGTCAAGCACTGTAGACCAGAGCAGCAACATGGAAAACACAGGCATCAGTTCAGTACAAACTGCTTCTTTGTCCCCCAGTGTCACCAAGGCGCGTGAGCACCCAGTACGGGAAAGCAGCCGGGGGCCCTGCACCATCAGTGACACAGCACACAGAGCTCAAGGGCCAAATTTCAAGCCAAGGCTTTGGCCCCTTTGTGCCCAGTGAAAGACAACAGACTGACACTCAGCATATTCAAACTTGAAGGGCCCAACAACATCCTCACTTTATACAAGAGGACTCTGAAGCCCAGAGAGAGGAAATTAATCTGAGGAATGGAAGGACTCAGGAAGGAGACATAAAAGGTGTTGGCTTTGAAATCACCCGGTCTGGCCTGGACAGCTCCCATGTCTGTCATTCATTCATTCCACAAGCATTGACTGTGTCCCCTCTCAGCACTGGCTCTGTTCTGGGTGAAAGGGATACACCAGCAAACAGAAGTGTTCTTTCCACCTAGTGGTATTTACATTTCTTTCTTTTTTTGCAGAAAAAAAATACCAGTTTTGACAAAGGCTGCAGATGAACAACCAGACAAAGAAATTCATACAGTGAAACCTGGGAGGATCATTTATAGGAGATACATGAATATATAGCATAGAAGCATATGAAAAAATAATGTAATCAGTGGTCTGGGAGGTGGTACAGTGGATAAAGCATTAGATTCTCAAGCGGGAGGTCCTGAGTTCAATCCCTGGCAGCACACATACCAGAGAGATGTCTGTTTCTTCCTCTCTTTCTCTCTGTCCATCATTCTTCATGAATAAATAAATTAATATAATCAGAGGTTATAATTCTGCAGAAGAAAACAGTATATATTTATCTACATAAAAGCAGCTTACAGATGCTATTAACGTCACAGTTAAGGACACTATTCTTGATAATTGTTGCAAGAGTCAAGCAATAAACAAATGTTAAAAAAAAAAAAAAGACCCTTCCCAACAATAAAAGTCCAGGACCAGGAACAGATGGCTTTACCAATAAATTCTACAAAATATTCGGGAAACAGCTAGTACCTATCCTTTTAAAGCTCTTCCAAAAGACTGAAGACACAGAATACTCCCTTTCCACCAAAAGCAAATGAAAAAAGAAAACTAGACTGATTATCTCTGATGATGCTCAAATACTAAACAAGATCCTAGCCAGTCAGATACAGCAGTACATTAAAAATCTTGTTCATCATGACCAAGTGGGATTTATCCCAGGAATAAAAGGCTGGTTCAATACATGTAAGTCAATCAATGTGATTTACCACATCAATAAAAACAAAACCAAAAACCACATGATTATCTCCATAGATGCAGAGAAAGCTTTTGACAAAATACAATATCCATTCATACTCAAAATACTACAACAAATGGGAACAGGTGCCAGACGGTGGCGCACCTGGTTAAGCACACGTTATAGTGCTCAGGGACCCAGGTTCCAGCCCCGTCCCCATCTACAGGGGGAAAGCTTCACTGAGTGGTGAAGCAGGGCTGCAGGTGTCTCTCTGTCTCCCTCTCTATCTCCCCTTCCCTCTCAATTTCTGGCTGTCTCTATCCAATAAATAAAGATAAAAAAACTTTTTAGGGAGCCGGGTTGTAGCGCAGCGGGTTAAGCGCAGGTGGCGCAAAGCACAAGGACCGGCATAAGGATCCCGGTTCGAACCCCGGCTCCCCACCTGCAGGGGAGTCGCTTCACAGGCGGTGAAGCAGGTCTGCAGGTGTCTCTCTTTCTCTCCCCCTCTCTGTCTTCCCCTCCTCTCTCCATTTCTCTCTGTCCTATCCAACAACAACGACAACAACAATAATAACTACAACAATAAAACAACAAGGACAACAAAAGGGAATAAATAAAATTTAAAAATATTAAAAAAAGAAATTAAAAAAAAACTTTTTAATCTTTTTTCCTTTTTAAAAATTTTTTTATATTTATTTATTTTCCCTTTTGTTGCCCTTGTTGTTTTTTATTATTGTTGTTATTGATGACATTGTTGTTGGATAGGACAGAGAGAAATGGAGAGAGGAGGGCAAGACAGAGGGGGAGAGAAAGACAGACATCTGCAGACCTGCTTCCCCACCTGTGAAGTGACTCCCCTGCTGGTGAGCCGGAGCTTGAACCAGGAACCTTAAGCCGGTCCTTGCGTTTCATGCCAAGTGTGCTCAATCCGCTGTGCTACTGCCAGATTCCCAATTAAAAAAAAAATTTTAGGAGTCTGTCCTATCCAACAACAACGACATCAGTAACGACAATAAAAAGATATGGAAAACAAAAGGGAAAATAAAATTTTTTTAAAAATTAAAAAAAAATTTTAATGAGAATAGATGGAAGATTCCTTAAGATAGTGGAATTCATATACAGCAAACCTACAGCTAACATCATACTTAATGGACAGAAGCTGAAAGCAGGGGGTCGGGCAGTAGCGCAGTGGGTTAAGCACACATGGCACAAAGTGCAAGGACCAGGACCAGAATAAGGATCCTAGTTCGAACCCCGGCTCCCCACCTGCTGGGGAGTCGCTTCACAGGTGGTGAAGCAGGTCTGCAAGTATCTTTCTCTCCC
Organism: Erinaceus europaeus; assembly: GCF_950295315.1. Taxonomy (NCBI): domain Eukaryota; kingdom Metazoa; phylum Chordata; class Mammalia; order Eulipotyphla; family Erinaceidae; genus Erinaceus; species Erinaceus europaeus. The sequence continues at coordinate 48,371,303 of NC_080174.1, read as the reverse complement.
CGTCTCTGTCTTCCCCTCCTCTCTCCATCTCTGTCCTACCCAACAACGAACATCAACAACAATAATAATAATAATAAAAGAAGCTGAAAGCATTCTCCTTCAGATTGCAGACTAGACAGGGCTGTCCATTATCTCCATTACTCTTCAACATAGTACTGGAAGTTCTCACCCTAGCAATCAGGCAAGAGAAAGAAATCAAAGAAATACAGATTGGAAGGGAAGAAGTCAAACTCTATTTGCAGATGATATGACAGTATATATAGAAAAACCTAGGGGCCAGGTGGTGGTGCACCTGGTTAAGCGCATATATTACAGTACACAAGGATTCAAGGGTTCAAGCCCCTGATCCCCACTTGCAGGGAGAAAGTTTCATAAGTAGGGCTGCAGGTGTCTTTCTGACTCTCTACCTCTCTATATCCCCTTTCCTCTCTTTTTCTATCCAAAATTAAATGAATAAAAATATTTTAAAAAGAAAAAAGAATGAAAGAAAAACCTAAAGAATTCAGCAGAAAGCTGGTTCAATCCCCTACACCACCATATGCCAGAGCTGATCAGTTTCCTGGTTTAAAAAGAGTTGGGCAGTAGCAACGGGCTAATAAGTAATAAGCACACGTGGCATGATGCACAAGGACTACCTTAAGGATCCCAGTTTGGGAGGCGGGTGGTAGCGCAGCAGATTAAGTACACATGGCACGAAGCGCAAGGACGGGAAGAAGGATCCCAGTTCGAGCCCCCAGCTCCCCACCTACAGGGGAGTCTCACAGGAGGTGAAGCAGGTCTGCAGGTGTCTGTCTTTCTCTCCCCGTCTTCCCCTCCTCTCTCCATTGCTCTCTGTCCTAACAACGACATCAATAACAACAATAAATACAACAATGAAAAACAACAAGGTCAACAAAAGGGAAAATAAATTAAAAATATATATTTAAAAAAACAAGGATCCCAGTTTAAGCCCCTGGCTCCCGACCTGCAGGGGAGTCGCTTCACAGGCAGTGAAGCAGGTCTGCAGGTGTCTATCTTTCTCTCTCCCTGTCTTCCTCTCCTATTTCTCTCTGTCCTATCTAACAATGATGACAACAATAATAACTACAACAATAAAAAACAACAAGGGCAACAAAAGGGAAAATATAATAAAAATTTAAAAAAAAAACAACTTGAGATGTGAATGTAAGCCATACAACATTAGCAGACTACCTTCCCCCAAGGTAGCCAACAGCTGGCAGGAGCTTAGTGATCTGTGAATATTATTAAGTTCCACAAGTGGTGAAACAGTGCTGCAAGTGTCTTTCTTCCTTTCTATCTCCATCCATGTTCCCTCTCACTTTTTTTTACAGTTTGTTTTTAAATTTTATTTACTTACTGTTTTTAAACTTTATTTATTTATTGGATAGAGGCAGTCAGAAATCGAGATGGAAGGGGGTGATGGAGAGATACAGAGAGACAACTGCAACACTGCTTCACCGATCGCCTTCACGGCGTGCAAAGCTTTCCCCCGCAGGTGGGGACTGAGGGCTTGAAACCAAGTCCTTGTGTACTGTAGCATGTGCACTCAACCATGTGAGCCACCACCTGGCTCCTTTATTTTTTTAACTTCATTGTATTTGATAGAACAGAGAGAAATTTAGAGGGAAAAAAAGAGATAGGGAGGAGTGAGCTAGAGAGACACTTGCAGACCTGCTTTACTGTTTGTGAAACTTTCCCCCTGTAAGTGGGGACCAGGGGCTTGAACCTAGGTGTTACAGACTGTGTGCACTTAACCAGGTATGCCCCAAGAAGAAAAAGGGGGAGGGGGAAAGGCTACCAAAAACAGTGGATTCATTGTACAGGCACTGAGCCCCAGCAATAACCCTGGTGGCAATAAAAATCTCTTAAAAATCAAATTAAATCGGGAGTCGGGCAGTAATGCAGTGGGTTAAGCGCATGTGGCGCAAAGCATAAGGTCCGGTGTAAGGATCCCGGTTCGAGCCCCCGGCTCCCCACCTGCAGGGGAGGGGATCACTTCACAAGAGATGAAGCAGGTCTGCAGGTGTCTATCCTTCTCTCCCCCTCCCTCCATTTCTCTGTCCTATCCAAAAAAAAAAAAAAAAAATCAAATTAAATAAATCTCCCCCATCTTTCATCTTTTACAAAAAAAAGTGTATATAATTTATGTTAAAAACTCAAAAGGGGCCAGGAGATGAGTACACATTACTATGTACAAGATTCCTACCTACAGGGTAGGAAGATTCACAAACAGTGGAGTAGCACAGAAGTAGAGGGGTGTGTGTGTGTGTGTGTGTGTGTATGAAGTTATGACTTTTAAAAAATTTTATTTATTATTTATTCTCTTTTGTTGCCATTGTTGTTTTATTGTTGTAGTTGTTATTGTTATTGATGTGGTAGTTGTTGGATAGGACAGAGAAATGGAGAGAGGTGGGGAAGACAGAGAGGGGGAGAGAAAGACACCTGCAGATCTGCTTCACCACTTGTAAATCCACTCCCCTACAGGTGGGGAGCTGGGAGCTTGAACTGGGATCCTTGAGCCGGTCCTTGCACTTTGCACCACATGCGCTTAACCTGCTGTGCTACTGCCCGACTCCCAGTTATGACCTTTTTTGCCACCAAGGTTATCACTAGAGCTCTGTGCCTACAGTACCCATTCACCACTCCCAATGACCATTTTTTCTATTTTATTGGATAGGACAAAAAGAAATCGAGAGGAGTGAGGGAGATAGGTAGAGAGAGATAAAGACACCTGCAGACCTGCTTTACTGCTCGTGAAAGGAGCAGGGGCTCGACTGAGGTCCTAGTGCATAGTACTCTGTGTGTGCTCAACCAGGTGTGCCACCACCTTGGTCCCTTTTTCTGTCTTTCCCAACAGCTCAATAAATAGATGTAGACACAGAGAAAGAATTCATATGTGTGAGTTCTTTAGTCCATGGTTTCACGTGCTAGTGATACTATGGTTCTCCCTAGCCCAACACCACCACATTAATAAATTAATAAAACTTAAGAAAAAACCCTCAAAGTGGTCCAGGAAGTGAAGCAGTAGATAAAACATTGGACTTTCAAGCATGAGGTCCTGAGTTCAATCCCCAGCAGCACATGTACCAGAGTGATGTCTGGTTCTTTCTCTCTCCTCCTTTCTCATTAAAAAATAAATAAAATCTTAAAAAAAAAAAAAAAAACTTCAAAGACAGAGCTGGGAGACACTGTAGTATTATGCAAAAGACTGTCATACGTGAAGCATTAACCAGAGCTGAGCAATGCACTGGTTATAACAAAGAAAGGCAAATTTACTAATCCTTATATTTAAGTTAAGGTCTTGCACACAATAAACATTTAATTTGTTTACCAAGTAACTACAGCAATTAGTTATCACTTAGTGCAACATTAAAATGTGTTAAACATCATACTTTATATCCATTATCTCATTTAATCCCTCTAGTGATTTATCAAGCAGGTATTTTAAGCCCTATTCTTGAGATGAGGAAAGTGAGGCTCTATAGATTTAAGTAACAAGTTGAAGAATGAATATATGTGATCCAGGAGGTGGCACAGTGGATACAGCATTGGACTCTCAAGCATGAGGTCCCGAAATTGATCCCTGACAGCACATATCAGAGTGAGGTCTGGTTCTTTCTCTCCCCCTACCTTTTTAATTAATAAATAAAATCTTAAAAAGTTAAAAAGAACTGTGGTCCGAGAGGTGGCAGTGTTTGATAAAACATTGGACTTTCCAGTGTGAGGTCTTGAGTTCAATCCCCGGCAGCACATGTGCCAGTGATGTGTGGTGTTCTCCCTCTCTCCTCCCATCATTCTTCATGAATAAACAAAAACTTTAAAATAAGTAAATAAAAAGAACTAATTAGGGAGTCCAGTGGTAGTGCCAGTGGGTTAAGCGCACATGGCCCAAAGCATAAATACCAGTGTAAGGATCCCGGTACAAGTCCCCGGCTCCCTACCTGCAGGGGAGTCACTTCACAGACAGTGAAGCAGGTCTGCAGGTGTCTATCTTTCTCTCTCCCTCTCTGTCTTCCCCTCCTCTCTCCATTTCTCTCTGTCCTATCTAACAATGATAACATCAATAACAACAACAATAATATCTACAACAATAAAACAAGAGGGCAACAAAAGGGAGTAAGTAACAGCTACAAGAAAGAATATGGAAGGAGCAGCTAGGAGATGGCACACCAGGTAGAGCATATACTTTATATTCACAGACTTAGTCTCCCAGGGGTGGGCAGTGGCACCCAGGGTTAAATGCACACAGCACAAAGTACAAGGACTGCCTCAAGGATCGGTGTTCGAGCCCTCACCTCCCCATATTAGGGGGGTCACTTCACAAACAGTGAAAAAGGTCTGCAGGTGTTTATCTTTCTCCCTCTGTTTCCCCTCCTCAATTTCTCTGTCCTATCCTATAAAAAAATTAATTAATTAATTAAAAAGGAAAAAATGGCTGCCAGGAGTAGGGCGGTAGCGCAAAGCACAAGGACCTGAGTAAGCAGGTCTGCAGGTGTCTATCTTTCTCCTCCTCTGTCTTCCCCATCTCTCTCCATTTCTCTTTGTTCTTTCCAACAACCATGACATCAATAACAATAAAACAAGGGCAAAAAAAAGGGAATACATAAAAAAAATTAAAAATTATAGGGAGTTGGGCGGTAGCACAGTGGGTATAAGCGCATGTGGCGCAAAGCACAAAGACGGGGTAAAGGTCCTGAATCGAGCCCTCAGCTAGCCACCTGCAGGGGAGTCACTTCACAGACAGTGAAACAGGTCTGCAGGTGTCTATCTTTCTCTCTCCCTCTGTCTTCCCCTCCTCTCTCCATTCCTCTCTGTCTTATCCAACAATGATGACATCAACAATAACTAAATAACAATAAAAACAAGGGCAACAAAAAAGGAAATTTTTTTTAATTATAAAAAATATTTTATTTATTTTGGATAGACAGAATTTGAGAGGGAGGGTAAAAAGTGAGAGGGAAGAGAGAGACATCTAGAATACTGCTTCACTACTCAAAGCTTCCCCACTCTCTTGCAGGTAAGGGCTGGAGGCTTGAACACAGGTCTTTTTGTATTGTAACTTGTGCACTTAACCAGGTGTGCTACCATCCAGCACCCCCAGCAGAGATATTTCATGAATGGTTGAACAGTACTGTAGGTGTTTCCCCTGTCTCTCTCCCTTACGTTGGGGGCCGGGCAGTAGCGCAGCGGGTTAAGCGCACATAGTGCAACACGCAAGGACCCCCGTAAGGATCCCAGCTCGAGCCCCTGGCCCCCCACCTACAGGGGGTTGCTTCACAGGTGACAAAGCAAATCTGCAGGTGTCTATCTTCTGTCTTCCCCTCCTCCATTTCCTCTATCTTCACCTCCTCCATTTCTCTCTGTCCTATCCTACAACAAAAGCAATGACAACAATAATAACGACGGCAACAAAATGGGGAGAAATGATCTCCAGGAGCAGTGGAGTTGTAGTGCAGGAACTAAGCCCCAGCAATAACCCTGGAAGAAATAATTTGTTTAAATAAAAAGGGGGGAGGGGCAGGCGGTAGCATAGCCGATTAAACACACATGGCACAAAGCGGCCAAGGACCCCTGCAAGGATCTGGGTTGGAGACCCCAACTCCCCACCTGCAGGGGGGGTCGCTTCATAGGCGGTGAGGCAGGTCTGCAGCGGTCTTTCTCTCCCTGTATTCCCCATCTCTCGATTTCTCTGTCCTATTCAGCAACAACAATAAAAATAACAACAAGGGCAACAAAAATAGAAATGGCCTCCAGAAACAGTGGATTCATAGTGCAGGCATTAAGCCTCAGCAATAATCCTGGAGGGGAAAAAAAAGAAAAGAAAAGAAAAATAAGGTTCAATCCCCTGCACCACCATAAAGCAGAGCTGAACAGTGCTCTGGTAAAAAAAAAAAAAAAAAGAAAGAAAGAAAGGAAGGAAGGAAGGAAGGAAGGAAGGAAGGAAGGAAGGAAGAAAAAAGAAAAATTAAAAAATAAACTAGTGGGAGTCGGGCTGTAGCGCAGCGGGTTAAGCGCAGGTGGCGCAAAGCACAAGGACCGGCATAAGGATCCCGGTTCGAACCCCTGCTCTCTACCTGCAGGGGAGTCGCTTCACAGGCGGTGAAGCAGGTCTGCAGGTGTCTATCTTTCTCTCCTCCTCTCTGTCTTCCCCTCCTCTCTCCATTTCTCTCTGTCCTATCCAACAACAACAACAACAATAATAACTACAACAATAAAACAACAAGGGCAACAAAAGGGAATAAATAAATAAAATAAATATTAAAAAAATAATAAACTAGTACTAGCTTCTTTCCTTTGAGATACCACTATCTCTAAAAATGAAAGACAACAAAAGTTTGCAATTTTTAAGATTTTATTTTAGTTTGTAAGAGATATAAAGTTCCACACAAGAGAGGTTTCAGGGCTAAAGTAGATAGCATAATGGTTATGCAGAAAAACTCACATTCCTAAGGCTCCAAAGTCCAGGGATCAAATTCCCAAAACCTCAAACCACCATAAGCCAGAGCTAACTAGTGTTCAGGTTAAAAAAAAAGGGGGGGGGGGGCAGGTGGTGGCACACCTGGTTAAACACATACATTACTGTGCAAAAGGACCCAGGTTCAAGCCCCTGGTCCCCACCTGCAGAGGGAAAGCTTCACAAGTGGTAAAGCAGGGCTGCAGGTGTCTGTCTCTTTCCTCTCTACCCCTTCCCTCTCAATTTCTCTGTCTCTATCCAATAATAAAAACAGGGGAAAGAATTTTTTTTTAAAAAGTTGGGGGTCGGGCAGTGGCATGCCAGGTTACAGGTTAAGTACACATAGTACAAAGAACAAGGACCCACACAAGGATCCCAGTTTGAGCCCTTGGCTGCCCACCTGCAGGGAGAAAATTTCACAAGGTCTACAGGTGCCTATCTTCGTGCCATGTGTGTTTAACGCGATGCACTGCCACCTGGCCCCCTCTTCTTCTTCTTTTTTGGCACATTACCTTTATTTATTAGATAGAGACAGCTAAAAATCAAGAGCAGGCTGATAGGGAGAGGAAAAGAGACACCTACAGCCCTGCTTCACCACTTGCAAAGCCTTCCCCCTGCAGGTGGGCACCAGGGGCTTGAACCTAGGTCCTTGAGTACTATAACATGTACGGGTCAACTAGTTGAGCCACCACGCAGCCCCCTTTTTTTTTAATTTACTTTTATTTTAATGAGAGTGAAACAGAGACAGCTCTGGCTTATGCTGGGGCTGAGGATTGAACCTGGGACCTCTAGGTCTCAGGTGTGTCTTTGCATAACCATTATGCTGTGTTCCCAGCCCCTCTCTCCCACTTTCTAAAGATGAAAAAAGAAAAAACTCAAAGGAAAATGGATTCATTATAGATAAATGTGCTATGTGATGTGCTATGATTTCTTTTCCAAAAGAGTTTATTTTTTAATTTAAAAAAGATGTACACGGCTCCCCACCTGCAGGGGAGTCTCTTCACAGGTGGTGAAGCAGGTCTGCAGGTGTCTTTCTCTCCCCTTCTCTATCTTTCCCATCTCTCTCCATTTCTCTCTGTCCAATCTAAAAAACGATGACATCAATAACAACAACAATAAAAAACAAGGGCAACAAAAGGGAAGATAAATAAATATAAAAAAAATGTACAGAACCGGGTGGGGGGTATAGCATAATGGTTATACAAAGAGACTTTCATGCCTGAGGCTCTCAAGTCCCAGGTTCAATTCCCCACACCACCATAAGCCAGAGCTGAGCAGTGCTCTGGTAAAAAAAAAAAAAAAAATGTACAGGGTGGGGGTAGATAGCATAATTGTTCTGCAAAGAGACTCTCATGCCTGAGGCACTGAAGTCCTAGGTTCAATCTCCTGCACAACCATAAGCCAGAGCTGAGCAGTGCTCTGGTAAAAAAAAAATAAAAATAAAAAAGATGTATTTAGGGAGTCAGGTGGTAGTGCAGTGGTGTGAAACACAAGGAAGGACTGGCTTAAGAATCCACATTCCAGCCCCCCCCCACCAGCAGGGGAGTGGCTTCACAGGCAGGTCTGCAGGTGTCTTTCTCTCCCCCTGTCTTCCCCTGCTCTCTCCATTTCTCTGTCCTAACTAACAACGATGACATCAATAACAATAATAACTACAAGGGCAACAAAAGGGAAAATAAATCTATATATTTTTAATAAAGATGCATTTATTAATGGTTTAGGAGTGCAGTAGATAAGGTGTTGGGACTCTCAAGCATGAGGCCCCAAGTTTGAATCTCGGCGTCACATGTGCCAGCTCTCAGGTTTGCGTCCAAGGCTTTATCCAATGTGCTACTCTGCTGCCACTAGATACTTCCTTTTTTTAAATTTGTCTTCATTTATTTATTGGATAGAGATAACCAGAAATTCCACAGGGAAGGAGGAGATAGAGGAGAGAGACAAGGTAGATAATGGGTTATGCAAAGAGACTCTCATGCCAGAGGTTCAATCCCAGGTACTACCATAAACTAGAGCTGTTCAGTGTTCAGTGCTCAGGTTATAAAAAAAAAAAAAAAAAAAGCTCAAGGACCAGCATAAGAATCCTGGCTCCCCACCTGTAAGGGCATTGCTTCACAAGGCGTGAAGCAAGTCTGCAGGGTCTGTCTTTCTCTCCTCCTCTCTGTCTTCCCCTCCAAGCTCCATTTCTCTTTATCCTAGCCTACAACAATGATATCAATAACAACAACTACAACAATAAAACAACAAGGGCAATAAAAGGAAATAAATATTTAAAAAGAGAGTGACACCTAGCTACCTACAACACTGATTCACCACTCGCAAAGCTGCAGGTGGGGACCAGGAAGCTAGAACGTGGGTCCTTGTGCACTGTAATTGAGTGTGCTCAACGAGGTGTACCAAAGCCCCTATATACTTTCCATATGCATTATTGCATGTGACATTTAAGATACTTCTATAGATGAGTTAGGTAATGACAGGGTTTGGTTATAACACCAGGTCTGGCTCTAAAATCACTGCCTCGTAGCTCAAGGGAATTCTGTCTTCTCAAAATCAAGGATCTTACACTCAATCCCACAATTTCATCACCCCCCACCCCGTGGTTAAGGGTAGCAATTCAATTTGGAGTTTTGCGTTCAGACGAAGGATTTCAAAGCAGGTCCACCAGCAAAAAAGCAAAACATACAAACACCTTTACAACTCCACCTGGGGTTAAAAGCATCCCTCCCCCCTTTGTCCAGCCCAACCACAGAGGGCCAAGCCTTAGAGAACAACCGCTATGAACTAAGGTTTAGGAGTGATCGCCGAGGTTTAGCCACTAACTGTGTGACCTTGGGTAAGTTACTTTACTGCTTATCTGCAAATCAGGGATAACAGCAGAGTCGAGTTCACTAAGTTGTGCCTATTAAAACCAGACACGTAACACCAGCGGAACAAGGCTTGCACCTAAGAGTTCAGCAAAGTCTTCATCATTGGGAAGGAAATGCCGCTGAGGGTTCTGGCCCTGTCCTGACACCTCGCCATCTAACTCTGAGCACAGCCTTGCCAGCTGGGTCCCTTCGGAGAGAGAAAGCAACAGGTCGCTTCTCTTCTGCGAGCCAGGGTCGGGCCCAGTCCCCTCAAGTCCCTGACCTGTGTTTGGCCACGAGGTCTGGGTTTTTCTCTCATTACGACGGACGTCACCCCGAGTCGGACCGGCCCGTTCCATTTCCGCCTCGGCTGGGGAAGTTGTCCGGGCCACAGCGGCCCAGGCTGCCCCCGGACACCGGCCTGGAAGGCTCGACCGACGTCGCCCCTCGGCAGCAGCCTCAACCCGCGACGTAGGCGGGATTCCCGAGCCCCCGGGAGCCGCCGCCTGCGGCGGAGGCGACGCGGCGGTCAGGCGCGCCGGGAAGGGGCTTCCTCCGCGCCACCGGGCCTCCGCCCCCACCCGGCCCTCAGCCCCGCGGCGGCCCCTGCTCGCCCCAGCAGCGCGCGGGCTCCGGCCCGGGCCACCACGTGGGGCTCCGGCCTGCCAGGGCGGCCCCGGAACCCGCTCCCGCACGGGCTGCTAGGTCGGCCCCAACCTGGTCTGAGGGGGCACCCCCGGCCTGGCTTCTCCCCTCCACCCTATTTGAAGGGTCCGCAGATAGCTTGGGCAGACCGAAGACAGACTCTCGCCGGGGCCCCAGCCCCCACACTGCCTCAGTTCCTGCCCCCAGTTGCCTGGCTTCCTTACCCATAGCGGCTCCACTGGCTTTTACTTGGCGACGGCGGCAGCAGCAGCGGCGGCTACTGGAGCAGCTTCAGCAGACAATATGGCGGACCTTCAGGACGGCAGGCCGAAACGGACAAACTTTCAACCCCGTAGGAGGGAAAAACGCGTTCTCAAACTCGCTGCCTAGTTTACATAGAGGATTCCACTTAAAGAGACCGCCCTATTCAAGGTGGAAAATAGGGATGAAATTTTCAGTGGTGAAGCTAGATGCAGGTGTCTTTTTCTCTATGTATCCACTCCCTTCTCAGATTCTTTATTCCAAAACAGCAATAATTAAATGCATAAGGGCGGGGTAGATAATATAATGCTTATGCAAAGAGACTCCCATGCCTGTGGCTCCAAAAGCCACAGGTTCAATCCCCCGCACCACCATAAACCTAATCAGTGCTCTGGTAAAAAAAACTAATAATAATAATAAAATAGGGCTGGGGAGATAGCATAATGATTAAGCAAAAAAGCCATTCATGCCTGAGGCACCAAGGTTTCAAGGTTCAATCATCAGCCAGAGCTGAGCAGTGCTCTGGTAAAAGAAAAAATAAAATAAAATAAAATAAAAGCTTATGTTTAAAAAAAAAAAAAAGACTCCAGGTCAGGTGGTGGCGCAGCTGGGAGAGTGCACATGTTACAATGCTCAAAAACCCAGGTTCAAGCCCTGGGTCCCCACCTACAAGGGGAAAGTTTTCTAAGTGGTGAAGAAATGCTGTAGGATGTCTCTTTCTTCCTACCCCTTCCCTCTCAATTTCTGACTTTATAAGCAATAAATAAATAAAGATAATTTAAAAAATTAAACAAACAGAAAAAAAAAAAAGGTTCTAAAGCCTCAGGCACAAAACATACCTGGTTCAATATCCCACACCACCATAAGCCAGAGCTGAGCAAAATTCTGGTTAAAAAAAAAAAAGGGGGGGGGGGGAGTCGGGCAGTAGCGCAGTGGGTTAAGCGCATGTGGCGCAAGGACCGGCATAAGGATCCCAGTTCTAGCCCCCGGCTCCCCACCTGCAGAGGAGTCAGTTCACAGGCGGTGAAGCAGGTCTGCAGGTGTCTACCTTTCTCCCCCTTTCTGTCTCCCCACCCCCATTTCTCTCTATCCTATCCAACAACAACGACCTCAACAACTACAACAAAAATCACAACAATAACAAAAGTAAATAAATAAATATTAAAAAAAAAAAAGATGAAACTGCAAAAAAAAAAAAGACCTGGGGGCTAGTCGGTAGCACAGCGGGTTAAGCGCAAGAGGCATGAAACTCAATAACCAACTTAAGGATCCTGTTTGAGCCTCGGGCTCCCCACCTGCAGGGGAGTCACTTCACAAGCAGTGAAGCAGGTCTGCAGGTGTCTTTCTCTCCCCCTCTCTGTCTCCCCTCCTCTATAAATTTCTTTTTGTCCTATCCAACAACATCAATAACCAAAACAAAAATAAAAACAAGGGCAACAAAAGGGAAAATATATTAAAAAAAAAAAAAGGGCAAAAAAAGATTGAAAAAAAAAAGCCTCCAGGATCAGTGGGCTCGTGGTGCAGGCACCCAGCCCCAGCAATAAACCTGGAGGCAAAAAAATTAAAAATTAAAATAAAGAGTTTGGTTGGTAGCGCAGCGGCTTAAGCCCACCTGGTGCACAAGGACTAGAGTAAGGATCCGGTTTAGCCCCCAGGTCCCCACCTGCATGGAAGTCACTTCACAGGTGGTGAAGCCAGTCTGCAGGTGTCTATCTTTCTCTCCCCCTCTCTGTCTTCCCCTCCTATCTCCATTTCTCTCTGTCCTAACAACAACATCAATAACAACAACAATAACCACAACAATAAAACAACCAGGGCAACAAAAGGGAATGAATAAATAAATAAATATTTTAAAAACTTAAAAATAAAATAAAAAGCGGGCCTGTCCAGATAGCTTACTTGAGAGAGGGTGATATGGGGATCTTTCCACATCCCATCTTCCTCTCCCTCTGTCTTTCTATTTGAAAAGAACAGCCAGTAGCTGTAAAGCCCAGAGGATGACCAAAAAAAAAAAAAAAAGAATAAATAAATAAAAATTGTTCCTATGAGTGCTCAACTTTTTTACTTCTTCTTTTTTTTTTTAACCAGAGCACTTTTCAGCTCTGGCTTTTGGTGGTACCGGGGATTGAAAAAGGACCGACCAAAGGATACCGGTTCGAGCCCCCAGTTCCCCACCTGCAGGGGAGTAGCTTCACAGGCAGTGAAGTAGGTTTGCAGGTGTCTGTCTTTCTCTCCACCTCTCTGTCTTCCCCTCCTCTCTCCGTTTCTCTCTGTCCTATTCAACGACATCAATAAGAAAAATAACAACAACAATAAAAAAAAACAAGGGCAACAAAAGGGAAAATAAATTAAAAAAAAATTTTTTTTAAACCAACTTCTTCCCTATATATGGGGATCAGAGGCTTCACCCCAGGTTCTTGAGGATTGTAATGTGTGAGCTCAACCAGGTGTGCCACCACCAGCCCCTTTTAATTACCTTTTTTTATTTATTCATTTATTTATTTTTTCTCCAACGTTATTGCTGAGGCTCAGTGCCTGCACCATAAATCCACTGCTCCTGGAGGCCATTTTCCCCCCTTTTGTTGCCTTTGTTGTTGTAACCTTGTTGTGGTTATTATTGTTATTGTTGATGTCGTTCGTTGTTAGATAGGACAATGAGAAATGGAGAGAGCAGGGGAAGACAGAGAGGGGGAGAGAAAAACAGACACCTATAGACCTGCTTCACCACCTGTGAAGCGACTCCCCCGCAGCTGGGGAGCCTGGGCTCCAACCCGGATCCTTACACCTGGTCCTTGCGCTTTGTGCCACATGAGCTTAACCTGCTGAGCTACCACCTGACCCCCTTAATTACTTCTTTAAGGTGAAGTCTCCTCCCACTGAAAATTATCCCTTCCTTTAGTAGTAATTAATGGAAGACTTTGGATTAGAAAAGAATATGGCATCTAGGGGAGTCAGGCTGCAGCGCAGCGGGTTAAGCATATGTGGCACAAAGCACAAGGACCAACCTAAGGATCCTGGTTCTATCCCCAGCTCCCCAACTGCAGGGGAGTTGCTTCACAGGCGGTGAAGCAGGTCTGCAGGTGTCTCTCTTTCGCTCCCCCTCTGTCTTCCCCTCCTCTCTCCATTTCTCTGCCCTATCCAACGACAACAATAATAATAACTACAACAATGAAACAAGGGCAACAAAACAGAATAAATAAATAAATAAATAAATATAAAAAAATTTTTAAAAGAATATACCATCTGGGAAATGGCACAGTGATTTATGCCTGAAGCTGAGAGATCCTGGGTTCAATCCCAGCACTACCATAAGCCAGAGCTGTGCTGTGGCCAAACTTTTTTTTTAAATAAATCTTTTTCTTGCTTTTTTGTTTATTAATGAGAGAGAGAGAGGCAGAGCATCACTCAGGATCTTACAGTTGATGAGTAAAGACCCAAAGACTGGGAGCTGGGCGGTAGCGCAGTGGGTAAAGCACAAGTGGCACAAAGCGCAAGGACCTGAGTAAGCATCTCGGTTCAAGCCCCCAGCTCCCCACCTACAAGGGAGTCACTTCACAAGAGGTGAAGCAGGTCTACAGGTGTCTATCTTTTTTTATTATTATTATTTCTTTATTGGGGAATTAATGTTTTACATTCAACAGTAAATACAATAGTTTGTACATGCATAACATTCCCCAGTTTCCCATTTAACAATACAACCCCCACTATGTCATTTATCATCCTTCATGGACCTGTATTCTCCCCACCCACCCACCCACCCCAGAGTCTTTTACTTTGGTGCGATATGCCAATTCCATTTCAGGTTCTACTTGTGTTTTCTTTTCTGATCTTGTTTTTCAACTTCGGCCTGAGAGTGAGATCATCCCATATTCATCCTTCTGTTTCTGACTTATTTCACTCAACATGATTTTTTCAAGGTCCATCCAAGATTGGCTGAAAACGGTGAAGTCACCATTTTTTACAGCTGAGTAGTATTCCATTGTGTATATAGACCACAACTTGCTCAGCCACTCCTCTGTTTTTTGGTTTTTTTTTTTTAATAATTTATTTCTTTATTGGGGAATTAATGTTTTACATTCAACAGTAAATACAATAGTTTGTACATGCATAACATTCCCCAGATTCCAATTTAACAATACAACCCCCACTATGTCATTCATCATCTTTCATGGACCTGTATTCTCCCCACCCACCGACCCACCCCAGAGTCTTTTACTTTGGTGTAATACTCCAATTTCATTTCAGGTTCGACTTGTGTTTTCTTTCCTAATCTTGTTTTTCAACTTCGGCCTGAGAGTGAGATCATCCCATATTCATCCTTCTGTTTCTGACTTATTTCACTCAACATGATTTTTTCAAGGTCCATCCAAGATCGGCTGAAAACGGTAAAGTCACCATTTTTTACAGCTGAGTAGTATTCCATTGTGTATATAGACCACAACTTGCTCAGCCACTCATCTGTTGTTGGACACCTGGGTTGCTTCCAGGTTTTGCCTATTACAAATTGTGCTGCCAAGAACATATATGTACACAGATCTTTTTGGATGGATGTGTTGGGTTCCGTAGGATATATCCCCAAGAGAGGAATTGCAGTGTCATAGGGTAGGTCCATTTCTAGCCTTCTGAGAGTTCTCCAAACTGTTCTCCACAGAGGTTGGACCAACTGACATTCCCACCAGCAATGTAGGAGGGTTCCTTTGATCCCACACCTTCTCCAGCATTTGCTGCTGTTACCTTTTCTGATATATGACATTCTCACAGGAGTGAAGTGGTATCTCATTATTGTCTTTATTTGCATTTCTCTGACAATCAGAGACTTGGAGCATTTTTTTCATGTGTTTCTCAGCCTTTTGGATATCTTCCGTGGTGAATATTCTGTCCATGTCTGTTGTTAAAATTTGGAGGCTCTAGCTGGCCGGGCTAGCTTCACGGGCGGGTAACAGAGACTCAGGGACACACAGCTGGGCAGGGAAGCTGTATTTCTTTATTCAGGAACAACGATTCATAAACTAACCCAAACTAATCACCAAACAGAACTCTGCTGCCTCCTTCCCCCACTGCAGCACCAAGAACTCGAACTCTGGGACTCTGGAACTCTCTCGGGGTTTCTTGGGGCAGGGACAAGTGGGCCCGCCAAAACTAGCAGGACTGAACCAATTTTCTTGGCAGGGGGAGAGCATACAACACATGTCCTCCCCCCATTTTTGGATGGGGTTATTTGTTGCCTTGTTGTTGAGTTTGGCAAGCTCTTTATATATGTTGGTTATTAACCTCTTGTCTGATGTATGGCATATAAAGATCTTCTCCCATTCTGTGAGGGGTCTCTTGGTTTGGGCAGTGGTTTATTTTGCTGTGAAGAAGCTTTTAATTTGATGTAGTCCCATAGGTTTATACTTGCCTTAGTCTTCTGTTGTTTTTGCCGGGCTGGCTTCACGGGCAGGTAACAGACAACCCGGGACTCAGGGCTGGGTTGTACGCAATATCTCTTTATTCATGCAGGATGCAGTGCAATCTAAGCTGAGCTAAGCTAAACTAAAAACTACAAACAATCTTGTCCTTATAAATATACTAGCCCAGTAGGGTGGGAACAGGATGGGACTCAGAGAGGGTGTAGAGAAAAGTGACTGGTGAAAATCAGGGTATGACAAGGAGAGGGGGCGGAGCAGGTGAGAATTCTACCACTAAACCACCAATGCCCTGGAGGGAAGGTGGTGCTTGTTAACAGAGGTTATCTCTGGCACTATGCTATTCCACTGCAGAATACTGTGCCCCAGTATGGTTCCGTAGCCCCCATGTCCACTTGGTCGATTCCAAATTATATTCCTCCATGAGGATAATTTCTGGAACCATCCATTCCACCCCGGTTCCATGGCTGCCAGTTCTTAGCAACATCACCCCGCCAGATATTCGTCGGGATGCGGCATCATCTAAGTTCATTTCCCACGTCTATGCTCGACTGGACCTGCCAATATATGCGGATATCTTCGCCCACCCTGTCCAACGCTTGACGTCTCATCACCCAATCTGGTCCCCTATGCCTACACTGAACTTCTCTGTTCCAGTCTCTTGGAAACAGAGTTGGCAGTCAGCTGAGGTAAAGAACAAACACCTCATCACAGACCCCTGTAAGCGTCAACCCGGCTTTGAACTAGCACGTTATGATTGGGCCCTCCTCAATCGCTATCGAACAGGCCATGGCCGGTGAGCCGCTATGTTCCATCGCTGGGGAGCCAGAGATGACCCGAACTGCCCCTGCGGCTCCAGACAGACTATGACCCACATAGTCAACTACTGCCACCTCTCCAGATTCAAAGGAGGTCTCGAAACTTTACATCAGGCTCAACCTGACGCTGTTGACTGGCTACGGAAGAAGGGCAAACGCTAGAAGAAGAAGAGGTTATGTAAATAGAATGTAGGGAGGATTAAACCAAATGAAACAGAAGGGGGTTTTAAAGCATACCAACAGTCTTCTTTGTAATTGGATTTGTTTCATTGAAGATGTCTTTAAAATTTATGTGGAAAAGAGTTCTGCCAATATTTTCCTCTAAGTATCTGATAGTTTGTGGTCTTAAATCCAAGTCCTTGATCCACTTGGAATTTACTTTTGTATTTGGTGAAATACAGTGATTCAGTTTCATTCTTCTGCATGTTTCAACCCATTGTTTCCAACACCATTTGTTGAAGAGACTCTGCTTTCCCCATGTAATAGTCTGGGCCCCTTTGTCAAAAATTAGATGTCCATAGGTGTCTGTCTTTCTCTCCCCCTCTCTTCTTCCCCTCCTATCTCCATTTCTCTCTGTGCTATCTAACAACAAACACATTAATAACAACAATAACTACAGCAATAAAACAAGGGAAATAAGTAAATAAATTAATATTAAAAAAAGATCCAAAGATTTCAGGGGGTCTGGCAGTGGCACAGCTGGTTAAGCACACATGGCACAAAGCACAAGGACCAATGTTAGGATCCCCACGGGGGGGGGGTCACTTCACAAGTGATGAAACAGGACATCAATAACCACAATAATAACCACAACAATGATAAAAAACCAACCAGGGAAACAAAATGGGGAAAAAAATAGCCTCCAAAAGCAGTGAATTGGTGGTGCAGGAATCGAGCCCCAGCAATAACCCTGGAGTCAAAAAAAAAAAAAAAAAAAGACCCAAAGATTTCAGACCTTCTTTTTGTTATTATTTTATTTATTTATTTATTTTGCCTCCAGGGTTATTGCTGGGGCTCGGTGCCTGCACCATGAATCCGCTGCTCCTGGAGGCCATTTCTCCCCCTTTTGTTGCCCTTGTTGTTGTAGCCTTGTTGTGATTATTATTGTTATTGTTGATACCGTTTGTTGTTGGATAGGACAGAGAGAAATGGAGAGAGGAGGGGAAGACAGAGAGGGAAGAGAAAGACAGACACCTGCAGACCTGCTTCACTGCCTGTGAAGCAACTCCCCTGCAGGTGGGGAGCTGGGAGCTGGAACCTGAATCCTTAGGCCAGTCCTTGCCCTTTGCGCCACGTGCACTTAACCCGCTGCACTACCGCCTGACCCCCTTGTTATTTTTTTATTATTGTTGGCATTTTAATTGTCTTTATTTATTGGATAGAGAGAGCCAGAAATAGAGAGGGTAGGGGAGATAGAAAGTAAGAGGAATACCAGTAGCTCTGCTTTACAACTTGCAGCTTACCCCCTACAGGCAGGGACCAGGGGCTTGAACCTGGGTCCTTGAGCATTGTTACATGTATACTCAACCAGGTGCTGTTATTATTTTCTCAGAGCACCTGCTCAGCTCTTACACTGATGTGGAGGATTGAACCTAGGACTTTAGAGCCTCAGACATGAGTCTCTTGCATAACCATTATGCTATCTAGCCCCCCTATTATTGTTTTACAAAGAGACAGCGAAGGGAGAGAGGCAAAGTGACCATAGCACAGAAGCTTCCCTGTAAGCAATGGGGACCAGGCTTGAGCCTGTGTTGAGCACTTAGTGAAATAACACACTGTCCAAGTGAGCTATTTCACCTGTCTCATGACCTTACACTTTTTTTTAAAAAAAGATTTTATTTATTTTATTAATGAGAAAGATTGGAGGAGAGAAAGAGCTAGACTTTACTCTGGTACATTTGCTGCCTGGGACTGAACTCAGGATCTTATGCTTGGGAGTCTAGTTCCATAGCCACTGCACCACCTCCTGGACCACAGGACCTTAGACTTTTATCCAATATACCACCTCCTGAGTTGGCCACATGGTCAAAATAATTAAAAATAAATAAATAGGGGAAGTCAGGCGGTAGCGCAGCGGGTTAAGCGCAGGTGGCACAAAGTGCAAGGACCGGCATAAGGATCCCGGTTCAAGCCCCCAGCTCCCCACCTGTAGGGGAGTCACTTCACAGGCGGTAAAGCAGGTCTGCAGGTGTCTATCTTTCTCTCCTCCTGTCTGTCTTCCCTTCCTCTCTCCATTTCTCTCTGTCCTAACCAACAGTGACATCAATAATAACTACAACAATGAAACAACAAGGGCAACAAAAGGGAATAAATAAATATAAAAAAATCAAAATAAATAAATAGGGCAGGGATAGTTAGCATAATGGTTATGCAAAGAGACTCTCATGCCTGAGGCTCTGAGGTCCCAGGTTCAATTTTCTACATCAACATAAACCAGATTTGAGTGGTGCTCTGGTAAAAAATAAATAGAGCCCAGGCATTAGTGCATTGGGTTAAGCCCACGTGGTGTGAAGTGCAAGGACCAGCTTAAGGAACCCGGTTTGAGCCCCCAGCTCCCCACCTGCAGAGGAGTCACTTCACAGGTGGTGAAGCAGGTCTGCAGGTTTCTATCTTTCTCTCCCCCTCTGTCTTCCCCTCCTCTCTCCATTTCTCTCTGTCCTATCCAACAATGACGACATCAACAACAACTATAATAACTACAACAACAAAACAACAAGGACAACAAAAGGGAAAATAAATAATAAAAAAGTGCCTATTTTAAAATTTGCACTTGGGTGGAGGGTAGATAGCATAATGGTTATTCAGACAGACTTTCATGCCTGAGGATCCAAAGTCTCAGATTCGATCCCCCGCACCATCATAAGCCAGAGCTGAACAATGCTCTAGTAAAAAAAAAAGGGGGGGTGGAATTGGGTGGCAGCACAGTGGGTTAAGCGCAGGTGGCATAAACCGCAAGGACGGGCGTGAGGATCCCGGTTCGAGGGTTCCAGCCTCCGGCTCCCCACCTGCAGGGGGGTCACTTCACAGGCGGTGAAACAGGTCTGCAGGTGTCTATCTTTCCCTCTTCTCTGTCTTCCCCTCCTCTCTCCATTTCTCTCTGTCCTATCCAACAACAATGACATCAATAATAATGCTACAATAAGAAGGGCAACAAAAGGGAATAAATTAAAATATGATAAATTGCACTCAATTAGGTGCACCACTGCTTGAACCCAACATTATGCTCTTTCTCCCAACACTTGAGTCAGTATTTATGCAAATGGTTTAATGAGTGAGATTCTGAGGTCCCACATACCAGTACCTCCATAAGCCAGAACTGAGCCGTTTTGTGACCAATAATGAGGAGGCTGAGGATAAGGGGGAAAGGAGAAGGAAGAGGAAGTAGAGGTGCTAACTCTTGCCAGGGAAAGTTAATTATTAAAAGATACAGCTAAGAAGAGTAAACCTGGAGGGAGTCGGGCGGTAGCAAAGCGGGTTAAGCGCACGTGGCACAAAGTGCAAGGACCAGGAAAAGGATTCCAGTTCAGCCCTGGCTCCTCACCTGAAGAGGAGTCGCTTCACCTGCGGTGAAGTAGGTATGCAGATGTTTTTCTCTCTCCCTCCTCTCTCCACTTCTCTCTGTCCTATCTAACAATGACGACACCAATAACAACAATAATCAAAAATAAACAAAAATAATAAATAAAAATAAAAACAATAAACAAAAATCAGTAATAAGTACAACAATCAAAGCAACAAGGGCAACAAAATGGAAAATAAATATATATAAAAAATTTAAAAAAAAAAGTAAACCTGGAGTCAGGTTCTGGTGTACCTGATTGAATGCACACATTACAGTGCACAAGGACCAGGTTCAAGCCCCCAATCACCATAACATGGATGTAAGTTCCTTAAAGTTCCACTGCTCGGCTCTGGGTAGGGGCAAAAGGGAATTGAACCTGGGACTTTGCAGTCTCAGCATGAGACTCTTTGCATAACCATTATGCTGCCTACCCCACCCCGCCCCATGTCTGAAATTCAGTAATGGAGAAAAAAATCCAGGAGCAGTGGAATCACAAAGCATTATGGGAAAAAAAATGAAACATTACAGTGGGAGCAATGCTCTGGTTTCATACAGAAATGTCTCACCAGTGCCTATATGCATTTCATTGCTCTGGGTCAACTTTTTCAGATAGACTGAGAGATCATAGCACTTGTTTTCTCCAGTTACAGTTCTCCCATGTTGCTGTCTAGGCTTTAACCTGGGTCATGTGCATGGCAAGGTAGGTACCCTCCCAGATGGGCTGACTTCTCACACAAATTTAAAAATAAATTATTGTGGTCTGGGAGGTGGCACAGCAGACTCTCAAGCATGAGGTCCTGAGTTCAATCCCCAGCAGCACATGTACCAGAGTGATGTCTGGCTCTTTCTCCTCCTATGTTTCTCAATAATAAATAAAATCTTTTTTAAAAAATAGTTAAAGGGGCTAGGAGACAGCTTTTATCTAGTAGATCATATGCCCTGCTCAGCATAAGGTAGGCACTGGGTTTGAGCCCTGCACCACAACAGAGCACCATGGACAGCACTAGGGGGAACTTCATAGGGGGAGTCGTTGGTAGAGATGAGCAGGTGAGGGACATCAGTGGTCTTGTGCGTTCACAAGGTCAGGTTCATTTCTAGTCTTCTTTGACCATGGGAGTAAACTACTTACTTTTTTTTAAATATTTATTTCCTTTTGTTACCCTTGTTTTATTGTATTTATTGATGTCGTTGTTGTTGTTCGACAGGACAGAGAAATGGAGAGAGGAGGGGAAGACGGGGAGAGAAAGATAGACACCTGCAGACCTGCTTCACTGCTTGTGAAGCGACTCTCCTGCAGGTGGGGAGCCGGGGGGCTCGAACTGGGATCCTTATGCTGGTCCTTTCGCTTTGTGCCACGTGCACTTAACCCATTGCGCTACCTCCTAACTCTCACTACTTAATTTTTTTTTAAAGTATTTTTGTTTATTATTGGATAGACAGTGAGAGGGGAAGGGGAGATAGAGAGGGACAGAGACACCTGCAGCCCTACTTCACCACTTGTGAAGCTTTCCCCCTGCAGTTGGGGGTTGGGGGATTGAACCTGGGCCCCTTGTGCACTATAACATGAGCGTTTAACCAGGTATACCACTGCCCAGCCCCCCCCCTTTTTTTTTTAACCAGAGCACTGCTCAGCTCTGGCTTATGGTAGTGTGGGAGACTGAACCTGGGACTTCAAAGCCTCAAGCATTGAGTCTCCTTGCATAACCATTATGCTATCTGCCCCTGCCCCTTTACTGTTTTTTTTTTTAAATACTTATTCCCCTTTGTTGCCCTTGTTTTATTATTGTAGTTATTGTTGATGTCATCATTGTTGGATAGAACAGAAATGGAGAGAGGAGGGAAGAAAGACAGACACCTGCAGACCTGCTTCACTGCCCATGAAGCAACTTCCCTGTAGGTGGGGAGCCAGGGGCTCGAAACAGGATCCTTCCTCCAGTCTTTGCACTTTGCGCCATGTGTGCTTAACCTGCTGCACTACCGCCCAACTCCCAACTTTTTTTTTTTAAGACTTTATTTATTAATGAGAAAGTCAGCAGGAGGGAGAGAAAGAACCAGACATCACTCTGGTACATGTGCTGCCAGGGATTGAGCTTGGGACCTCCTGCTTGAGAATCCAATGCTTTATCCACTGCACCACCTCCTGAACCACCCCCATTACTTTCAAGACCAGTTCAACTCCCACTTTCTAAAAATGTTTTGTCTTTCCAGAGAGTCAGGGATCTATCCTCTGCATCCCAGGGCTCTGGATATACATTTCCCCCAATACTTAGCATCTTGTTTTTGCTCACTAGCAGTCTTTGTCTTGTCAACTGAAGCTACAATATTCTCTTCATTTTTGTCTCTGTCCCAGTGCCTAGTCTAGTGCCTAATTCAACAGAGGCACTAATAACATTTGCTTAATTCAGTACAGGCACTAATACCATCTGCTTCATTGTGTGTTTCCTATACACCACCATGGGCTCATGTGTAACCTGTGGTCAGCCAGTGCTCAGGGAAAGAGGGAAGACTAGATGAAAGCCTCCAATTGTGTCTCCCAGTCCCCAGCCTTCCATTCTATATCCCATAAGAGCCAGGAAACACTCTTAACACTGGGCCTCACAAACATTCCCTAGTTTAGAACCACTATCCAGCCTAATCCAACCCCACCTTTCATATCCTTAATGCTCCAGAAACCACCACACTCAGCTTACCTACCATTAAAACACCAGAAATTCCAAATCGCTGTGCCTTTGTCTCTGCTTGAAATGCTTCCCCCCCCCCTTTGTTGTCCATCTAGGAAGTGTCTGATATAAACTCTAAGAGGTCCAGGGAGACTTAAGCATTCTCTTCTCTGTGGTGTTCTATACATTTTTTTTAAAAAAAGATTGAAATAGACTATTGTACTGAAGATTTGGGCTCAAACCTGAGTCACACACATGGCAAAGCCACACACAAGCCATATGAGTTATTTCACCAGCTCTCTGTCCTTGTAACTGTAATATCATCCTAGTCTAGTAAGGCTTGTTTCTGCAGCATCTACCAGAGTGGTTGGCACAGAACAGGGTCTCAGTGATGGAATACTGAGAGAATCAATATAATACATTCTGTTAGAATAGTGTGGCCACTTCTATTGCTTTCTAGCTGTTATCTTTTTAAAAAAATTTAATTATATATATATATTCCCTTTTGTTGCCCTTGTTAACATTGTTGTGGTTATTGACGTCATTGTTGTTTGGGATGCATTGGATCGACCTTCTCGTGGTGCATCCCGTGAGTACCCATTCATTGGGGAAAGTGACGATCCTTCCTAGCCGACTGAATCCACATGGATCCCAGTCACTTTCAAAGCAAGCAACAAGCAGCTCCTGACAGCTTTCAACCTGACGCTGTTGACTGGCTATGGAAGAAGGGCAAACGCTAGAAGAAGATTGTTGTTGGATAGGATAGTGAGAAATGGAGAGAGGAGAAGAGAAAGAGAGACACCTGCAGACCTGCTTCACTGCCTGTGAAGTGACTCCCCTGCAGGTGGGGAGCCGGGGGCTCGAACCAGGATCCCTATGCTGGTCCTTGCACTTTATGCCACGTGCGCTTAACCCGCTGTGCCACCACCTGACTCCCTCTAGTTGTGTTATCTTGAGTGAGTCATTCAAATGTAGAGTTCTACTTCTCATCTACAGAAGTGACAGATCCCATCTGTAATGTTGTCATAAAAACTGATAAGATAAAGACTAATCCATATGAGCAGCAGTATCTGGTACACAGTTAACATTCACCATGTGACATCTATTGTTGCTCCATGATCTCTGTAGCCTCGTCACCAACTTTTCAAAGAAGACAGAGCACACATGGATTCCAAAAGCAACATATGGGACTTCTCAGCCCAGAATCCTACACCTCTGCCCTCTGATAGGCAAGAAGAGAAAGAAATACAAAACACAAGCTTATTGGGAGTATAAAAATAAGACTTTTCCCCCCCCTCATAATCACATCAATTATCAAAGAAAGAAACAGTATGTAACAAAAATACAAAGCTCTGAAGGATTGATTCTTTTTTTTTTTTTTTCTCCCCTCATCCAACCCTCCCCAACAGCCCCTTTCCAGAGAACCCTGGCTGAAGCCTGGATGATGTTCCTGGGGTTGCCCTGGGGCTCAGGAGAACCGATGGTCCAGGTCCCTCTGGGGGCTAGCTGAGTATGAGTAGGCCTTGCCCAGTACTAGGCGGTCCCGCAGCAGTTTGAAGAAGGCGTAGTAGTTGCTGAAAAGGATGAGTGCTAGTGAGATGGTCTGGTGCCACTTTTCAGAAGACATCAAGGAGTACAGCTGGTAGATAATGACAGCTCCCTCTAACAGCAGCAGGATGTTGAGGATCCGAAGGGGTTTGCTGAAAAAGAACTGCCCAGGAAAAAGAGTAGACATGGGATGAAGGAATGCTCTAGAAAACTATCTCTTAAATGGGAGTTCTTGGGTTGGTAGGTCAATGAGGGAGACAAGCCCCTGGAGCCCCATGCAGACTTGAATGGGAAGGAAGGTTTTTATAGGACTGAGTGTGGTACCCCCAACTAGGCCTGGAATTTCAGGGGACCAGGTAATATATAAATTTTACCAGAGCACTGCTCAGTTCTGGTGCTATCTACCCCCACTAATATTTCATTCTTATTTACATGCTAAGGTACAGTGTAGGGACTCAAAAAAAAATTCTGATCAGTTCACAAGAGTGATCAATTATTACAGATCACCAGTTCTGCAAGAGTCAAGGTATCTGAACCTAAAGAGTTGGCTACATGGAGGGGAAACAGAATGCCAAGTCAGCTTTGAACCTGATAGTCTGTGCAGGATGCCAGGCAAGCAATTTCCCTCTATTCCTCAATCTTCATTGTGAAATAAAGAGATCAGTCCAGATCAGCAATTTCTCAAACTGTATTCCTTAAAACCAAAGGTTCCAATGAGGTCATTTGGGTGCTAAAGCAGGAGTGAAGGGAATCCCAATCTATTCAGAGTAATGCCATCAGGTCCTATATATTGGACTTTAGTAAAATGAGTAAAACTGAGACCACTAGCCTAGGTAATTCTGAACAATCTTTTCATAGTATTCAAGTCCATGAGTCATTATCATCAGCTTTCCAATAAGGGACCCTTGAGTAAGTTCAATTCTCTAAACCAATTCTGGTATCTGAAAATGGGGATGGCCCTATGTCTTCTCTCATACGCAAGGTTCTGGTGGAAACTGAATGGAAATGCTGATCACAGTGCCAGGAAGACAGTAAGGAATGAGAGTTCCTTACTAACAAGTGAGTTGCAACTGTGAAGTTTGTCATTTGTATGTCTATCCTTATGCTGTACTGTCTTCCTCTGGAAGGGGGATATACTGAAAATAGCTTTATTTTGTAAAAATTCCAGGTCCTCATTCACCCCATCCTCCAGTCTATACCAGGCCCCACCCCTCCTTCCCAGGGGAGGAGACTCACGTGGAACCGGAAGTGGGATACATCGGAGGGGATGGCCACATTGTAGTGGCCCACTGCTTTGTAGACATTCTTGCTATGCTTCACCAGCACGCCCTGTGGCCACATGCATTCTTCCGTCCACCTGGAGGTACAGCCCATCAGTGCCCCTTTATTTCCAGTTCACCCACAAAATCAGCAGAAGATTGAGTGGGGAGGGGATCTGGGAAGAGGGTGACCAATGGGCTCTATTTTCATTTTTTTTTTCATTCATGGCACTAGGCTGACTTTTTCAGGTAGATAAGGAGAGAGAGGGAGAGACACCATAGCAAGGATACTTCCTCCAGTGTCATAGTACTTTGACTTTGACATGGGGTACAGGGGACTTGAAACTGGGTCACACACATGGCAAAACAAGCACCTGCCCGGGTGAACTATCCTGTGCCCCCTCTATTTCTATTTCTCACAGTGACTTTACTTTTCTGGATCTCAAAGGCCTTCTTTGTGAAAATGGAGTAAGAATCACGAGAAATTCACAATACAGGGACTTAGAAGGTTTGAGCTCACAGCAATGTTTAAGGGATTATTAAGAAAATCCTTCATCTTCTCTGCTTTTCATTCTCTTCCTTCCTTCCTTTCTTCTTCTTCCTTCCTTTCTTTCCTTCCTTCTTTTCTCTCTTTCAGCAGAACACTGATTATGGTGGTGTGGGGAACTGAACCGGGGACTTTGGAGCCTTAAGCATGAGAATCTCTTTGCATAACCATTATGCTATCTAGCCCTGTCCTCCATTTCTTCTTTTTAAACTTTTTTTAATGTTTTATTTTATCATATATATATATATATAATTTATTTATTCCCTTTTGTTGCCCTTGTTGTTTTATTGTAGTTATTGATGTTGTTAGGACAGAGAGAAATGGAGAGAGGAGGGGAAGATAGAGAAGGGGAGAGAAAGACACCTGCAGACCTGCTTCACCACCTGTGAAGTGACTCCCTGCAGGTGGACCACCGGGGGCTTGAACTGGGATTCTTCCACTGGTCCTTGTGCTTTGCACCACCTGTGCTTAACCCACTGCACTACCACCCAACTCCCTTATTTTTATTTTTTAACCAGACCACTGCTCAGCTCTGGCTTTTGGTGGTGGTGGTGGTGGGGGACACACTGAACCTGGAACTTGACTGACGGAGCCTCAGGCATGAGAGTCTGTTTGCATACCATTATGCTATCCACCCCGCCCCTTTTTAAACTTATTTGTTACTGGATAGAGACAGAAAGAAATTGAGAGGAGAGGGAGAGACAGGGAAAGAGACAGACACTTGCAGACCTGCTTCACCTCTTGTGCCTGCACCACAAATCCACTGCTCCTGGAGGCCATATTTTCCCTTTTGTTGCCCTGGTTGTTTTTTTTATCCTTGTTGTGGTTATTATTATCATTATTACTGATGTCATTGTTGTTGGACAGGACAGAGAGAAATGGCGAGAGATGGGGAAGACAGAGAGGAGGACCAGGATTGTTATTCTGGTCCTTGCACTTTGCATCATGTGTGCTTAACCTGCTGCGCTGCCACCCGACCCCCTGAACCCAGATTCTTACACACTATAGAGTGTGTACTTAACAAGGTGTGCCACTGCCTGGGCCCCTTCTTTTAAGAATAAAAAGGATAGGGGTCTGGGAGGTGGCGCAGTGATAAAGCTTTGGACTCTCAAGCATGAGGTCCCGAGTTCAATACCTGGCAGCACATGTACAAGAGTGATGTCTAGAAATGCAAATAAAGACAACAATGAGATACCACTTCACTCCTGTGAGAATGTCATACATCAGAAAAGGTAACAGCAGCAAATGCTGGAGAGGGTGTGGGATCAAAGGAACCCTCCTGCACTGCTGGTGGGAATGTCAATTGGTCCAACCTCTGTGGAGAACAGTCCGGAGAACTCTCAGAAGGCTAGAAATGGACCTACCCTATGACACTGCAATTCCTCTCCTGGGGATATATCCTACGGAACCCAACACATCCATCCAAAAAGATCTGTGTACACATATGTTCTTGGCAGCACAATTTGTAATAGCCAAAACCTGGAAGCAACCCAGGTGTCCAACAACAGATGAGTGGCTGAGCAAGTTGTGGTCTATATACACAATGGAATACTACTCAGCTGTAAAAAATGGTGACTTTACCGTTTTCAGCCAATCTTGGATGGACCTTGAAAAAATCATGTTGAGTGAAATAAGTCAGAAACAGAAGGATGAATATGGGATGATCTCACTCTCAGGCCGAAGTTGAAAAACAAGATCAGAAAAGAAAACACAAGTAGAACCTGAAATGGAATTGGCATATCGCACCAAAGTAAAAGACTCTGGGGTGGGTGGGTGGGGAGAATACAGGTCCAAGAAGGATGATAAATGACATAGTGGGGGTTGTATTGTTAAATTGGAATCTGGGGAATGTTATGCATGTACAAACTATTGTATTTACTATTGAATGTAAAACATTAATTCCCCAATAAAGAAATAAATTAAAAAAAATTTATTTATTTTATTAGAGCTACAGGAGTGGGGGAGATAGCATAATGGTTATGCAAAGACTTTCATGCCTGAGACTCCAGGTTCAATAACCCACACCACAATAAGCAAGAGCTGAGCAGTACTCTGATAAAAATTAAGAGAGAAGGGAGTCGGGCGGTAGTGCAGCGAGTTAAGCAGAGGTGGCACAAAACGCATAAGATACCAGTTCCAGACCCTGGCTCCCCACCTGCAGGGGAGTCGCTTCACAAGCAGTGAAGCAGATTTGTAGGTGTCTATCTTTCTCTCCTCCTCTCTGTATTCCCCTCCCCTCTCCATTTCTCTCTGTCCTAACGACATCAGTAATGACAATATAACCACAACAATAAAAAAAACAAGGGCAACAAAAATCTCTTTGCATATCCATTATGCTATCTCCCCAACTCTTTTATTTATTTATTTATTTATTTTTATATTTATTTTTATTATTTATTCCCTTTTGTTGCCCTTATTGTTTTTATTATTGTAGTTATTATTGATTTCGTTGTAGCTGGATAGGACAGAGAGAAATGGAGAGAGGAGGGGAAGACAGAGAAGGAGAGAAAGACACCTGCAGACCTGCTTCACCGCCTGTGAAGGGACGCCCCTGCAGGTGGGGAGCCGGGTCTCGAACTGGGATCCTTACACCGGTCTTTGTGCTTTGCATCACGTGTGCTTAACCCGCCGCTCTACCGCCCAACTCCCCCAACTCTTTTATTTTAAAACTGAAAAAGACTGGGGGAAAGTAAATGAATTTCTCTCTGTCCTACCCAATAACGACATCAATAACAACAATAACTACAACAACAATAAAAAAACAAGGGTAACAAAAGGGAAAATAAATAAATATGAAAAAATTATGGTCTGGGAGGTGGTGCAGTGGATAAATCATCAGACCCTCAAGCATGAGGTCCTGAGTTCAATCCCCAGCAGCACATGTACCAGTGTGATGCCTTGTTCTTTTTCTCTCCTCCTATGTTTCTCATTAATAAATAAAATCATTAAAAAAAATTAAATAAATACAAATTTATAAAGCCACTGTGCTACATGCAGCAACATAGACGAGTGTCATAGGCAATATGCCGAATGAAGCTGGACATAGGAGTATCTATTCTGTGGCCCAGGAAGTGCTGCAGTGGACAAAGCATTGGCCTCTCAAGCATGATAACCCAAATTTGGTCCCCAGTATAGCAGATGCCAGAGTGGTGCTCTGATTCTCTATCTCCTCTCATGAATAAGCACATAAATGAATATAAGTTAAAAAAATAAAAGAATTTCATACTTTCCAGTACATACGGAGAGCTTTGGACTTAAGAGCATGAGGTGTCATGCTCATTCTGTGGTAGTACATATTTCAGAGTGCTACTCTGAATGTTATATCTCCTGGAACAATTTTTAAAAGGAGGGGGCAAAATAGCTCACCTGGGTAGTGCACTACTTTGTCATGTGCACAACCCAGGTTCAAGTCCAGCCCCCACCACATTGAAGGAAGCTTCAGTGCTGTGGTTTCTTTCTCTTTCCCTCTGTGTTTTACCCTTCCTTTTTCTTCTTCTTTTTTTTAAATTTAATTAATTAATTAATTTATTTATTTTCCTTTTTGTTGCCCCCCTTTTTTAAAATTTTATTTATTTATGTTTTACCCTTTCTATCCAAAAGACTATATATGAAAAACACTCAAAATTTGTTGTGGTCTTTATTTTGTAAGTTGTGGTATTTATTTATTTATTTTTTTTAAAATTTTTTAAAAATATTTATTTTATTTATTTATTCCCTTTTGTTGCCCTTGTTGTGTGGTATTTATTTTGTAAGCCAGGAGAAAAGAGATAGCTAAATGACTGACAAAAGAGAGGCAAGTAACTAAGCAAATAAACTAGAAAATAAATGATCGCGATAATATGGCATAGTGAGAGCATGGAAAAGGGACAATGAACCTGTACTGAGGGGTCAGAAAAATGCTCCTGGAAGAAACAAAATACTAAAGAATGAATTGGAAGGAATCAGGAAAAGTTGGGGAAAAAAACCAAAACAAATGAACAAAAAATCATTAGTCAGGCATCATATGCAAAGCCCAAAAGCAAAAGTAAAAATAGAATTTGAGGATCCAAAGAGATCTGGCCAAAGAGTTCTAGTCTGGCTAGAACTGAGTATGAGCTGAGGCATGGTAAGAGAAAAAACAAAAAGAACAAAAAAATGGAGGCTGGGGAAGTTGGGCAGTAGCGCAGCAGGTTAAACGCAGGTGGCACTAAGCACAAGGACTGGCATAAAGACCCTAGTTCGAGGCCTGGGCTCCTCACCTACAGGTGAGTCACTTCACAGATGGTGAAGCAGGTCTGCCGGTGTCTATCTTTTTCTCCCCTTCTCTGTCTTCCCTTCCTCTCTTTATTTCTCTGTTTCATCCAACAATGATGATAACAACAATAGTAACTATAGCAACAATAAAAAGGGGGAGGCAACAAAAGGGAAAACACATAAAAAATTTTAAAAAAGAAAACCTTTTAAAAAATTAAAAATTTTTTATTTATTTTCCCTTTTGTTTCATTTTTTATTGTTGCAGTTATTGTTGTTGTTATTGATGTCATAGTTGTTAGATAGGACAGAGAGAAATGGAGAGAGGAGGGAAAGACAGAGATGGGGAGAGAAGGATAGACACCTGCAGACCTGCTTCACCACCTGTGAAGCAACCCCCTGAAGATAAGAAGCCGGGGGCTCAAACCGGGATCCTTACACTGGTCCTTGAGCTTTGCGCCATCTGCGCCTAACCCGATGCGCTACAGCCCGACTCCCCCCATTCTTTTTTTTTTTTTTTTTTTAAGGTTTTCTTTTGGTCGTCAGGTGGTAGTGCAGCGGGTTAAGTGCAGGTGGCACAAAGCGCAAGAACCAGCATAAGGATCCCGGTTCAAGCCCTGGATCCCCACCTGCAGGGGAGTGGCTTCACAGATGGTGAAGCAGGTCTGCAGGTGTCTATCTCTCTTCCCCTTCTCTATCTTCCCCCTCCTCTCTCCATTTCTCTCTGTCCTATCCAACAATGATGACAACAATAACTACAACAATAAAACAGGGGCAACAAAAGGGAATAAAATAAATTAAAAAAAAAAAGAATGGAGGCCGGACTGTGGCACACTCAATTAAGCACACATATCACCATACACAAGGATCAGGGTTCAAGCCCGTATTTCCCACCTGTAGGGAGTATTCTTTGAGAGTGGTGAAGCAGGTCTGCATGTCTGCCTTTCTCTCTCCTTCTTTATCTCTCCTTTCCTCTCAATTTCTCTGTCCTGTCAAGTAAAAATAAAACAGAAAGGGAAAGAAAAAAAAAGGAAAAAAATGGCTGCCAGGATTGGTGGATTCATGTTACCAGTACCAGGCCCTAGCTATAACCCTGGAGAAAATTAAAACAAACAACAAACTGGGGGTATGGGCCTGTCAACACCCGTGCTCAGCAGAGAAGCAGCTACAGAAGCCAGAACTCCTACCTTCTGCTCCCCATAAACAACCTTGATCCATACTCCCAGAAGGGAGAAGTGCTAGGATGAAGATAAGAGGCTCTGCACTCCAGCTCCATCAGCACCCAGAGAGAGAGAAGGAAAAGGAGAGGGGCATATGGAGGTAGCTACGATGTTATGAGTGGATTAGAGAGGAAGAGAGGATTGAATCAGAAAAAGAAGGGGCAACTATGTATAAATGTGGACAGATAGCTGTAGGGAAGATGGTTGGCCCATGTCCACAACTTTAGGCGAACTGCGGTGGATTGCAGTGGGGAGAGTGAAGATTCAGAACTCTGGAGGTGGGAATGGTGTGGATTCAAACCCCTGTCAACATGTAACTCTGTAATAATAAATAGATAATAGTAAAAAAAAAAACTAGCAGGACCTCCATTCACCAACTGGGTAGCCACGTAAAGGACCCTGATAGTTATCTGCAGACTATGGTGAATCACAGACCAGGTTTATCCTCTTATACAGCTATGCTCTATTTTTCTCTTTTTAATTTTTTTAATTGAATAAAGACAGAGAGAGGGGGAGGGGAGATAGGGAAAGAGACAGAAAAAAAATTAAAAGGGCGGGATTGGATAGCATAATTATTATGTAAACAGACTGTCATGCCTGAGGCTCCAACGTCCCAGGTTCAATCCCTCCCACCACCATAAACCAGAGCTGATCAGTGCTCTGGTGAGAGAGAGAGAGAGAGAGAGACAGAGACAGAGAGAGAGCGAGCGATGGAAAGAGACAGAGAGACACCCGCAGCCCTGCTTCACTGTTCATGAAGCTTTTCCCCAGCAGGTGGGGACTTGAACCTTGGTCCTTGCACACTGTAGTGTGTGAGCTTAATCAGGTGCACCACCGCCTGGCCCTGCTATGTTCAATTTTTTGACTCTTCCCATATTTCAGAGCCCAAGCTGATTCCTGTTTTTGTCCACTTGCCAATGCCCATCTATTTCCTGAACCATTTGGAAAGAGCTGAGAGGGACCCTGTCTGGCAGGGAGAGCCAACATAACACCAGGAGGCTTAGCCTCTGTGGCCTCCCTTTGTATCACTGCTGCTTGGTGGGCCTACCTCTACAAACTTGTCCTAGGGGCCTCCTCTCTTCCAGGCCTTGTGTTGGGCCCAAGACAGACGTGATTCAGAAGTAGTCCCAGCCTTGAGGAGCTTCCAGTCTAATTGGGGGAATACATGCAGGAAAATTAGTATAATGTGGATGAGCAGTACTGTGATAAAGAGCTATAGAAAAGCTAGGCCCTTGGGGCCAGGTAGTGGCACAGCTGATTGAGCACACATGTGCAAGGACCTGGGTTCAAGCACCCCAGTCCCCACCTGCAGGGGGAAGCTTCACAAGTGAAGTAGTGCTGCAGGTGTCACTGTTTCTCTCCCTCTCTACCTCCCCCTTCCTCTCAATTCCTGGCTGTCTCTACCTAAGAGAGAAAGAAAGAAAAGATAATCAAAATGTGGTCTTGGAGGTGGCGCAGTGGATAAAGCATTGGATTCTCAACCATGAGGTCCTGAGTTCAATCCCCAGGAGTACATGTGCCAGAGTGGTGTCTGGTTCTTTCTCTCTCTGCCTATCTTTCTCTTGAATAAATAAACAAAGCAAAAAAAAAAAAAGGATAATCAAAAAATAAAAAGAAAGAAAAGCTGGGCCCGCAGGTGGGATGAGCCAGGTGTAAAAGGAGAGCTCAACATCTCAGGGCTCCTGAGCAGTGTGACGTCCACCTCTACTCTGGGTACAATGCAAAGTACAAAACTAGTCCTCTTCTCTGAGATTCATTCTATTTGTATGCACTGTCTATATCCTCTACAAGGCTGGGAACTCCTCAAGGACCTTATCTGAGTCATTTCTTCCCTGCTGCTCTCCTACCCTGGTTAGGGTTCACTGTCAGGTAATAAAACATCACATCCTATCACTCATTGCTATTTTTTCTTTTTAATTAATTATTTTCAGGGCTTGGGAGACAGCATAATGGTTATGCAAAAGACATGCCTGTGGCACTGAAGTCCCAGGTTCAGATCCTAGCACCACCATAAACTAGAGCTGAATAGTGCATTGGTGTGTCTGTCTGCCTCTCTCTCTCAATAAATAAAATTTTCTTTATTGGGGAATTAATGTTTTACATTCGACCGTAAACACAATAGTTTGTAAATGCATAACATTTTTTCAGTTTTCCATATAACAATACAATCCCCACTAGGTCCTCTGTCATCCTTCTTGGACCTGTATTCTCCCCCCAGCCTCCACCCCCACCTCAGAGTCTTTTACTTTGGTGCAATAAAATAAATTTTTTTTTTAAAGTAGATAACTTTGGGAGTCGGGCGGTAGCACAGCAGGTTAAGCACAGGTGGCTTAAGGATCCCGGTTCAAGTCCCCAGCTCCCCACCCAGCAGGGGAGTCACTTCACAAGTGATGAAGCAGGTCTGCAGGTGTCTTTCACTCCCCCTCTGTCTTCCCCTCCTCTCTCCATTACTCTCTGTCCTATCCAAAAACAATAACAACAACAACATCAGTAATAACTACAACAATAAAACAACAAGGGCAACAAAAGGAAATAAAGAAAGAAAGAAAAAAGAAAAATAAAATCCCCCCACCCCGAGAAAGTAGATAATGTTTGCTTGCCCCTCCTGTCCTCTTTCCGCCATCTTGCTGTGTCGCCATAATGAATGCTCTGCCTGATGCTCTCAAGAGTATCAACAATGCCGGAAAAAGAGGCAAACACCAGGTTCTTATTAGACCTTCCTTGCTCCAAAGTCATTGTCCGTTTTATAACTGTGATGATGAAGCATGGTTACATTCGTGAATTTGAAATCACTGATGATCACAGAGCTGGCAGAATTGTCGTGAACCTCACTGGCAGGTTAAACAAGTGTGGGGTGATCAGACCCAGATTAGATGTACAGCTCAGAGACCTAGAAAAATGGCAGAATAACCTGCTCCCATCTCGTCAGTCTGGTTTCATTGTATTGACAAACTCAGCAGGCATCATGGACTATGAAGAAGCAAAACGAAAACACACCGGAGGGAAAATCCTGGGATTCTTTTTCTAGGGATGTAATACATAAGTGAAAATAAAATGCCTCAATAGAAAATAAATAAGTAAATTGGGGCCAGGTGGTGGTGCACCTGGTTAATTGTTCACATTACAGTGTGCAAGGGCTCAGTTCAAGCCCCTGGGCCCCACCTGCAGGGGGAAAGCTTCACGAGTGGTAAAGCAGGGATGCAGGTATCACTCTGTGTCTCTCCCTCTCTGCCTCATCCTCCCATCTCAATTTCTGTCTCTACCCAATAATAAATAAAGAAAAGTATTTTAGTGGTCCAGGAGGTGGCGCAGTGGATAAAACTCTAGATTCTCAACTATGAGGTCCCAAGTTCAATCCCTGGCAGCACATGTACCAAGAGTGATGTCTGGTTCTTTCTCTGCCTATCTTTCTTATGAACAAATAAATTCTTAAAGAAGTATTTTATGGTGGTCCGAGAGGTGGCACAGTGGATGGAGCATCGGACTCTCAAGCATGAGGTCTTGAGTTCAATCCCCGGCAGCACAGTCACCAGAGTGATGTCTGGCTCTTTCTCTCTCCTCCTATGTTTCTCATTAATAAATAAATAAAATCTTAAAAAATAATTTTATGGGCGCGGGTAGATAGCATAATGGTTATGCAGAAAGACTCTCAGGCCTGAGGCTCCAGAAGTCCTCGGTTCAATCCCCTGCCCCACCATAAACCAGAGCTGAGCACTGCTCTGGTAGGAAAATAAAAATAAATAAATAAATAAGTATTTTATAAAATAAGTGAGTATTTAAACAAAAAATAAGTTCTTTTAATTATTTTCATGGGGGGAGCGGGCAGAGACAAATCAGAGAACTACCCATCTCTGGCAATTTGGTGCTGAGGATTGAACCTGGGACCTCCTGCATGCTAGCTTCATGAGCCACCACTGCATATGTAGTGACCCTGTTTCTAAGGTACAGTTTGGAATAGGTCCCCTCATTGTTCAAAATCCTCCACAGAAGTGGTGAAATAGCTCACTAGGACAGGGTGCTGCTTTGCCGTGTGTGCAACCCAGGTTCAAGCCCGGCCCTACTGCACTGAAGGAAACTTTGGTGCTGTGTTGACTCTCTCTGTCTCTCTAAAAACAAACACAGAAAAAACCCTTTATAGATCTTCTCTACCTGGTATGGATGAAGTAGAAGTAAATGCTGAAAGGGAGGAGACCTAGTGATTGAATGGATAAATGAATGAGGTGAGAGAAGTGAAACAACGAATGGTAAAGTCAGTCTCAACAATGAGTGAGAAGTCAGTGGGCCTATGACTTTACTGCCTCCCTTTTCCTCTGATCTCTAGTCACTGTTCAGTAGTCCTGTCACTTCCAGTGCTGGCCGGGAGGTCTCACATTACAAGACATGCTCAATAATGATAAGCTGGCTGATTGGCAAGGGGTAGTAGGTGACTCCAGATACTGGCCAGCCGGAGTTGGGCAGACATGGGGAGGGCAACTCACGGGTGCTGCAGCACATTGGAGCACAGTGCTGGGTCCACCTTCTGCCAGCAGCCCAGGTGGGCAGCGGCCTTGTGCAGCAGGTCACAGTAGTTGGCAGGCAGCAGGTGCTGCATGAGGATCACTGATGTACTGATGGACACCAGCAGGAAGAGCTCACAGGACCAGCGCTTGTCATAGTAATGTGTGTTCTGCGGGCAGTGGAAGGTGGGTAAGACGAGGGATACTCACAACAGTTTCATTCTCTCCCCTTCCCTGATTCTATCTGCCTTGGTGATAGGGGCAGTTCTAGAGTGACCTTGGGGTAGCCTAAATCATGGATCAATCACCTACCAGAGAAGGTTTAATCATGGTGTTAGATCCCAAGCCCACTACTCAAGACTTTTACAAAGAAAAACTATTCCTACTGCCTACCGTTCAGAGATAAAGCACAGGCTCTATAGTTAGTAGACATGAGTTCAAATCTTAGCCCTCTGCTCATTAACCATGTGGCCCTGGCTAAGTCATCTAACTTCCTCTGTGATCTAATTTACACATTTGTAAAAGGAGGATAAGAATAACTATCAACTTATTATTATTTATTTATTTATTTTTGCCTCCAGGGTTATTGCTGGGGCTTGGTGCCAGCACTGCGAAATCCACTGCTCCTCGAGGCCATTTTTCCCATTTTTGTTGCCCTTGTTATTATTGTTATTTCTGTTGTTGGATAGGACAGAGAGATATCGAGAGAGGAGGGGAAGACGGGGGAAAGAAAGATAGACAACTGCAGACGTGCTTCTTCATTTGTGAAGCGATCCCCCAGTAAGTGAGGAGCTGGGGGCTGGAACCGGGATCCATATGCCAGTCCTTGCACTTTAGGCCATGTGCACTTATCCTGCTGCGCCACTACCTGGCCCCCATTTTATTTAATATTTATTTGTTTATTTATTTATTCTTTTGTTGGCCTTGTTTTACTGTTGTAGCTATTACTGTTGTTGTTATTGATGTCGTCATTATTGGATAGGACAGAGAGAAATGGAGAGAGGAGGGGAAGACAAGAGGGGAAGAGAAAGATAAGACACCTGCAGACCTGCTTCACCACCTGTGAAGCTACTCCCTTGCAGGTGGGGTGCTAGGGCCTCAAACCGGGATCCATATACCGGTCCTTGCGCTTTGCAACACCTGCGCTTAACCCACTGCACTACCACCCAACTCCCTATTTTTATTTTTTTTACCAGAGTACTGCACAGCTCTATCTTATGTTGGTGCAGGGGATTGAACCTGGGACTGTCAATGTCTCAGCCATAAAAGGCATTTTGCATAACCATTATGCTATCTCCCCAGCGCACAACCATCTTCTTGTGAGAGGATTAGAGAAAGTAAATTACTCATGAAAATTCTAGCATGTGGTAGGCATACAACAGACATTAAGTCCTCTCAACTTGACAATCATCCAATGCAGCCCAAACTTGGAACCTACTGTCAGCTGAGGAGGCGCTCTCCCAGAATGCTATATAAATATGAGAGAGAGAGAGAGAGAGGAGAAGAGAGAGAGAGAGAGAGAGAGATTACATCGGCATTTGGGAGTCACTCAGATCTGGGTGAACTCTGGCTTTCAAACTTAATAATAAGGCAGGGCATTTGTGACATCTCTGCTAAAACAGTCACACTGAAAAAGTCATTGCTCTTTGTTTTCAGTTTTCATTAAAAGGAATGCCATGTTCCCCTCACTGACCACAGAACCTTATGCAGGGCACTTGCTTTTTAATAAATCTGTTCTTTCTATGATACAATAGTCAGTGGTCATTCTAGCCCTCAAGAGAACAGATGGGAACCTCATCAAAAACAGTGGAGCTATTTATGCAAGCAGGAGACTCACCTGGGGCAAGCAGTAGGGGAAGACCCAACCCCACCCTTCCCTGGGTCGAGCTACACACCTTGACGAACCAGACAGGTACAAAGGCCACATAATAGGCACTCAGCATGGAGCTGACCAGCACTTCCTTCATGCGCCAGTTGAAGTCCATCTTGAGGTATTCCACCTCACTGCGGATGAGGCTGGGAGACAGGCAGCAGGCATGGGTGGGCATGGCCTCTGGGCCATACAACTGTCGAGTGTGCTGTTTCCACGTTTCCCTTAGTGTCAGCAGGTAGTCCCGGCTCCTTGCCAGTCCACTGACAGCCTCCCGAGGACCCATGGAGACCATGTTGCTGAAGAGGTTTGTCTTTCGAAGGTCACAGTTCAGCTGCAGGAACGGAATGTACATTCCAAACCTGCTGGGGAAGACAGTGGTGAGGGAAGGCCTGCTCACAGGCCAGGATCCCAACTCTTAGCCACTGAGAGAATTTTCTTTCTCCCTGAGCCTTAGCTTTCTGGGATGCTCAGAGGGAAGAATTTATCCCCCTTTCCATTCATTCATCCTGCCATCTAGTAATGAGTCACTCAACACATGTATTAACAGAGTGCATGCCAAGCATTAGGGATACAACAGAAAGCAAGAGATGAGTCCCTGCCTTCCAAGTCTAGCACTAACAATAATCTTAACAGCCCACATGCAACAGGCACAGACTATGTTGCAGACACAGGAATGAGAGCTTTACATGTATTTCTTGCTTTTATTTCTTCTAAGAACACTACATACTTGGTAATGTTATTTTATTATTATTTTTATTATTATTATTATACAGCGATAGGCAGAGAAGGAAAGGAGGGGGAAACAGAGAGAGACACACACACATGCCACAACACTGAAGTTTCCTTCAATGTGGTAAAGGGCTGGGCTCAAACTTGGGTCACGCACATGGCAAAACAGGGCACTATTCAAATGAATTATTTTGGCGGTTCAAGTACTGTTACGTTGTACTTCTTTTTTTCTTTCAAGAGAGGGGGAAGAAGAGAGAGACAGAAAGAGACCAAAGCACTGAAGCTGCCTTCAGGATGGTAGGGCAGTTTGAACCTGGGTTGCACATAACAAAGCAGCACAGTTTCCAAATGAGTTATTTGGCTGGCCCATTTTGTGCCTCTACTTTTTAAATTTTTGCCAGCAGGGCTATTAATTAATTAATTAATTAGGGAGTTGAGTGGTAGCGCAGTGGATTAAGAACGGGGCACAAAACCCAAGGACCGGCATAAGGATCCCGGTTTGAGCTCCCAGCTCTCCAACTGCAGGGGGTTTGCTTTGCAAATGGTGAAGTAGGTCTGCAGGTGTCTTTCTTTCTTTCCTCCTCTCTGTCTTGGCCTCCTCTCTCAATTTCTCTCTGTCCTATCCAACAACAACAATGGGGAAAAAAATATGGCCATCTGGAGCAATGGATTTGTAGTGCAGGCAATAACCCTGGAGGCTATATATATATATATATATATATATATATATATGTATGTATATAATATATATTAATGATAGAGGATGATAGAGGCAGCCTAGGAAGTGGTACAGTGAACAAATACTGAACCTTCAAGTTTGAAGTCCCCAGTTCAAGCTCTAGCATCATGTATGCCAGAGTGATACTCTGGTTCTTTCTCCTCTCATTAAATCTTTTTATTTTTAATGATTAATGCTCAAACTTGAAAATCAAGTGCTTTACCTACTGTGCCATCTTCTCCTCACATCCTTTATTTTTATTTTTTAGTATTTATTTATTTTTTACCAGACCACTGATCGGCTATGCTTTATGGTGGTGCGGGGGATTTAACTTGGGACTCAGGAGTCTCTGGCATAAAAGTCTCTTTGTATAAACATTATGCTATCTCCCCTGCCCCATCTTCATCTTATTATTTTTAACATTTTATTTACTTATTAATGAGAGGGGTAGGAAGAGAAAGAACCAGAGACATCATCATTCTGGTACATGTGCTGCCGGGGATCAAACTCAGGACCTCATGCTTGAGAGTCCAATGCTTTATCTACTGTGCCACCTCCTGGACCACCCACCTCTTTAATTTTATTTTTTTAACAGAGCACTGATCATGTCTGGCTTATGGTGGTGTGGGGGACTGAACCTGGACTTTGGAGCCTCAGGCCTGAATCTGTTTGCACAATCATGTTATCTACCCCCGCACCATCTTTTATTTGTTTATTTATTTATTTATTTATTTATTTATTATTCCAGGGTTATTGCTGGGGCTCAGTGCCTGCACTATGTATCCACTGCTCCTGGAGGCAATTTTTCCCATTTTTCTTGCCTTTGTTTTTACTACTATTGTTATTGCTGTTGTTGTTGTTGGGTAGGACAGAGAGAAATCAAGAGAGATGGGGAAGATAGAGAGAGAGAAAAAGATAAGATACCTGCAGATCTGCTTCACCGCTTATGGAACACCCCCCACCCACTGCAGGTGGGGAGCCAGGAGCTGCAACTGAGATCCTTATGCAGGTCCTTGCACTTTGTACCATGTGCGCTTAACCCGCTGCACTACCGCCCCACCCCATCTTTTATTTTATTTATTTTTAATTAGTTAATTTATTTTCCCTTTTGTTGCCCTTATTGTTTTTCATTGTTGTTATAGTTATTATTGTTGCTAGTGATGTCATTGTTAGATAGGACGGAGAGAAATGGAGAGAGGAGGGGAAGACAAAGGGAGAGAGAAAGATAGACACCTGCAGACCTGCTTCACCGCCTGTGAAGTGACTCCCCTGCAGGTGGGGAGCCGGGGGCTCGAACCAGGATCCTTATGCCAGTCCTTGAGCTTTGCACCACCTGTGCTTAACCCACTGTGCTACCGCCTGACTCCCTCCCATCTTTTATTTTTTTCCCTTTTGTTGCCCTTTTTGTTTTACTGTTGTAGTTATTACTGTTGTTATTGATATTGTCATTGTTGGATAGGATAGAGAGAAATGGAGAGAAGAGGGGAAGACAGGGGGAAAGAAAGACACTTGCAGACCTGCTTCACCACTTGTGAAGTGACCGACTCCCCTGCAGATGGGGAGTTGGGGGCTCAAACTGGAATCCTTACGCTGGTCCTTGTGCCACCTGCACTTAACCTGCTTCACTACCACCTGACTCTCTCTTTTATTTTTTTAAGGATTATTTATTGGGCTGGAGAAACATCATAATGGTTATGCAAAAGATTTTCATGCCTGAAGTTCCAAGGTCTCAGATTCCACCCCCTTCTTCTTCTAGCGTTTGCCCTTCTTCCGTAGCCAGTCAACAGTGTCAGGTTGAAAGCTATCAGGAGCTGCTTGTTGCTGGCTTTGAAAGTGACTGGGATCCATGTGGATTCAGTCGTCTAGGAAGGATCGTCAGTTCTCACTACCATAAATCAGAGTTGAGCAGTGCTGTGGCCTTTCTGTCCTGCTCTCACCATTAAAATAAAATAAATAGTTTAGGAGGTGGTGCAGTGGATAAGGCTTTGGACTCTCAAGCATGAAGTCATAAATTCAATCCCTGGCAGCACATGTACCAGAGTGATATCTGGTTTTTTCTTTCTCCTATCATTGCTCATGAATCAATAAATAAAATCTTTAAAAAATTAAATAAATAAAATATTAAAAAAATAAAACAGGGAATCGGGCGGTAGTGCAGTTAAGGGGTTAAGCGCAGATGATGCAAAATGCAAGAACCAGTGTAAAGATCCTGGTTTGAGCCCCCAGCTCCTCCCCTTCAGGGGAGTCGCTCCACAAGTGGTGAAGCTGGTCTGCAGGTGTCTTTCTCTCCCCATCTTCCTCTCCTGTTTCCATTTCTCTCTGTCTTATCCAACAATGACAATATCAATAACAACTACAACAATAAAACAAGGACAACAAAAGTGAATAAGTATTTAAATAAATTAATTAAATAAAAGGGGCTGGGCAGTAGCATACCAGTTTAAGTACACATAGTGCAAAGTGCAACAACCAGCATAAGGATGGTGGTTCAAGCCCCTGGCTCCCCACTTGTGGGGGGTGGGGTGGGTGTGTCACTTCATAAGTAGTGCGGCAGGACTGTAGGTGTCTTTCTCTCCCCCTCTGTTTCTCTCTGTCCTGTCCAACAACAATAGCAATAAGAACAGTAACAACAAAGGCAACAAGGGCAACAAAATGGGGGAAAAAATGGCCTCCAGGAGCAGTGGATTTCTTGTGCAGGCAGAGAGCCCCAGCAATAACCCTGGAGGCACAAAAAAAAAAAAAAAAAAAAAGGAGGCCAGGTGGTGGCGCACCTGGTGAGCACATGTTACTGTTGATATGCTTCTAGTTCTGCTTCTGGGATCCCTTGTTACATTGCTCACTCCCCCTACCTCCTGGTGATTTTGGTTTAGTCCTGCCCTTTCTGCGTTTCTTGCTTCTCCCCACCCCCTATCCTACATACTTCCTTGGTTCCTGACGCTGCCTCTGGAGGAGAAAGATGGAGGACAGAATTGTGTGGTGATTAGATTAGGTTAGTTTTTTGAATCGTTGACTTGTGAATAAAGAAATATAGCCTCAGCGCTCAGCCTTGTGTCCTTGGCCGTCTGTCTACCTCCGTGAAGCTAGCCGGGCATACTGGCGCCCTGAACTTAAACGACATGTTACAATGCACAAGGGCCCAGGTTCGAGCTCCCTGTTCCCACCTGCAGAGGGAAAGCTTTGCAAGTGGTGAAGCAGTGCTGCAGCTATCTGCCCATCTCTGTCTCCCCCTTCCCTCTTAAATTCTGGCTGTTCTCCAATAAAAACAATTTTTAAATTACCAAAAAAATTAATAAAGATTGCTTATTAATTCAGAGTAAGACTGACAGGGAGAGAGAAGCAGAGCATGACTGTGGCATATGGGATGCTGGGCCTGAGAGTCCCACACTTCAGCCAGTGTGCCCCTAAATAAGTCTTGCTTCCACTTTGCATGGTGTTTCTGTGTGATGGCCAGGGGCTTGAACCCAGGAGTTTGTTTATGATACAATTTTCACTCTACCAGAGGGGAGCAACCTCCGGGCTCTCTCCTTTATGCTCTTTTCAGTCAAGGATCCTGTGGCTGAGGGAAGTGAACCGGATACTCAAACGATAACACAATTAGAGGAAGTAACACAGCTGGGATTCAAACCCAGAACTGTCTTGATACTCAACAAATACTATGAGAATTAAAGGGCCAGCAAAATAGTACACTGCTTTGCCATGTGAGTAATCCAGGCTTGATCCTGGTTCCCACTGTTCTGAAAGAAACTTCAGAGTTGTGGCTTCTTTCTGTTTTAGCATTGTTCCATCTGAAAAAGTAAAGTAAAATAAAATGTACATAGTGCCACAAAAGAGAAATGCAAATACTTTTTAAAAAAAATTAATATTTATTTATTTATTCCCTTTCGTTGCTCTTGTTGCTTTATTGTTGTAGTTATTATCGATGTCGTTGTTGTTGGATAGGCCAGAGAGAAATGGAGAGAGGAGGGGAAGACAGAGAGGGGGAGAGAGAGACAGACACCTGCAGACCTGCTTCACCTCCTGTGAGGCGACTCCCCTGCAGATGGGGCTGGGGTACGAACTGGGATCCTTAAATGGTCCTTGCGCCACCTGCACTTAACCCGCTGCGCTACCGCCCCACTCCCAAAATACACATTCTTGTGGCTGTACATATCAGAGGCAGCTCTTTCTGCATAGGAAGGTAACTCATGACCAAATATATAATAAAACAAATGTCTTATTCTTATTGAGAGGGAAAGAGAATCAGAGCACCTCTCTGGCACATATGATGCCAGGGATTTATCTGGGAACCTTACGCTTATAGGTCCTGCACTCTAATCGTTATATCAACCTTTAGTCCACAGCAGATGTTCTTTTTATATTAGAGAGAGGAGAGGGGCTGGATAGTGGTGCACCTGGCTAAGCACACATTACAATGTGCAAGGAACCGGGTTCGAGCCCCAGATCCCCATCTGCTGGGGGAAAGCTTTCCAAGTGTTGTGGTATCTATCTACCTACCTACCTACCTACCTACCTACCTATCTACCTCTCCTCCTTCCCTCTCAATTTATGGCTGTCTCTATTCAATAAATAAATAAAATTTTTAAAAGACAGAGGAGAGGGGAAGGAAGAGGGGGAGGGGAGGAGGAGGGAGAGCAGAAACAGCATGGCTCCACTATCTGTGAGGTTTCCTCTGGTGCTGTACATTGCTCCCATGTAGTGCTGGGGCTCAAACCCGATGCCTCGAGCACAGTAAGATGCGCATTCTGGGGTTACCCGGGAAGATGCCTGTCTTGCCATGTACATGATGCAGGCTTGAGGATGGCCCCCATTACACTGGGAGAAGCTCTGGTGCTATGGTAACTTTTACTCTCCTTTTCCTCTTCTCTCTCTCTCTCTTTTAAAGAATTTATTTATTCATGAGAAGGGATGCATTGGGTCGACCTTCTCGTGGTGCTTCCCGTGAGTACCCAATTATTGGGGAAACTGACGATCCTTCCTAGCCGACTGAATCCACATGGATCCCAGTCACTTTCAAAGCCAGCAACAAGCAGACATCAGGCTCAACCTGACGCTGTTGACTGGCTATGGAAGAAGGGCAAACGCTAGAAGAAGAAGAAGGCGACAAAGAAAGAACCAGACATCACTCTGGTACGTGTGCTGCCGGGGATTGAACTCGGGACCTCATTCTTGAGAATCCAATGCTTTATCTACTGTGCCACTTCCTGGACCACTTCTTCTTCTTTTTTTTTTTTTTTAGTATTTTTATTTATTTCCCCTTTTGTTGCCCTTGTTTTATTGTTGTAGTTATTGTTGATATTCACATTGTCGTTGTTGGATAGGATAGAAAGAAATGGAGAAAGGAGGGGAAGAAAGAGAGGGGGAGAGAAAGACAGACACTTGCAGACCTGCTTCACCACTTGTGAAGCGAACCCCCTGTAGTTGGGGAGCTGGGGGCTTGAACCGGGATCCTTACACCAGTCCTTATGCTTTGCACCATGTGTGCTTAACATGCTGCGCTACTGCCCGACTCCCATCTCTCTTCTTTTCTTATTATTTACTGATAGAAACAGAGAAGTGGAGGGAAGGGGAAAGATAAAGGGAAAAGAGAGAAAGATATCTACAGTACAGCTTTACCATTCATCAAGCTTTTCCCCTGCAAGTGGGGGCAGGGGGCTTGACCCTGGGTCCTTGTGAATTGTCATATTTGCACTCAACCAGGTGTGCCAC
The DNA here is from genome assembly GCF_950295315.1 of Erinaceus europaeus. NCBI lineage: Eukaryota > Metazoa > Chordata > Mammalia > Eulipotyphla > Erinaceidae > Erinaceus > Erinaceus europaeus. The sequence continues at coordinate 48,326,329 of NC_080174.1, read as the reverse complement.
TACTCAGCCTTTTTTCTTCTTTTAAAAAAATATTTATTTATGGGAGTTGGGTGGTAGTGCAGTGGGTTAAGCGCATGTGGCACACAGCTCAAGGACTGACGTAAGGATCCCGGTTCTAGCCCCCAGCTCCCCACCTGCAAGGGAGTCGCTTCACTAGTGGTGAGGCAAGTCTGTAGGTGTCTTTCTCTCCCCCTCTGTCTTCCTCATCTCTCTCCATTTCTCTTTGTCCTATCCAATAGCAAAGACATCAATCACAACAATAATAATAACTATAACTGTTGGGTAGTATGCCAGCTCCCCCCCCCTTCTGTCTCTAATCCTGCTTAACTAAGCACCGGCATGCCTGTATGGCATTGGTTTGATCCCACTCAAGGCTGCGGTCAATTTACATAAATCACTAAGCACCACCCTCCCTCCAAGGCATTGGTGGTTCTGTGGTAGAATTCTCGCCTGCTCCGCCCCCTCTCCTTGTCACACCCTGATTTTCCACCACTCCCTTTTTGCTCCACCCTCTCTATGTCACACCCTGTTTCCACCCTAATTGGAGAGTATGAATATAGCTGCTCTTCTGATTAAACACACTTGGAAATTGCTTTCCCACTCCGAGAGTTCCAGAGTGTATCTCCTGCTAAGTTAGTGCTGCTCGAGTTCCTGATCCCTCTCCCATGCAGCAGCCAAGATCGGCTCCAGTTGAGTTCTCTCCAACCCAGAGAGCACTTGCTCAGGAAGAAGCACCCTCAGGCTATCCCGGCAGTAACATGTGTAATAATAACAAAAAATCAATTCACTAAAGTAACTGAGTGTTTAAGGTAAAACTCTAAATATTCAGTGTGACAATTCATCATCTCCTAAGTTAAAATACAAATTCTCCATACAGGACATTCTCTATATAGCCCCCCAAAATGTCTTGTATTAAAATACAAATTCTCCATACAGGACATTCTTTATACAGCCCCCCAAAATGTCCTGTATTAAAATACAAATTCTCTATACAGGACATTCTCTATACAGCCCCCAAAAATGTCCTGTATAGAGAATTTGTATTTTAACTTAGGAGATGATGAATTGTCACATTGAATATTTAGAGTTTTACCTTAAACACTCAGTTACTTTAGTGAATTGATTTTTTGTTATTATTACACGTTACTGCCGGGATAGCCTGAGGGTGCTTCTTCCTGAGCAAGTGCTCTCTGGGTTGGAGAGAACTCAACTGGAGCCGATCTTGGCTGCTGCATGGGAGAGGGTTCAGGAACTCTTGCAGCACTAACTTAGCAGGAGATACACTCTGGAACTCTCAGAGTGGGAAATCAGGGTGTGACAAGGAGAGGGGGCGGAGCAGGCGAGAATTCTACCACAGAACTACCAATGCCTTGGAGGGAGGGTGATGCTTAGTGATTTATGTAAATTGACCGCAGCCTTGAGTGGGATCAAACCAATGCCATACAGGCATGCCAGGTGCTTAGTTAAGCAGGATTAGAGACAGAAGGGGGGGGGAGCTGGCATACTACCCAACATATAATAATAAAACAACAAGGGCAACAAAAGAGAATAGATTTATTTTTTTTTTATTGTGGTCCGGGAAGTGGCACAGTGATAAAGCTTTGGACTCTTAAGCATGAGGTCTTGAGTTTGATCCCCGACAGCACATGTGCCAGAGTGATGTCTGGTTCTTGCTCTCTTCTCCTGTCTTTCTCATAAAGAATCTTAAAAAAATATATATACATATATATATATATTGGAGTTGGGCGGTAGCGCAGCGGGTTAAGCACACGTGGCGCCAAGCGCAAGGACCGGCATAAAGATCCCAGTTCGAGCCTCCAGCTCCCCACCTGCAGGGGAGTCGCTTCACAGGCGGAGAAACAGGTCTGCAGGTGTCTGTCTTTCTCTCCCCCGTCTTTCCCTCCTCTCTCCATTTCTCTCTGTCCTAACAACGACGACATCAATAACAATAAAAAAGGGCAACAAAAGGGAAAATAAATAAATATAAAAAAAATTAAAAAATACACACACACACATACTAACAGAAAAGCAACGGGGCCAGGTGGTGGCGCACCTGGTTGAGCGCACATGTTACAGTGCGCAAGGACCCAGGTTCGAGCCCCTGGCCCCTACCTGCAGGGGGAAAGCTTCACAAGTGGTGAAGCAGTGCTGCAGGTGCCTCTCTGTCTCTCTCCCTATCACCCCCTTCCCTCTCAATTTCTGACTGTCCCTATCCAGCAAACAAAAAATATTTTTAAAAAAACCAGAAAAGCAAGAAGGAGGAAGCATCACTCTGGCACATGTGAAGGAAGCCTCAAATCTGGAAACTCATGTTGAAAGTCCAACACTTGATTCAATGTGTCACCTCTGGGCTTGAATCCTGCATTGCTTTATTAAGCTCCCCCCCACCCCTGCCCAAGGTTCCAAAAAGGGATTTATGAGTGCCTTTGGGCAAGCAATTTAGACTCTTGGGGTTCCTGCCTTATGTCTGTAAATGGGAATGAACAAACTCTCATTAGAGTATGGCTGAAGTAAGATCACTTAAGGAGCTGTGAGAGCATAACCTTTGAAATCAAAGAGGTCATGATTAAAATTTTAACTTTACTTATTAGTGTTGTTATTTATGTCACTTATTTAACTTGTATTGGTCTCGGTTTTCTGAAGCTTTTTTTTTTACTAGAGCACTGCTCAGCTGTGGTTTATGGTGGTGCAGGGAACTGAACCTGAGACTTTGGATTCTCAAGCATGAAAGTTTCATTGCATAACCATTATGCTATCTACCCCTGCCCAGTCTCACTTTTCTTATCACTATATTTAGCTAAGCGTTATGCTAGTGGTTCTATTTATTTTTTAATTTTTGCCACCAGAGTTATAGTTGGGGCTTGGTGCCAGCACAATGAATCCACTGCTCCTGGAGGTCATTTTTTTCTGCAGGAGGGGCATTGGGAATGGATCACTGGTCCTTATGCCCGGTAATGTGTGCACTCAGACATGTGCACTACTTCCCAGTCTCCATGCTAGTGCTTTTATATTCCCTTTTTTTCCCCCCTTCTTAAATATTCAATTGAAGGGCTCAAGAGATAAAAGGACTTTCTTGCCTAAGGCTCTGAGGTTCTAGGTTCAGTCCCCCATACTACTGTAAGCCAGAACAGAGCAGAACTGTTTATATATCTCTCTCATCCTCTCTCTGTATCTCATTAAAATAAATATATAGGTAGTTGAGCAGTAACACAGTGGTTAAGTGCATGTGGTACAAAGTGCAAGGACCAGTGTAAGGATGCCAGTTTGAACCCCCGGCTCCTCACCTGCAGGGGAGTCGCATCACAGGCGGTTAAGCAGTCTGCAGGTGTCTTTCACTCCCCCTCTCTGCATTTCTCTCCATCCTATCTAACAATGATGATGTCAGTAACAACAACAATAACTACAACAACAATAAAAAGGGCAACAAAAGGGAAAATAAATATAATATATATATATATAAAATGAAAAAAATTCTAATCCTCATAACCTACAGCATGGTGCCTGGCCACAGTAGAAAAGCAATATAGGGGGCATGGTGGCAGAACACCTGGTTAAGAAAACATAGTACTATGGGCAAGGATATGCGCAATGAGGCAGGTTCGAGTCCCTGCGCCCCAACCTGTAGGGGAGAAGTTTCACTAGTGGTGAAGCAGGTCTGCAGGTGTCTCTCTCTCCCCTCTCTGTCTCTCTCACCCCTGTCAATTTCTCTCTGGAAATAAAAAATGGAAACACTGGCGCTAAGAGTGGTGATCTATAGTGCTGGCACAGTGTCCCAGTGACTGGAGTCAAGGAATAAAGAAAGGGGCAGGAGTAGAAAGCATAATGTTTATGCAGAGACTCACGCTTGAAGCTCCCAAGTCCCAGTTCAATTCCCTGCACCACCATATGCCAGAGCTGAGCAGTGCTCTGGTTCAAAATAAGTAAATAAATAAATAAATAAATTTCAAAAGTACAGAGGCATTCTTAAAAAAAGAAAAGAAAAAGTGGTCTAGTCCAGGAGGTGGCGCAGAGGATAAGCACTGAATTCTCAAGCAGGAGGTATCAGGTTCAATTCCTGGCAGCACATGTACCACAGTGATCTTTCTCTTCATTTCACATTAATAAACAAATATTTTAAAATGATAATAATAATAAAAGAGAGGAAAGCAAACAAGCAAGAAAACAAAGAAATATAAAATCTTTTAATTTATTTATTTATTCCGTTTTGTTGCCCTTGTTGTTTTATTGTTGTACTTATTATAGTTATTGATGTCATCCTTGTTGGATAGGACAGAGAGAAATGAAGAGAGGAGGGAAGACAGAGAGGGGGAGAGAAAGATAGACCCCTGCAGACCTGCTTCACCATCTGTGAAGCAACTCCCCTGCAGGTGGGGAGCCAGGGGCTTGAACTGTGATCCTTACACCAGTCCTTGCACTTTGCGCCCCGTGCGCTTAACCCGCCTGCCTCCCAATTTTGACAAATTTAGGAAGCAGATGGACACATGGTGACAGATGAGAAGCCATCATCTAGAACAGTGCTATTCAACAGAAGTCAGTCACATACATATTTATTTCTTGTAGTCACACTGACAAGAGATAAAATTAATTTATTTAATCAAATATGTTATCGCCTAATCATTTAACCATTATTATTTTTTAAAGATTTACTTATTTATTAATGAGAAAGATAGGAGAGAGAAAAAAACAGACATCACTCTGGTACATGTGCTGCCAGGGATTGAACTAGGGACCTCATGCTTGAGAGTACAGTGCTTTATTCACCTCCCAGACCACTCATTAGCCATTATTAATGAAAAACCTTACTTTTAAAAAAAATATCTTATTTATTTATTAATGAGAGGGATAAGAGGAGAAAGAAAGAACCAGACATCACTCTGGTACATGTGCTGCTGGGGACTGAACTTAGGACTTCATAATTGAGAGTCCAACACTTTATCCGTTGTGCCACCTCCCAGACCACACTTACTATTTTTTCCTCCAGGGTTATTGCTGGGCTCAGTGGCTGCACCATGAATCCACCGCTCCTAGAGGCCATTTTTTTCCCTTCTTTTGTTGCCCTTGTTGTTGTAGCTTCGTTGTGGTTATAATTATTACCATTGTTGATGTTGTTCGTTGTTGGATAGGACAGAGAGAAATGGAGAGAGGAGGGGAAGACAGAGAGGGGGAGAGAAAGATAGACACCTGCAGACCTGCTTCACCGCCTGTGAAGTGACTCCCCTGCAGGTGGAGAGCCGGGGGCTCGAACTGGGATCCTTACGCCGGTCCTTGTGCTTTGTGTCACATGCGCTTAACCCACTGCACCACCGCCCAACCCCCTACACTTACTATTTTTTATATATATATTTATTTAGTTTTTTTTTTCCCCCTCCAGGGTTATTGCTGGAACTTGGTGCCTGCACTACGAATCCACTGCTCCTGGAAGCTATTTTTTCCCTTTTGTTGTCTTTGTTGTTATTATTGTTGTTATTACTATCATTACTGTTGGATAGAACAGAGGGAAATTGAGAGGGGAGGGGATGATAGAGACGGGGAAAGAAAGTTAGACACCTGCAGACCTACTTCACTGCCTGTGAAGTGACCCCCTCCTGAAGGTGGGAGCCAGGGACTCGAACGAAGTTCCTTACCCTAGACCCTGCAATTCACGCCACATGCACTGAACCCACTAAGCTACTGCCCGGCCACCTTACTATTTTTTGTACTAAGTCCAAGTCCAGTGGATAATTTACATTTATGGCACATCTCTTTTTATTTATTTTTAATATATATATATTTTAATCTTTTTTGGTAAATTTTTAATAACGTTTTTTTTTTAGATTTTATTAATTATTAGTGAGAAACATAGAGAAGACAGATAGAGCCAGACATCACTCTGATACATGTGCTGCCGGGGATTGAACTCAGGACCTCATGCTTGAGAGTCCAATGCTTTATCCACTGTGCTATCTCCCAGACCAAAATTTTTAGTATTTTTATTTAATTATTATTGGATTGAGTTAAAGATAAATTGAGAGGGGAAGGGAGAAATAGAGAGGGAAAGAAACAGAGAGTCACCTGCAGCCCTGCTTCACCACTCACAAAGCTTTCCCCCTGCAAGTGGAGACCAGAGATTTGAACGCGCACTGTAATGTGTGCGCTCAATCAGCTGTGCCACCACCTGGCCCCCTTTCGGCACATCTCAATTCCAACCAGTCTAGTTCACAGTTAAGTGCAGGCAGCTAGAAATCACTAACTGGGGAAGAAGGTCTACAATAAGCTATGTGAGGGCTGTCCAAGGTGGCTCAAGAAATGATCCGATTTAAACTGGGTTGGGTATATCTAATGGAAGGCAGAAGTGAGAAGTGGCGCTAAACAGATGAGATCAAAGGTTTTTATTTTTTTTTATTGGATAGAGACAGCCAGAAATCAAGAGGAAAGGGGGTGACAGAGAGGAAGAGACTTAGAGAGACACCTGCAACTCTGCTTCACCACTAGCAAAGCTTTCCCCTTGCAGATGTGGACCGGGGGCTCGAACCCGGGTCCTTGCGCACTGTAATACATGTGTTCAATCAGGTGAACCACCACCCGGCCTCTCAAAGATTTTTATTAACTCATAAGAATTAGTTCTTTTGTTCTTCTACAGCTTCACAAACCTCCCCTGAAGGATTCTTCTTTTTTTTTTTTTTAAGGGTGTATGATTTTACTGGAAATAAAAATATGGAACACTTCACAAATTTGTATATCATCCTTGTGCATGGACCATGTTAATCTCTGTATTGTTTCAATTTTAGTATATGTGCTGCCGAAGCGATCACTTAAGGATGAAATCTTTTCTTTAAAATATTTATTTATTTATTCCCTTTTGTTGCCCTTCTTGATTTATTGTTGTAGTTCTTATTGTTGTTATTATTGTTGTCTTCATTGTTGGATGAAACAGAGAGAAATAGAGAGAGGAAGGGAAGACAGAGAGGGAGAGAAAGACAGACACCTGCAGACCTGCTTCACCTCCTGTGAAGCGACTCCCCTGCAGGTGGGAGCCGGGGCCTCAAACTGGGATCCTTCCTCATGCTTTGCTTTGCGTCTTGTGAGCTTAACCCACTACACTACCGCCCTACTCCCTAAAGGATGAATCTTTAAAGAAACTGAAGAGGACTGAGTTACCTAGTGGTGACCTCTTGAGTAACAGTAGGTCCTTGCCAACTGCTTTTTTTTAATTATTATTTTTAACCAGAGCACTGCTTAGCTCTGGCTTATAGTGTAGGGGATTGAACCTGGACTTGAGAGCTCAGGCATGAAACTCTCTTTGCATAACCATCATGCTATATCCCCAGCCTACCAACTGCTTTTTTAGCTATTGAGGCCCACAGCCCAACAACTATCTTTTTTTAAAGATTTTATTTCTGTATGAATGAGAAAGACAGGAGGAGAGAAAGAAAGAACCAGACATCACTCTGGTACATATGCTGCTAGGGATTCAACTTGAGGCCTCATACTTGATAGTCCAGTGCTTTATCCACTGCGACACCTCCTGGATTGCACAACTATTATCTTAACCATCTACCCTAGAGCAAATTCTGCCAGTCAATGTGTTCTGCCCACATACTTAAACTCAGTCAGATTCCCCACTCACATATATATAATGGCAGAAAGAAAGCATTTATTCCTTCATTTTTAAATATAAATGGGTAACCAAAGAAGGTAACTGTACTTAGAAAATTAGCATCCACATGGGAAAGACAGAAATAGATTGGGGTTATGGCTCGACCTACCAACACCCATGTCCAGAGAAGAAACTAATTAAAGAAGCCACCAGACCTTCCACCTTCTGCATCCCATAAAGAATTTTGGTCTATACTCCCAGGGGGCAAATGATAGGGGAATAGGACCATAGGGAAAGAAAAGAGAGAATCTATTTGTGAAAACTAGTAAATTATTATCCTGACATTAATAAAAGTAGGTTTGTCAACAAAGTAAAAAATTAGCATCATAAAACAGAAAAAGCGAGCCTCCAGTGGAGAGGCAAAATTGAGAAAATATGAGAAAAATTTAAACAAGCACAGAATGCTCTGAGAACAACCCAAACACCAGAAAGAGGCCTTCGAGATGAAAAATATGACTGCTGAAAAAATCTCAATATAAAGTTGAAAGATGAAGTTGAAATCTTTTCCTAAAGACAGAGAGAAAGAGAAGAAAGTCAGAGGGGCAAAGAGACAGAGACATAAGCAGAAAAAGGGCAGGGAGGAGAATGGGAGATAAAAATATATAACAGAAAATGTGAGAGAAGACATAAGAGAAACAGAGGACTAATTTATAGATCTACCATCTTTTTTTTTTTTCCTAAATGAATAGAAAAAATGGAAGAAAAGATACTGTCAAAGAATATTGTCAATTTAGGAAAAATACCCTAAGTTGAAGAAATACCACCCATCTCTAGGTTTAAAAAAGGTGTTAAAGTATTGATAAAATGAATAAATAAAAGCCCCATATTAGATATTTCAATGGGTAGTGTAAAAAAAAAAAACTGACTGGAATCCAACTCGTATCTGACATTTCCTTAGAAACACTGAATACTATAGATGGAACAATTATCTTCAGAAATTTGAGACTATGTGGTCCGGGAGGTAGCGCAGTGGTTAAGAAACTAGACTCTCAAGCATGAGGGCCTGAGTTCAATCCCCGGCAGCAAATGTACGAGAGTGATGTCTGGCCCTTTCTCTCTCTCCTCCTATCTTTCTCATTAATAAAATAAATAAAATCTGGGGGGTCAGGCATTGGCGCAGTGGGTTAAGCGCACGCACGTGGTGCAAAGCGCATGGACCAGCTTAAGGATCCCGGTTCGAGGCCCCGGCTCCCCACCTGCAGGGGAGTCGCTTCACAGGCAGTGAAGCAGGTTTGCAGGTGTCTATCTTTCTCTCCCCCTCTCTGTCTTCCCCTCCTCTCTCCATTTCTCTCTGTCCTATCCAACAATGACAACATCAACAATGGTAATAATAATAACCCCAACGAGGCTACAACAAGAAGGGCAACAAAAGGGGGGAAAAATGGCCTCCAGGAGCGGTGGATTCATGGTGCAGGCACCGAGCCCAGCAATAACCCTGAAGGGAAAAAAAAAAAAAAAAAGAAATCTGAGAATATGAATTTGAACTTGGAATTTAAATTCAGCCAAATTATCAGTCATGTAAAGGACAGAGTAAAGACATTTTTAGACATGCAAAGACTAAGAATGTTTATATACCCCATATACCCACTGTTTAGGAAATTACCTGAAAATGCATTCCAGCAAAATAAAGGAGGAAACCAAGAAAGAGGAAGACATGGGATCCTGGAAACAGTGGATTCAACCCAGGAGGGCAGCGAAGGGAAGTCCCAGGATGAGAGCTGTACAGCAGGCAGGCCTAAAGCAACCACTCCAGACTGGAGCACAAGGATGGAGGGCTCCAGGAGCAGGAGGGAAGTCTTTGGATAGGGGGAAATGGATCCCAGGCAACAGGTAGCATGACTGAGAAGCTGGATACACTTGAGGATATGTTGAAGTCTCATCATTCTTTTGTCAACAAGAGAAAAGAAAGGCAATTAGAAATTCCGAGAAAAATAAACAGCCATGTAAGAAAGATAATCTAAACATGAAGCAAAGTAAAATGTGACATGATCTTAAGCAATTGATAGGACATAAGAAACTTTTATACTAGGAGCTTGTATAACACTGACTTTAATACTAGGAACATTCTCTTTTCTTAAAAAGAATCTGAACTCAGTAACTGTAGAGAAAGAAACCCATCTGTGCATACTATCTGGCCCTGTAATTACTATTTTTATATTTATAATTATAGTTGTCAAGAATACTTATAGAGGTTTCTAATTTTCACTTTCTTAAAAATCAGAACTTGAGACTTTATGCCTTTTTTTTTTTTTTTACTTTATTTTCATGAGAGAGAGAGAATATAAACAGAGAGAGATAAGAGCTCTGCTTAACTCTGGCTGATGGTGGTTCTGTGGATTGAATGTTGGACCTTGAAGCCTCAGGTATGAGTCTTTTCAGTTTTTAATTTCTAGAGTTAGTCATAGACAAAAGATGGAGGGTTTAAATATGACTATATACAAGAATGCAAATTTCAAGCTTAATAATATAAAAGAAACAGAACAGCTGCCAAGAAGTAAATAAGTAGAGGGAAAGAAAAATGGATGAGCAGGGTTCATAGTATTCCCTATTTTATATAAAAGGTATAAAGATGGTGACTACTACTGTGATATGAATAATACAAGCCTGGGGTGCACAGGGTAGGACTTAAAAAAATACAGGCATATTCATTACTGTGAAAGATAATAAAAAAATAGTAACAGTTATCAAAAAAGGAGAATGGTAAGAATGGAAAGGTGAGCCAAATTCCTGTCATTTCAAGGCATCAGTGTCCATGGATGTGCATATGTGTGCTTGGATGTGATAGGTTTGCTTATACAGAGGACATTTATTTTCAGTCTATGCAAGAATCCAGAAACAACAGTCGCTATCTCGTGGAAAGAAACTGGGTAAAGGGGAAACAGAAATCAATAGAAAAATTCCTCATTCTATATTCATTCATACTTTCTGAATTTTAGTTATGTAAACCAATTATCCTCTCATGCCTGAGGCTCCAAGGTCCCAGGTTCAATCTCCCATAACACCACCACCATTAGCCAGAGCTGAGCAGTGCTCTGGATGAATAAAAAAACAAACAAACAAAAAAACCCAACAATTATCCAACTTTGAAACTGAGAAAATTTAAAAGAAGTAAGTAAAAGTACAAGGATACTAGAATTATGGAAGTAACTTAAATACATTTAAAACCAAAACAGTGAAAGTTCACTTTTTTATATATTAATGAAATTTTTAAAATATTACTGTGATGCAGGAGGTGGTACAGTGGGTAAAGCACTGGAATCTCAGGCATGAGGTCTTGAGTTAATACTGGCACATGTGCCAGATACTGACACTTTGATTCTCTCTTCCCTTCTCTACCTCCTTTCTCTTATAAATATGTAAGTAAATAACCGTATTTTTTGTAAATAAATCTTTTCAATAAATTGTTTTTAAATTAAATTATAAAAGTAAACCAAAACATGAACACTTTTTAAAAAAGGTTTACTTTAACGGGCCTGGCTGGTGGCACACCTGGTTGAGCATACGTGTTAGTGCGCAAAGGACCCAGGTTCAAGCCCCCAGTTCCCACCTGCAGGAGGAAAGCTTCACGAATGGTGAAGCAGTATTGCAGGTGTCTCTCTGTCTTTCTCCCTCCCTATCATTTCTTTCCCTCTTGATTTCTGGCTGTCTGTATCCAATATATAAATAAAGATAATAATAAAAAAAGTTTACTTTATTGACTAGGAGGTAGAGATGATAAAGAGAGAGGCCAGAGAACCACTTTGGTACCTATGCTCCTGGGGAACAGAATTGGGAGTCTCATGTAATGCAAGTCCTGTACTCAACCAGTTGTTATTTCCCCAGTCATAGCAATGTCTCTTTCTAATAAGAATGGACTGAGTATAGCCAGAAAGTATAAATTAAAGCTACCATCCACAGTTTTAGCCACAACAACCTGTTTGAGGGGTCAATTTTCAAATCTGTCAAAAATGGAAATCTTTTTAATTTTTTAAATTTATTTTCCCTTTTGTTGCCGTTTTTTATTGTTGTTGTAGTTACTGTTGTTATCACTGGTGTCGTCATTGTTAGATAGAGAAATGGAGAGAGGAGGGGAAGAAAGAGAAAGGGAGAGAAAGACATAGACACCTGCAGACCTGCTTCACTGCTTGTGAAGGGACTCCCCTGCAGTTGGAGAGCTGGGGGCTCAAACCAGGAGTCCTTACGTTGGTCCTTATGCTTCGTGCCACGTGCACTTAACCCACTGCGCTACCGCCCGACTTCCCAAATATGGAAATCTTTTATTATTGATAGGACAGAGAGAAATTGACTCGGTGAGGGGAAATAGGGGTGGAGACACCAGCAGCACAGTTTCATTACATGTGAAGATTCCTCTCTGAAGCTGAGGTTTGATATATAATGGCTATGCAAAGAGACTATCCAGACTGAGGCTCCAAAGTCCCAAGTTCAATCTCCCATCCCTACCTCACACCACCATCAGCCAGTGCTCTGGTTAAAAAAAAAAAAAAACTCTCCCTATATGTGAAGATTGGTGGCGGCTCGAATCAAGCATCCTTGTGTATGCTAAGATGTGAGCCCAACCAAGTGTGCCACCACCCAGCCCCTTGAAAAATCTTTTAGTGAAGAAAATCTCCTAGGGATCTATTGTATACACATATTGATATATACTGTGAATCCACAGCTCTCAGTGGATATATACTGTATAATGCATAGAAATATAACTATTCAGAAATGTATGCAAAAGAATGTTCTCTGGTTGTTTAGAACAGGAAACGGCTAGAAACAACTCAAAAGTCTACTAAGAGAAGACAAAGAAAACAAAATGTAAGGAAGAAAAAAAAAGTGTCCATTGGGGGCCAGCAAAAAAAAAAAAAGCAGTGTGCTACTTTCCATGTGCGTTACCCAGGTTCAGGACCAGCTCCCATGGCACTGAATGTAGCTTGGGTGCTATGGTCTCTCTGACTCTCCCTATTTGCCTCTCTGTTAAAAATAAATAAATAAATAAATAAATAAATAAATAAATAAATAAATAAAATCTTAATTTTATTTATTGGATAGAGACAGCCAGAAATCGAGAGTGTACGGGGAGATAGGGACAGAGACAGTGCAGGCCCTTGCGCTTCAAAATATATTGTGTTTAACCTGGTGTACCAAAGCATGAACTCTCCCCTCACCTCCAGCTTTTTCTATGCAAGTACACACACACACACACACACACACACACACACACACACACACACACGTTAGACATAATGTCGAGCTACAGTATGCATGATACATAGTGAGCACCATGTTCATGCTAATCTATGTGGTCTACTTCATTTTTAATGACCTCAGAGCATTCCACAGAGTAGTTTTTTTTTCTTTTAAGCTTTGTGACAGAGGTGGTGGTGCACCTGGTTAAGTGCTGGCACTGCAGTGCACAAAGACCCTGGCTCAAGCTCCTATCTCTTTCCCTGCAGGGGGTGGTCGTCTCTTCACAAGTGGTGAAGCAGTTTGCCAGGCGTCTTTCTCTTTCTCTCCTTTGCTCCCCTCTGAATTTCTGTTCTACCCAATAAAACAAAACAAAACAAAACAAAAAAAAGGCCCGTATGAGCAGTGAGTTCATAGTGCAGACACAGAGCTCCATCGATAACTCTGAAGCCAAAAGAAAGAAAAAAAATAAAGAGGGGGCCAGGCACAGGGTTAAGTGCACACAGTAAGAAACATAAGGGCCCTGCACAAAGATACGGGTTCGAGCTCGCAACTCCCCACCTGCAAAGGGATTGCTTCACAAGTAATGAAGCAGGTCTGCAGGTGTCTATCTTTCTTTCTCCTTCTCTATCTTCCCCATCCCTCATAATTTCTCTGTCCTATTGAAAAAAATGGCCAATGGAAGAATGGATTTGTAGTGCAAGAACCAAGACCCAGAAGGAACCCTGGAGACAAAGAAAAGAAAACACTGGGGCAGATATACTGGGTTTTTTTTCCCTTTTGTTGCCCTTTTTATTGTTCTTGTAGTTATTATTGTTGTTATTGATGTCTTTGTTGTTAGATAGGACAGAGAGAAATGGAGAAAGGAGGGGAAAGACAGAGAGGAGGAGAGAAAGACACCTGCATACCTATTTTACCACCTGTGAAGCGACACAGTTTGAGCTGGGGGCTCAAACTGAAATCCTTAGGCCAGTCCTTGCGCTTTGTGCCATGTGTGCTTAACCTGCTGTCCTACTGCCCAACTCCCTGTTTTTCTTTTTGGTATAATGTAATGTAATATATAGATAATGGATTTGGAGGGATGAAAAAAATTAATATATTTATTATTATTATTTTTGCTTCCAGAGTTATTGGTGGGGCTCAGTGCCTACACTACAAATCCACTGCTCCTGGAGGCGATTTTTTTACCATTTTTTAATAGTCATTATTTTTTAAATTTTGCTTTTTTTCTCCTTTTGTTGCCCTTGTTGTAGTTATTATTACTGTTATTACTGATGTTGTCATTGTTGGATAGGACAGAGAGAAATGGAGAGAGGAGGGGAAGACAGAGAGGGGGAGAGAAAGATAGATACCTGCAGACCTGCTTCACCGCCTGTGAAGCAACTCCCCTGTAGGTGGGGAACTGGGGGCTCGAACCAGGATCCTCACGCTGGTCCTTGCACCTTGCGCCACATGTACTTAACCCGCTACGCTACTGACCAACTCCCTTTTTTCCCATTTTGTTGCCCTTGTTGCTGTAGTTGTTATTGTTGTCATAGCTGTTGTTGTTGGGTAGTACAGAGAGAAATGGAGAAAGGAGAGGAAGACAGAGACGGGGAGAGAAAGACAGACACCTGCAGACTGGCTTCACACTTGCAGGTGGGGAGCTGGGGGCTCAAACCGGGATCCTTAAGCCAGCCCTTGTGCTTTACACCATATGCACTTAACCCTCTGCGCTACTGCCCAGCCCATTTACTTTATTTTAATGAGAAAGAGTAGATACAGAGGAAAACATACACGAGAAAACACTGCTCAGTTCTGGCTTATGGTGATGCTGGGAATTGAACCTGGGACCTCGAGCTTCAGGCTTGGAAAGGCTTTTGCAGAACCATATGCTGTCTCTCCAGCCCTGGATAAAGATTATAAAGAACTGGGGCTGGGCAGTGACATACTCAGTTGAGTGTAAATGTTACCATGCACAAGGACTGGGTTTAAGTCCCTAGTCCCCATGTGCAGGAGGGAAGCTTTATGAGTGGTGAAACATGGCTGTGGGTATCGTTCTTTCTATCTTCCTCTCCATTTCCCCCTGCCCTTTCAATCTCTCTTTGTCCTATCAAAATAAAGGAAGAAAGGATAGAAAGATGGAAGGGAGGAAGGAAGATAGGAAGGTAGGAAATAAATAGATGGCTGTCAGGAGCAGTAGATTCATTACGCAGGCACTGAGCCCCAGCAATAGCCCTGGTGGAACAAAAAAGAAAAAAAATTCAAGGAATTGTCTGGGAGGTGGCGCAGTGGATAAAGCATCGGACTCTCAAGCATGAGGTCCTGAGTTCAATCCCTGGCAGAACAGGTACCAGAGTGATGTCTGGCTCTTTCTCTTTCCTCCTATGTTTCTCATTAACAAAATAAATAAAATATCTGCAACTTCCAGCGGACCCAACGGAGCACCACGCGGGGCAGCTGGATGGCATGGGGCGGCGGGGGCCCTCTTTCTCTTCCTGTGCCCGGTGCCTCCCCCATAAAGCTCCGACAGTCGTCAAAAAAAAAAAAAGTTCATGGAATTTTACTTTTGTTTCTTCTCTCTGTCATTGCCAATGCATCTCTTTCAGATAGAAAAAGAGAGACAGAGGGTGAGAGGGCAAGACTCTATAGTACTGAGGCATCCCTAGTCCAACAGGGGCCAGGCTGGATCCTGGGTTGCAAACTTAACAAAACAGGTGCACTCACAGATGAATTATCTTGGTGGCCAGCACCTCCATTTGTTAAAAGCTACTATAAAGTTTCATGTTGGTTATTTTAATACTATAAAGTCTTTTTGTTCTTCTTGTTGTTGTATTTATTATTGTTGTTAGATAGGACAGAGAGAAATGGAGAGAGGAAAGGAAGACAGAGGGGGGAGAGAAAGACGCCTGCAGACCTGCTTCACTGCTTGTGAAGCGACTCCCCTGCAGGTGGGGAGCTGGGGGCTCGAACCCAGATCCTTATGGCAGTCCTTGCGCTTTACACCACGTGCGCATTACCAGCTGAGCTACTGTCCAAATCCCAAGTTTAATGTTTTTATATGATACACGTCTTTTTTTTTTTTTTTTTTGCCTCTAGGGTTATCGCTGGGGCTCGGTGACTACACTATAAATCCACTGTTCCTGAAGGCTATTTTTCCCTTTTGTTGCCCTTGTTGTTTATCGTTGTAGTTGTGCACATGTCATTCTTATAAATAAAAAGTGAAGCTAGTAAGGGACCAGGCAGTGGTGTACCTGGTTAAACGTCGGGCTTAAAACTTTCCTAGGGAACAGGGCTGGCCCAACTTGAGGAAGTTCATTAACCAGAAAACCCAGAAATTGGGAAATGGCTAGACAGTCAGAAGCCTGACCCAGAAGCAGCCAGAGTGGACAACTTGTCAAAGTTCTGCCCACAACTGGGCTAGAGAAGGGTATTCCTGTCTCCCCCTCTCCCCCAATACTTACTATCTGTTTCTCTCTCTCTCTCTCTTGCCCTCTCTCCTTTTTGTGTGCTTGAGCCTCCAGCAGGGGCAATTTCATTGCTTTGAGCTGACTTTTTCTGTCAGACAGAACAAGCAAGTAGACAGAAACAGAGAGAGGAAAGCCACCTTGGCACTGAAGCTTCTTGCCCCAGTACTATAGTGCTCATATTGTCTCTTTGTCCTCAACAACCTGGGCTCTGATGAAATAAAAGGAGAGGAGATGGAGGAGCTGAGTGAACAAAACAGACACAAAAGACAGACATGCAGATATACACATGTACATCAACTTCATACACTTGCAAAGAAACATGCACACGTGCAAGTACTCTTGTGTACACAATAGGCTCAGAGGAAGCACCAAGAAATTATATGAACACTGAGAATCATAAGGAGAAAGAACCAGGGAGAGAAGAAGGAAGAGAGGAGACAAAGTCCATGCACTCCCCGCTTGACATTCCTTTGGAAAATACACTCAGGTTTGAATCCCATTCTGACTTCCCACTCCATGACACCTTGGGTATAAATTATGCCATTGTGGTTTCTGTTCCTGCAAAAGAATTCTAGTCACCTTGATCATAGGAGATGCCGTGACCATGTGAAAGGTTATTGTTGCTGCCCTGAGAGCTTTCCAGGTGTGGAGTGCTTGGTGGCCCAGTCACAATCAGGGCAGAGGTCAGGAGCAGGTGCTAGGCAGTGAGGAGTGAAGTGAGGGGTACTCACGGATAGCAGAGGAACAGGAGGTTCAGGAAGGAGTAGGTCCTGAAGAGGTGGATGAGGGAGCGGCACAGACTCCAGCCTGTTGCCGTGAGAACGGTGAAGCGGGTGAGGAACAGCAGGATGGATCGAAAGAGGGAGACCTTCCCCCTCTGAGAAGCCTGGATCAGGGCGAGATAGGTTGGGATGGAGTCTTGGGTGGATACCATAGGGACTGGATTCAAATCCCACCCCAGTATGGCCTGTGCTTCCACCCAGGGGAAATGGGGGGGGGGCAGGTTTGGGCAGAATCTGGCAGGGTGAATCCTTCTCCTTGATAGTCAATGGGCTATAACTTATGTTTTTTGACAAAGTCAAAGGGAGTCCCAAGAAAATTCCTCTGATTTTCTAAAGGGTTAGATCTCTCTTTGGTGGGGGGGGGGGGTGGAATGGGGAGTCCCAAAACCCCCTGCCAATCTTGAGGACCCAATCACCTCCTTCACGATGGATCCAATGAAGCGTCGGCCCAGAACAATGGTGGTCACCATCAGCAAGTTGAAGTCGATCAAGTGGAAATTCTGTCAGGGGGCAGAGGCTGTGGGTCACTTGGGCCCCCTGCCCATATATAGGCTTTTCTTATACACACCTCCCTTGCCCAGTCCTTTCCACGGGGATGTCCCCACTCTCAGAGGCCTCAGTTGAGTCAAGTCAGGAAATTACCTAGAGGAGAAGAACAGGGCCCAGAGAAGGGGAGTGGGACAGTCCCTGGACATTAAATGAGTGGCCTCTGAGCCCTCTTCTTCCTTAATTTTTATCTGTCTACTTATTTGTTTGTTTTAACCAGAGAAATGCTCAGCTCTGGCATCTGCTAGCGATAGAGACTGAGCTTGGGACTTCTGGTAGCTCAGACATGAAAGTCTGTTGTACTACCCCTGGTGCTATTTCCCAGGCCCCAAATCTTCTTGTTGTGATCACCCATGCCCCTTTGCTTCCATGTGGAGCTCTTTCTACTCCTTGAAGCACTTATCTGCCTGTGGCTCTACAAATAACTTAAGTAAAAAGTATAAGTAAAGGGAGTCAGGCGGTAGCGCAGCGGGTTAAGCACAGGTGGCACAAAGTGCAAAGACCAGCATAAGGATCCTGGTTCAAGCCCCTGGCTCCCCACCTGCAGGGGAGTCACTTCACAAGCAGTGAAGCAGGTCTGCAGGTGTCTATCTTTCTCTCCTCCTCTCTGTCTTCTCCTCCTCTCTTCTTTTCTCTCTGTCCTATCTAACGACGACATCAATAACAACAACAAATGATAACTACAATAAAAAAACAAGGGCAACAAAAGGGAAAATAAATAAGTTAAAAAAAAACATTACCATTACTATTCAACATAGTGTTGGAAGTTCTTGCCATAGCAATCAGGCAGGAACAAGGAATTAAAGGGATACAGATTGGAAGAGAAGAAGTCAAACTCTCCTTATTTGCAGATGACATGATAGTATACATGGAAAAAACTAAGGAATCCAGCAAGAAGCTTTTGGAAATCATCAGGCAATACAGTAAGGTGTCAGGCTATAAAATTAACATTCAAAAAAAATATTACCCCACCTGCAAGGGAGTCGCTTCACAGGCAGTGAAGCAGGTCTGCAGGTGTCTATCTTTTTCTCCCCCGTCTTCCCCTCCTCTCTCCATTTCTTTCTGTCCTATCTAACAAAGACGACATCAATAACAACAATAAATACAACAACAATAAAACAACAAAGACATCAAAAGGGAAAATACATAAATAAATATAAAAAAATTAAATTAAAAAAAAGTGTAGGTAAAATCTTTGTTAAAGTCAGCTCTGCTACCTTTACGATGTCTAGTGTGATACTGAACACATGAGTGCTGAGTACTCAGGACATCATAGTTTTTATATTCCTTCTATACTTCCCAGTTCATGGCCAAGCATATAGACACTTAGTAAGCTATATTAAACTGAAATCAAAGACTCTCTCTCTGTTGGTATGCTTCTAAAAACCCCTTCTGTTTCATTAGTTTAATACCCCCTGCTTAACACTGTATTCTATTTACATAACTACTGTATTCTATTTACATAACCACTGCAGAGCATTGGTTCAATCCCCACTGGTTCATGATATGTTTTTGCTCCGCCCCCTCTCCTTGTCACACTGTGATTTTCACCAGTCACTTTTCCCTCCACCCTCTCTATGTCACATCCTGTTCACACCCTACTTGGGAAGTATATATAAAGACAAAATTGTTTGTTTTAGTTGAAGTTTAGCTTAGCTTGGTATAGATTGCGCTGTGTCCTGCATGAATAAAGAGATACTGCGTACAGCTCAACCATGAGTCCCTGGTCTTCTGTTACCCGCCCGTGAAGCCAGCCCGTCGAAAATAACATATGGCGCCTACAACGTGGGACCGGACCTGCACAACTCCCAGATAAGTGAAGACTTTGCCTACCTATGCACTATGGTCTTCTCTTCTGCTTACGAAGAGGTTTGCCAAAGCCTCTACTGTTTCATCATGAGACAGTTACTCTGTCTCTGGAACATTTTGCTCTGAGCCACACTTTGTTTCCCTGACCGGGAACTTTAGTTTCTTGTGACCCTAATCATAGAGCTTGGGTGATGCACTGAGATTTCTCCTTGGAGTTTCTGGATTCCCTCACCCATGTTTCCTGAGGAAAAGGACTACATTTTGCTCCGGGCCACAATTTGGTTCTTTATGACCGTGATCATAGACCTTGGGATATGCATGGGGATTTCCACTGGGACTTTCTGGACTTCTTCTCAAATGTTTCCCATGGAGAAGGACTACTTTAATTTGAGGAGCATTCTCGAGTACCCTGGCAGTCCCCAAGAATGGAGACACGTGGTTAGTTCTACTCTCCTGATTGGATTCTTTCTTCGATGGGAAGACGCTTTTAAAAGTAGATGCCTGGGAGTCGGGCTGTAGCGCAGCAGGTTAAGCGCAGGTGGCGCAAAGCACAAGGACCGGTATAAGGATCCCGGTTCAAATCCCGGCTCCCCACCTGTAGGGGAGTCGCTTCACAGGCGGTGAAGCAGGTCTGCAGGTGTCTATCTTTCTCTCCCCCTCTCTGTCTTCCCCTCCTCTCTCCGTTTCTCTCTGTCCTATCCAACAACGATGACAACAACAATAATAACTACAACAATAAAACAACAAGGGCAACAAAAGGGAATAAATAAATAAAATAAAATATTAAAAAAAATTAAAAAAAAAAAAAGTAGATGCCTGAAGTAATACAGCAGGAACAGTCAGAAGCACCCCAAATGGAATTTCGAGGAGCTTCTTGGACTAGGACGCCTTCCGGGGACTCTTGATGCTACATGGTGAGATCTGTTTCATAAGAGAGTGATTTGAATGACTGAATTTTTGTTTGACATTGCCTTAAAAAAAAAAAATGCTGGACGCAGCCATGATTTCTAGAGACATCCAGAAACAATCCAAAAAATTGTTTTTTCCCTCCTTTGATTTCTTTTTTACGTCTTGGCATAAATCTGAAACATTTAATCCTGAAACGGTATGAGTTATGGGTGGGGCAGATAGTGCAATGATTATGTTAATTATTCTCATGCCTGAGGTTTCTACCATGGTTCTTCTGTTTACCTTTCCACATTTTATTGAGTTTAAACTGTTTAAACAACCTTAAAATCATACTAGAAAGGACTTCCAATTATAATGGAGTTATCAATTATAGTAAACTTCTAATCTGCTACAAGTTTTGTTTGACAAGTAAGTGAATTTCAGCTGTCAAGTCTTCACATGAAAAAGCATCTACTCAAATGGAATTCCTGGAAATCCATTTAGATCCTGTTCTCTGACATCGCCCACAACATGGAATGACTACAACACACCTCCGGAAACCAATGATGTGACCTGGCACGACCTGAAGAAACAGATTCACAGACTCCAAAGCTCACTCTCTATAGAAAAGCAGAATTCTGGTGGCCGACATTCCCCATCGAGACAGACATGCAGCGTTTCATCCCTCAGCATTTTCTTCTGTGGTCAGCTACTTTGGAGTGACACCTCCATCAGACTTACTGGTACACGCTGCTGTGTTTCTCAAAGACTAACTTCAGCCAATTGCCTTGAGACTTTATATACCATGTCCTCTTGCCTGCAGGCTCTGCCCCCAGAGTCAGAAAACTCCCCTCCTTATTAGGTTATGCCCACAGAGGTATGAAGTGCCCCAAGAAGCAAGAGATGCCCACAGAGGCAGGAAATGCCCTTTGAGGCAAGAGATGCCCCCAGAGGCATGAAGCGCTCCCAGAGGCAAGAAATGCCCTTTCGCCTGCTAGGCCTTGCCCTTTGAGGCAAGAAACGTTCCCCTTGGCATCACACTGGTTATTGCTGCTCGCCTATTTTGTTTTCCATGTCTTATGCCAGTTCTTTTGAAAACGCCTGTACGATATAGGTTTCTGTTCACCCCACAATCCTGATACTATGGCCATTAGTTAAAAAGAAAGGGGGAATTGTTGGTATGCTTCTAAAAACCCCTTCTGTTTCATTAGTTTAATACCCCCTGCTTAACACTGTATTCTATTTACATAACTACTGTATTCTATTTACATAACCACTGCAGAGCATTGGTTCAATCCCCACTGGTTCATGATATGTTTTTGCTCCGCCCCCTCTCCTTGTCACACTGTGATTTTCACCAGTCACTTTTCCCTCCACCCTCTCTATGTCACATCCTGTTCACACCCTACTTGGGAAGTATATATAAAGACAACATTGTTCGTTTTAGTTGAAGTTTAGCTTAGCTTGGTATAGATTGCGCTGCGTCCTGCATGAATAAAGAGATACTGCGTACAGCTCAACCATGAGTCCCTGGTCGTCTGTTACCCGCCCGTGAAGCCAGCCCGTCAAAAACAACATCTCTCTCTCTCTCTCACACACACACACACACACACACACACACACACACACACACACACACGGATCTAGATAAGCACCTACCAAGGAAGTATGAGAGGGAGGGTGGGAAGGAGGATACCACCACACTGTTTTGTAGATGTTGATGTAGTGGACAAAGAGGGCTATGAGCTGGCAAAAGAAGAGCTGCAACTCAAACAGAATGCTGGCCTGAACTGGCAGCTCGGGGATCCTGCAGTGCTGTAGGGGGATGACCGTCTGGGTAGCCAGTGGGGGGCTGGAGAGACCGGTACCAGAACTGCTCCTGGGGGTGAGGAAGGAACAACATCAGGAATTGACCTGAGAACACTAACAGAAAAGGCTTCTGAGGTATAGCACAGTGTCAGAAAAGTGCCTCATGGTAAAGATGGAGCCCTCCTCATCTGACAAAGCCTTTTCCTAGTTCTCATCGTCTTCCGGCTTTCCAACACTCTTCAGAAAGGAAGGAATTATTAGGTCCATCTCACAGTTGAAGGTAAGTCCAGGCCTTTGGACTGACTATGTTCTATTGCATTTGCTCAAGTAACCACCCTCTGGATCTTTTCTGGGGCTCACTGATCTTAAAGCCCCCGTTTGGTACCTGGAGAATCATATCTTAAGAGTCTAGTAGGGAGTCTGGTGGTAGCACAGTGGGCTAAGCGCACATGGCACAAAGCGCAAGGAACAGCACAAGGATCCTGGTTTGAGGCCCCCCGCTCCCCACCTGCAGGGGAGTCACTTCACAGGCGGTGAAGCAGGTGTCTATCTTTCTGTCCCCCTGTCTTCCCCTCCTCTCTCCATTTCTCTCTGTCCTATCCAACAACAAAAACATCAAGAATAACTACAGCAATAACTACTACAACAAGGGCAACATAAGGGAATAAATAAATATTTGAAAAAATAAAATAAAAGTGTCTAGTAAAAGAGAGATCTGTCCACACTGGCCCCATGAACCCATAATGAAGGGCAAGAGACAGAGAGGTGGTTTACCTGGCACGGGAACGAACACTGGTGACTGATGCACTGGAGGTGTGACCCCCACCAGAGCCTCCTGAGGGTCCTGGCTCACAGAGAGGGTTCCGACAGTAGGATGTCCTATTGGGACCTCTTCGTCCTCCTGTGGAGCTCAACATAAGGTAGATTTTCAAGTCAGAGGAATATATCAGTACATCAATGGTACTGGTTACCAGTTACTTGGTCTCTTCTTATCACTTCTTCCTCCTACAGACTTATAATCTAACTGCCATCTCTTTTTTAAAAATTAGTATCTTTATTTATTTATTGGATAGAGACGGCCAGAATTCGAGAGGGAAGGGGGTGATAGAAAGGGAAAGAGAAAAAGAGACACCTGCAGCACTGCTTCACCACCTGTAAAATTTCTCCCCTGCAGGTGGGGACTGGGGGATCGAACCTGGATCCTTGTACATTCTAACATGTGCACTCAACCAGGTGCACCACCACCTCTGGCCCCTCTAGCTGCTAGCTCTCCCACTTCATTTCTTATCATTCTCTGCTTCTACCTCCATGCTTTAAGCAAACAGGTATCTTTTTTTTTCCTTTTCCCTTTTTTAAAAAATATTTTATTAATTTATTTATTGATGAGAAAGATAGGAGAGAAAGAAAGAACCAGATATCACTGTGGTACATGTGCTGTAGGGGACTGAACTTAGGACCTCATGCTTGAGAGTCTAGTCCCTTAGCCACTGCACCACCTCCTGGACCACTCCTTTTCTCTTTTAAATGTATTTTATTTATCAAATAGGAGAGAGAGAGATATGGATGGAAAAGAAACCTGACCATTTCTCTGGTACGTGTGAATGCCACTTTGGGGATTGAACTCAGGACTTCCCCTTGTGCTGTAGCATTCCCTTATGGTGCTAAGGTTTGACCTCCAGTCCTGCACAAGGCAAGGTGCATGTGCCCTACCAGGTGAGCTATCTCTGTCTTTCCTACAGAATGGAAAGTCAGTGAAGTCAATAATCCTATCTTTTTCACTACTATGAATGAATCCAGCAAGGTGAATTTTACACATACTGAGAAACTCAGCTAACAATGTGGACCACAGGTTATTTTTCTGGGTCTTGGTACTAAGCTCTGGTGTACAGAGTGACTTTTTGATACTACAAATTTCTGTAGAGGGGATCCAGGTGGTGGCACACCTGGTTAAGCACATACATTACAGGCCACAAGGACCCAGGTTCAATCCCTTGGTCCCCACCTGCAGGGGGAAAGCTTCACAAGTGAGGAAGCAGGGCTGCAAGTGTCTGTCTCTCTCTTTCTCTGTCTCCTCTATCTCCCCATCCCCTCTCAATTTCTGTCTGTCTCTATCAAATAATAAATAAATAGGGGGCCAGGAGGTGGACCTGGTTAAACACACATAGCACGAAGTACAAGGATCCCAGTCGAGGCCCTGGCCCCTCACCTGCAAGGGAGTCGCTTCACAAGCGGTGAAGCAGGTCTGCAGGTGTCTCTCTGTTTCTGTCTCTCTCCATCTTCCCCTCCCTTCAATTTTTCTCTGTCCTATCCAATCAAAAAATAAAAATGATAAGTTGCCACCAGGAGCAGTGAATTCATAGTATCATCAATATGCCCCAGTGATAACCCTGGAGGCAAAAAACAAGTATCTTTAAAAGAAACAAATTTCTGGGGAGTCAGGCGGTAGTGCAGCGGGTTAAGCGCAGGTGGTGGCGCCAAACGCAAGGAACGGTGAAAGGATCCAAGTCAAGCCCCCGGCTCCCCACCTGCAGGGGATTTGCTTCACAAGCAGTGAAGCAGGTCTGCAGGTGTCTTTCTCTCCCCCTCTGTCTTCTCCTCCTCTCTCCATTTCTCTCTGTCCTAGCCAACAACAATGACATCGATAATAACTACAATAAAACAACAAGGGCAACAAAAGGGAATAAATGAATAAATATATAAAAAAATTAAAAAAAAAAAAAAAAAAGAAACAAATTTCTGGGCAGGAGTAGACAGCATAATGGTTCTGTAAAGAGACTCTCATGCCTGAGGCTCCGAAGTCCCAGATTCAGTCACCCACACCATCGTAAACCAAAGCTGAGCAGTGCTCTGGTAAAAAAATAAATCATAATTTTTTTTTCTGTAGGCACAATCTTGGTACATAATATTCTAGTTACCCATGAGACAGTTTTTCCCTCCAGGGTGTAAACCTGCACAATGGCCACCCTGGTAACTCATGATCAGGACTCAGAATAAGGCCATACAGTGGGCTCTGGGAGAATGCTGTGATTGCGGGCCGCAAAGCTGCACCCACAACCTATTTTCCTAAGCTCAGCAGTCTAGTCCGAGCTCCCAGACCCCTCACTTACAAAAGCCCTACACAAAGGATTGGCTGAAAGGTGATGCACCTGGTTGAGGGCACTTTAGTATGTGCAAGGACCTGTGTTCAAGACCTCAGCTCCCACCTGCAGGGAGAAGCTTCTTCCCAAGTGGTGAAGCACTGCTACAGGTGACTCCCTTTTTCTCTCCTTCCCTATCTTCCCCCCTGGATTTCCCTGTCTGTACCCGATACATACGTGTGTGTGTGTGTGTGTGTGTCCTACACAAAGGTCCTATGGTAACACCCCAGTCACAGTGAAAAGCATAGTCATATTCACACCTCTTCACAGCAGCTCTTCCAACTCACTCCTTTACTTAGCTGTAGTTCAGAAGCTTTTCCCACAAACCTCCAAGAACTCAATTTCCCCTCTCAATTTGTCTCCATTCAATAAATAAATAAATAAATAATGGGGCCAGGTGGTGGTGCACCTGGTTAAGAACACACATTACAGTGAGCAAGGGCCCCGGTTCAAGCCCCTGATCCCCACCTGCAGTGGTGATGTAGTGTTGCAGGTGTCTCTCTCTCTCTCTCTCTCTCTCTCTCTCTTTCTTCACCTCCCCTCTCAATTTGTCTCTGCCCAATAATAAATAAATAAATCTTTTTAAAGTCTCCAAGAAGCACTTGTCTAGGAGCTCAGCCCCCAGCCCCAAAGCTCTGCTCACACACTATCATACCTGGCTCGGAAAGTCCTACACAAGCACCATCGTGCCCAAGTTCTGCCCACGCCAGCGCTCCTCTCTCTTCAGAAACTCTGCACCCACTTCAAGTCCTCAACCCAGAAGCCCCGCCTACACACAGCTGCCAACCCAGAAAACCCGCCCGCAGGACAATAAAAGCTCTTTACCCAGAAAAGGCTCCCTGCGTCTACAAGGTCTCTTTCCCGACCTACAGCCACCACCACAGAGCCGCGACCCGCCAGAAAGCTCCCCTGCGCACAAGTATGTCCAGGCTAAGGCCCAGCCCACTTTAAACCAGCTTCCGCTCGCAGCTGAGGGGAGAGGGTCCTCCCCGCCGCCCCAACCCCCACCCTCATTGTAGAAGCCCCGCCCCTCGCCCCGCCCCCACAGCGGAGGCCCCACCCCGCAGAGGCAGGAGGGGGCGGGGTCCCTCTGCGTCCTCATCTCTCCGCTCGCCGGGGACCTGTCGGCGCCGGGGAGAAGTCTGCAGCTAGGCCATCTCGGCCCCCGCGCTCGCCGGTCCCCGGTCGAAGCCTGACCGCTCTGCTCACCCATCTCCTCCCGCAGCGCAACCCGCTTCGCCGCCGCAGCTCCCGCGGGCAATATGTCGGAGGCGACGGCGGCCGGGAGAGGACTAACCGCCGCAGCGCAGTCCTGGGTATCCGCTGCGCGCTCCAGCTTCGCCGTCAATTTGCATACAAGGCGGGCTAGAAGCTGGGAGCGCGCTTCTTAAAGGGACCACTCTGACAAAGAAGGTGCCTGTGGTCTTTGTCTCCAGGGTCCCTATGCTCTGGTGCTGAGTCAGTGCCAACTCTTCAAACCTTCTCTTCAAGCCCAAGGGAGGGTTCAAAACCACCTCTGTGTTCCTGCCTTCTGGATGGACAGTAGCCTGAAGTGTCCTACAAATGATCCAATCTCAACCAACCCATCCCAAATTAGGGTTTCATATTTCTCTTAGGCCTTATTACTCTTTGATCCGTGGCAGTCAAAATCAGGATGTCATTTTGTCCCTTTCTCTTGCCTCCCATTTCTTTATACCAAAGCTCTGCTGAGTTCTGGTTTATGGTGGTGCAGGGGATTGAACCTGGGACTTTGGAGCCTCAGGCATGAGAATCTCTTTCAATAATTGTGCTATCTACCTCTGCTCTCATGTCCTATTATCTTTCACCTAATCTTGTTGATCCTAAGTCCCGGAAGTGGAGGCCCGGATGTGGAACAATGGGTGGAGCGCTGGATTCTGGAGCATGAGGTTCCAGCCCTGGCATCATGTGCCGGACTGCAGTCTAGTTCTTTCTCCTCTCTCATCTCTAATAAATAAACCTTACCCAAAAAAGGGGGAGAGGGGAACAAGGGGAGTAATATAATTGTTACTCAAAAAGACTATCATGCCCATGTTCAGCGGAGAAGCAATTACAGAAGCCGGACCTTCTGCCCTCCGGGGTCCATGCTCCCAAAGGGATAAAGAACAGGAAAGCTTTCAAGGGAGGGGATGGAATACAGAACTCTTGTGGGAATTGTGTGGAATTGTACCCCTCTTACCCTATGGTCTTGTCAATCTTACCACTTTATAAAAAACAAACAAAAAACACTCATGTCTGAGGTTTCCAGATCCTAAATTTAACCCCCAGCACCACCATAAACCAGAGCTTTAGTGTCTCTTTCTCTCTGTATCTCTCATTAAAAAAATTAAATATTGGGGGTCGGGCGGTGGCGCAGTGGGTTAAGCGCATGTGGCGCAAAGAGCAGGGACCGGCGTAAGGATGTGGTTCGAACCCCCGGCTCCCCACCTGCAGGGGAGTCGCTTCACAGGCGGTGAAGCAGGTCTGCAGGTGTCTATCTTTCTCTCCCCTTCTCTGTCTTCCCCTCCTCTCTCCATTTCTCTCTGTCCTATCCAACAACGAATTGCATCAACAAGGGCAATAATAATAACCACAACGAAGCTACAACAAGGGCAACAAAAGGGGGGAAAAAATGGCCTCCAGGAGCAGTGGATTCATGGTGCAGGCACCGAGCCCAGCAATAACCCTGGAGGAGGAAAAAAAAAAATTAAATATTTAAAAATAAATAAAACAGGGATTCTGGGAGCCATCGCCATGGAGTAACAGGGAATAAAACTTATCTCCCCCCAAACAACAAATAACTACAACTATCGAACTTAACGAAACTCACCAGCTATAACTGAGACATCCACAGCCTCAGCCACCAAGTTGCAGACCCTTTCATGAATCCATCCTGACTTCCCTGAGCAGATGACCTCACCAATATGTCCTGGAACTTCCCCTCTCCAGATGCCTACTCCACTAGGGAAAGACAGAAACAGGCTGGGGGTATGGATCGACCTATCAATGTCCATGTCCAGCTGAGAAGCAATTACAGAAGCCAGAACTTATACAATCCAAAGAAATTTCTATTGGCATTTCTTCTTCTTCTTTTTTTTTTAATTTCCTTATTCGGGATTGATGGTTTACAGTCAATAGTAAAATAAGAAACCACTACCCAAACCAAGAGACCCCTCACAGAATGGGAGAAGATCTTTATATGGCATACATCAGATAAGAGTTTAATAATCAACATATATAAAGAGCTTGCCAGACTCAACAACAAGACAACAAATAACCCCATCCAAAAATGGGGGGAGGACTTGGACAGAATATTCACCTCAGAAGAGATCCAAAATGCTCCAAGTCTCTGATTGTCAGAGAAATGCAAATCAAGACAACAATGAGATATCACTTCACTCCTGTGAGAATGTCACACATCAGAAAAGGTAACAGCAGCAAATGCTGGAGAGGGTGTCGGATCAAAGGAACCCTCCTACATTGCTGGTGGGAATGTCAGTTGGTCCAACCTCTGTGGAGAACAGTCTGGAGAACTCTCAGAAGGCTAGAAATGGACCTGCCCTATGACCTTGCAATTCCTCTCCTGGGGATATATCCTAAGGAACCCAAAACATCCATCCAAAAAGATCTGTGTACACATATGTTCTTGGCAGCACAATTTGTAATAGCCAAAACCTGGAAGCAACCCAGGTGTCCAACAACAGATGAGTGGCTGAGCAAGTTGTGGTCTATATACACAATGGAATACTACTCAGCTGTAAAAAATGGTGACTTTACCGTTTTCAGCCGATCTTGGATGGACCTTGAAAAAATCATGTTGAGTGAAATAAGTCAGAAACAGAAGGATGAATATGGGATGATCTCACTCTCAGGCCGAAGTTGAAAAACAAGATTAGAAAAGAAAACACAAGTCAAACCTGAAATGGAATTGGAATATTCACCAAAGTAAAAGACTCTGAGGTGGGTGGGCGGGTGGGGAGAATACAGGTCCATGAAAGATGATGAATGACATAGTGGGGGTTGTATTGTTAAATGGGAATCTGGGGAATGTTATGCATGTACAAACTATTGTATTTACTGTTGAATGTAAAACATTAATTCCCCAATAAAGAAATAAATTATTTAAAAAAAATAGTAAAATAAAATAGTTTGTACATGGGTAACATTTCTCAGTTTTCCACACAATAATTCAACCCCACTAGATCTTCTTCTACCATCATGCTCCAGGACCTGGACCCTCCCCTACAACCCAGAATCTTTTACTTTGGTGCAATACACCACCAAAGATAATTTTGATCCGTAATCCCAATTGGGGAGGAATGATGGGGGAAGATGGCCAGAGGGGTCTGAATTCCAACTCCATCAGGACCTAGAGAGAGAAAAAGAAAAAGGGAGGGACATTTGGGTGTAGTAATAGGTGACTTGGAAAGGAAGAGAAGATGGGACTATGAAGCAGGGTGGGGGGTAATATATGCAAATATAGACAGACAGCTGTAGAAACAGTTAACCCATCTCTGCAATCTTGGGAGAACTGCTGTAGTTTACAGTGGAGGGACTGGGGATTAAGACTCTGATGGGACTGTGTAGAGTTGTGCTCCTGTTATCTTATAATTTTGTAGATCAATATTACATCACTGTTGGGCTGAGCTTCACAGGTGGGAGTCAGATGACCAGAGACTCATGGCTGGGCTGTATGCAGTATCTCTTTATTCATGCAGGATGCAGCACAATCTAAGCCGAGCTAAACTAAACTAAACTAATATACTTGCCAAGTAGGGTGTAAACAGGATGTGACATAGAGAGGGTGGAGCGAAAAGTGACTGGTGCAAATCAGGGTGTAGTACAAGAGGGGGTAGAGCAAAAAGATATCATGAACCAGTGGGGATTAACCAATGCCCTGCAGGCATGCTGGTGCTTAGTTATGTAAATAAAATAGTGTTAAGCAAGGGGGATTAAACCAAATGAAACAGAAGGGGTTTTTAGAAGCAGAATTAGAAGCACAACAATATATCACTAATTTTTTTTTTTTTTACCAGAGCACTGCTTGGCTCTGGCTTAAGGTGGTATAGGGGACTGAACCTTGGTGTTTTGGAGACTCAGGCCTGAGAGTCTCTTCGCATAACCATTATGCTATCTATCCCTAATGTCATTAATAATTTTTTATTTTTTTAAATTTATTTCTTTATTGGGGAATTAATGTTTTACATTCAACAGTAAATACAATAGTTTGTACATGCATAACATCCCCCAGTTTCCCATTTAACAATACAACCCCCACTATGTCATTTATCATCCTTCATGGACCTGTATTCTCCCCACCCACCCACCCCAGAATCTTTTATTTGCCTATCTTTTGTCAGTCATTTAGCTATCTCTTTTTAAATAAATAAAGAAAATAAGGTATATTAAAAAGAAGTTGCAAAAATATTTCCCACATCTGACTCTACTCTGCTATTACCTTAGTCCAAATCCTGATCCTTTCTCTCCCTTCCTCTCTCCCTTCCTCTTTCCCTCCCTTCCTTCCTTCCTTCCTTCCTTCCTTCCTTCCTTCCTTCCTTCCTTTCTTCCTTCCTTTCTTTCTTCCTTTCTATTTTATTTGATAGGACAGAAAGAAATTGAGAGGGGAAGATAGATAGAGATAGAGATAGATAGAGACAGAGGGGGAGAGATAGAGAGAGAGAAAGGGAGAGAAAGACCTGCAGACCTGCTTCATATTTTGTGAAGCACCCCCCCTACAGGTGAGGAGGGAAGGATGGCTTAAACCCAGGTCCTTGCATGTGGTAACACTGCCTGGTCTTTCTGGCCTGTCTTTAAGCCCTGCATTTAATTTTTTTTTTTCTCCATGTAGTTCTTGATAAAGATTGATTGAGATAATACATATAGAACAGAATTTGTTAGCCATTTCTTTATATTTACTTATTTATTGCCTCTAGGGTTGTTGTTGGGGCTCAGTGCCTGCACTTGAATCTACTGCTCCTGGAGAGTATTTTTTCCTTTTTGTTACCCTTGTTGTTATTATTGTTGTTGTTATTGCTGTCGTCATTGTTGGATAGGACAGAGAGAAATCGAGAGAGGAAGGGAAGACAGAGAGGGGGAAAGAAAGACAGACACCTGCAGACTTGCTTCATTGCTTATGAAGTGACCCCCCCCCCGCAGGTGGGGAGCCAGCCGTTCTTGTGCTTAACCCTCTGCACTACAACCCGACCCCCTTGTTAGCCATTTCTATCATGATATATGGCAAATTACACAGAGAAAGCACTTTAGTAAGTTACTAATCATTATTTTTATTAGCTTTTTCTTTTTTAAAACCGGAGCATTGCTCAACTCTAACATACAGTGGTACTGGGGATTGAACCTGAGACCAGAGAGCCTTAAGAATGACAGTATTTTGCATAACCATTATACTATCTACCCAGCCCTCCTTTATATATGTATGTATGCATATATTTAACCACTGCACTGCTCTGCTCTGGTTTATGGTGGTACCAGGGATTAAATTTGGGGTCTCTGGTCCCTCAGGTATGAAAGTCTTTTTGCATAAACATTATGCTATCTTCCCAGCCATATATTATATTACATATATTGTATTTTATTAATATGTGCATGTATATTAATAAAAGATATATATGGTAGAGTGCACAAGTCACTGTGCATAAGGATCTAGGCTCTAGGCCCCAGTCTGTGCCTGCAGTGAGGAAGCCTCATAAATAATGAAGCAGCACTGCAAGTGTCCCTTTCTGTCACCTTCCCTATCTCCTCCTTCCCTGTGTGAATTTTCTCTGTCTCTGTCAACAAAAAGAGAGAAAGAAATAAAGTTGGGAGAGGGAGTCAGGCAGTAGTGCAGTGGGTTAAGCACAGGTAGCGCAAAGCGCAAGGACCGGTATAAGGATCCCGGTTCGAGCCTCCCGCTCTCCACCTGCAGGGTTGTTGCTTCACAAGCGGTGAAGCAGGTCTGCAGGTGTCTGTCTTTCTCTCTCCCTCTCTGTCTTCCCCTCCAAGCTCCATTTCTCTCTGTTCTATCCAACAATGACGACATCAATAACTACAATAAAAGACAACAAGGGCAACAAAAGGGAATAAATAAATAAATATTAAAAAAAAAAGAAAGTTGGGAGAAGGAAAGAAAATCAGTCACCAGGAGCTAGGAAATCATTGTGTAGGCAACAAACACCAGTGATAACCCTGGTTGCAGTTCAAATAAATTTTAAAAGAAAATGTTTTGGGAGCCGGTCAATAGCAGAGAGAGTAAACGCACACGGTGCAAAGCACAAGGAACAGCATAAGGATCCTGGTTCGAGCCCCTGGTCCCTACCTACAGGGGTGTCACTTCATAGGCGGTGAGGCAGGTCTGCAGGTGTCTTTCTCTTCCCCCCTCTGTCTTCCCCTCCTCTCTTGATTTCTCTCTATCCTATCCAACAACAGCAATAACAACAAGGGCAACACAAATGAGAAAAAACAGCCTCCAGGAGCAGTGGACTTGTAGAGCAGGAATGGATCCCCAGCAATAATCCTGGAGGTAAAAAAAAAAAAGTTTTTTTAAAATAAGTTGTCTTTTAAAAAAATGTTTTAATGTTATTTATTCATTATTAGATAGAGACAGAGAGAAATTGTGAGACAGGGAGATAGAGAGGGAAAGACACACCTTGAAGCCCTGCTTCACCACTTATGAAGCTTTCCCCCTGCAGGTGGGGACCAGGGATTTGAATCTGGATCTTTACTCACTGTAATGAGTGCACTAATCAGGTGCACCACTGCCTGGCTCCCAGAAAAAAAAAACTTTTAATATTTATTTATTTATTCCTTTATGTTGCCCTTGTTTTATTGTTGTAGTTATTGTTACTGATGTTATTGTTGAATAAGACAGAAAGAAATGGAGCTTGGAGGGGAAGACAGAGAGGGGGAGAGAAAGACACCTGCAGACCTGCTTCACCGCTTGTGAAGCGACTCCCCTGAAGGTGGGGAGCCAGGGGCTCGAACAGGGATCCTTACTCAGGTCCTTGCGCTTTGCACCATGTGCACTTAGTCTGCTGCACCACTGCCTGACTTCCTGAAAAATATTTTCTTAAAGGGCCAGCAAGGGAGACAGCATGATAGTTATGCAGAAAACTTTCATACCTGAGGCTCTGAGGTCCACCACCACTATAGCCAGAACTGTCTGTATATCTATCATCTTTCTGTGTCTCCTTAAGATAAATACTTTAAAAATTAGTAAATTCTATAGTCTGTTAGAGGGATATGATAGCAGAGGAGGAATCAGGAAAAGGGGTGGTGCCACATCTCAATTATACACTTGGGAGTCAGAGTAGGCTTATTTGAGGTGACTTGAGTAAACATTTGAAGGAAATGAGTCAGTCACACAGATATCTGGGCAAAGGGGACATTCAAGGAAGAGTGGAAGAGTCAGTGGAAGTATACTTAGGCATGGCATACTCAGTGTGTATCTAAGAAGTATCAAAAGAAAAGGAAGAAGTATCAAAGAGGACTGGCAAAATAGCTCCCTCGGAGAGCATGCTCTTTTATACCATGTGTGCAACCCAGGGTTAAGTCCAGCCTCCACCCACTGAAAGAAGTCTGGGTGTGTGGTCTTTTTTTTTTTTTGAATGAGAGATACAGAGAGAACTGTTCAGCTCTGGTTTATGGTGGTTCTGGGGAACAAAACTGACACTTCAGAGTCTTAGGCATGAAGCTGTCTTTTTTTTGCCTCCAGGATTATCACTGGGGCTTGGTGCCTGCACTACGAATCCACTGCTCCTGGAGGCTATTTTCCCCATTTTGTTGCCCTTGCTGTTGCCCTTGTTGTGGTTATTATAGCTGTTGTTGTTGCTGGATAGAACAGAGATATATCAAGAGAGGAGGGGAGACAGAAAGGGGGAGAGAAAGACACCTACAGACCTGCTTCACCTCTTTCGAAGCAACCCCCCTGCAGGTGAGGAGCTGAAGGCTCAAACCTGGATCCTTGATTCAGTCCTTGTGCTTTGCGCCATGTGTGTTTAACCTGCTGTGCTACCGTCCATTCCCCCCACCTTGAAGTTCTTTGACATAACCATTATGCCTTCTTCTCAGCCTACTGTGGTCTCTTTCATGTTCTCTTTCTGCCTTCTCTATCTCTATCAACAATAAGAAACAAGGAAGTAGCCCAGGAGGTGGTGAACTGTATAGTGATGAACTTTCAAGCATGTGGTTCCTAGTTTTGTATGTCCAGAGTGATGCTCTAGTTCTCCCCTCTTTTCTTTGCTCTCTCTCTCTCTTAATCACTCTCTTGATTTTTTTTTTTTTTTTTGCCACCTAGGGTATCACTAGGCCTAGGTGCTTATGAGACAAATCTACTGCTCCTAAGTAGCCATTTTTCTCTCTCTTTTCTTTAATAAGACAGAAGTTGATAGGGAAGGGGGAAATAGAGAAAGAGAGGACAGTGGAAGCAGATAGCATAATGGTTATGCAGAGACTCAAGCCTGAAGCTCTGAAGTCCCAGGATCAACCCCCCCTCATCAGATCAGTGCTCTGGTTAAAAAAAAATAGAGAGAAGGACAGAAACAGAGAGTCACTGGTAGCACTCCTTCATCGCTTGGGAAGTTTCTCCCCTGCAGGTAGGGCTAGGATCCTTGTGCACGGTAACATGTGTATTCAGCTGGCTGTGCCACCACCCGACCCTTCCTTCTCATTAAAAAATGAATGGATAGGGAGGGACCAGGTGGTGATGCACCTGGTTGAGTGCACGTATTCCAATGTACAAGGACCTGGGTTTGAGATCCTGGTCCCCACCTGCTGGGGGAAAACTTTATGAGTATCAAAACAGTGCTGCAGGTGTCTCTTTCTCTTTCCCTTTTTATTTTATTTTTTATTTTTGTTTATTTACTGCTTCCATGGTTATCACTAGGGCTCAGTGCTGACACTACAAATCCACTGTTCCTGGTAGCCATTTTTTCCATTTTATTGGACACGACAGAGAGAAATTGAGAGGGGCAGGGAAGATAGAGAAGGAGAGAGAAAGATAGACACCTGCAGACCTACTTTACGGCCTGTGGGGATCTGGGTGCTTGAACCCGAATCCTTGTGTGGGTCCTTGTGCTTAGTATTATGTGCGCTTAACCAGGTGTGCCACTGCCTGGCCCCCTCTCCCTATCTTCCCCTACTCTTTCAATTTCTGGCAGTCCCTATCCAATAAATAAAGATAATTTTTAAAAAGTTTTTAAAGGAGTCGAGCGGTAGCACAGCAGGTTAAGCACACGTGGCAAGAAGAGCAAGGACCAGAGTAAGGATCCCGGATCCCAGTTGGAGCCTCCGGTTCCCCACCTGCAGGGGGGTCACTTTACAGGCAGTGAAGGAGGTCTGCAGGTATCTATCTTTCTCTCCCCCCTCTGTCTTCCCTTCCTCTCTGTCTTATCTAACAAAGACGATATCTGTAACAACAACAATCTTCTTCTTCTAGCGTTTGCCCTTCTTCTGTAGCCAGTCAACAGCGTCAGGTTGAGCCTGATGTAAAGTTTCGAGACCTCCTTTGAATCTGGAGAGGTGGCAGTCGTTGACTATGTGGGTCATACAATAATAACCACAAGAACAATAAAAAAACAAAGGCAACAAAAGGGAAAATAAATAGATGCTTTTAAAAAGTTTTTTAAATAATTTATTTTAAAACATGAATCAATAGAGTAGTCTGAAAGATAGCTCAGTGCATGAGGCATTGGACTCTTAAGCATGAGGTCCTGAATTCGGTCCCCAGCAGCACATGTACCAGAGTGATGTCTGGTTCTTGCCCTCACTCGTCCTATCATTTCAATAAATAAATAAATAAAATATTTTTAATTTTACTTATTTTTTAAATTTTATTTATAAAAAGGAAACACTAAAAAAACCATAGCATAAGACTCCACACAGTTCCCACCACCAGAACTCCATATCCCATCCCCTCCCTTGATAGCTTTCCTATTCTTTAACCCTCTGGAAGTATGGACCCAAGGTCATTGTGGGATGCAGAAGGTAGAAGGTCTGGTTTCTGTAATTGCTTCCCTGCTGAACATGGGCGTTGACAGGTCAATCCATACTCCCAGCCTGCCTCTCTCTTTCCCTAGTGGGGTGGGGTTCCGGGGAATTGAAGCTCCAGGACACATTGGAGGGGTTGTCTGTCCAGGGAAGTCTGGTTGGCATCATGCTAGCATCTGGAACCTGGTGGCTAAAAAGAGAGTTAACATAGGAAGCCAAACAAATTGTTGACCAATCATGAACCTAAAGGCTGGAATAGTGCAGATGAAGAGTTGGGGGGGTCTCCATTTTGTAGATAGCTAGTAGGCCTATTTTAGTTATGTTCCAAAGGGCCTGTGGCTATACTAATTTTTTTTTCTTTTTTTTTTTTTTCCCCCTGAACCTGGAATCTGATATGCAAGTGGATCCAAGTTATTGTCTTGGGAGATAATGTCATGGCTGGAAAAAGGACCAGAAAGCTGGATCAGGGAAGAGAGTAGCTCCCAAACATGGGAAAGGTGTATAAATATTGTTGACTATAAACCTCATCGATTTGATGTGATTTGGGGCCCATATTCAGCTTAGGAGCCTATGTGACCTCTGAGAGAGACTGGAGAGAATAGGACTGATGAGGAGGAGGGAAAGATGACAAGGGAGGAGGAGAGAGAGAGGGAGGATGGAGGAGGAACAGAAAGAGGAGGACTGAGGAGGAGGAACAGGGATGGAGGGAAGAGGGAGGGGGACTGAGGAAGAGGAGGGAAGAAAGAGGAGGTGATTGGGAGGAGAAAGGAGAAGGGAAAGAAGAAGAGGAGGAAAGGTGGTTGGAGGAGGAAGAGAGGGAGCAAAGGAAAGAGGGGGGAGGAAGGGAGGGAGGAGGATAGAAATGAGGAGTACTGAGGAGGAGGAAGAGGAAGGAAGGAGGAGAAAGGAGGAGAAGGGAGGAGGAGGAAGGCAGGAGGACAGAGGAAGAGGGAAAGAGGAGGGAGGAGGAAGAGAGAGGGATGAGGAGGGAAATGGAGGGTGGAGGAAGAGACATAGGGAAGAGGACTCAGGAAGAGAAGGGAAGGAAGAGGAGGAGAGAGGGAGGAGAATGAAGGAAGAGGGAGCGAAGAGGATTGAAGAGGAGGGCAGGGGGAGGAATGAGGGAAAGAAGGAGAGAGGAGGAAGAAAGAGGGAGGAGGACTTGGAAGGAAGAAGACAGAGGGAAAGAGGGAGCAGAAGGAGTGAGAGGGAGGAGAAGGGAAGGTGGAATGGGGGAAAGGAAGAGGAGGAGAGAGGGAGGAGAAAGGAGGAGGAGAGGGACAGAGAACTAAGGAGGAAGAAGACGGAGGGAGGGAAGAGAGAGGAGGACTGAGGAAGAGGAGGAGAGAGGGAGGAAAAGGGAGAGAGGAAGAGGAGGGAAAAATTAATTTTTTTATTTGAGTTGAATATCAGGAGATTTTTAAATTTCTTGATTGGGGGATTCATGGTTTATAGCTGACAGTAAAATACAATCGTTGGTATTGTTATGTGGAAAACTGGGGAATGTTAGGCATGTAGAAACTATTGCATTTACTGTTGATGTTAAAACATTCACCCAATAAATACATTAAAAATAAATAAACAAAACAATACAAATAAAATAACCATCATTTGTATATGCGCAACATTTCCCAGTTTCCCAGATCCTAACTCAACTCCCACGAGGCCCCAAGGTGAGGATTCTGTAGAGCTTTTCTCTCTTGTCGAGCAAACGTGTTGCATGTTAACTGTGCACCTTCTCCCCTCTGTGGCCCTGAACACATGTTCTGAAGGAGAAATGAAGGAGGTGGCTGGAGAGGGGGAAGGTCTCCCCAGAAGACAACGAAGAGGCCTGTGTGGCCCAAGCTGCTGGTAAAACTGCTGCTGCAGAGCCTGTAGACCCACAGGTAGGGGCCTCCACAAAGTGTCGTTCCTCTGACCTTAGCTGAGGGAGGGGGGCTGAGCTCAGAGACCTTTGCCTTGGGCTTGCTTGAGGCTCTGGAAAACAAGGCCCATGGCCGAGCTCCGGGTCTAGAAGGTTCGTCCCGCACATCTCAGTTACTTGGGATCCGCTCTCAGCATCTGACCAAACCAGACTCCTTGCTCTTTCTTTTCCAGTTTGCCTCTACTGAACACTGACTGGGTGTTTTAAGCACTTGCCAAGGAGGAGAGCAAGGCACAGGCCCCCCCGGGTAGCTCAGAAGCCTTTAAAGCCCAACAAGCGAAACAGAAGCAAGCAAACTGCCTCTATGACCTGTGAGAGCTCTGGCAGTTCTTTGGAAGGAGGGAGGGTGGGGTAACCTATGATTCATCACAAATTTTAAAAGGCGGGGGGGGGGCAGATGGTGGTACACCTGGTTACAATGTGCAAGGACCCAGGTTCAAACCCCCGGCCCCCACCTGCAGGGAGAAAGCTTTGCACGTGGTGAAGCAGGGCTGCAGGTGCCTCTCTGTCTCTCTCCCTCCCTCTCTCCCTCCCTCACCCTTCCCTCTTGATTTCTGGCTGTCTCTACCCAACAAATAAATAAAGATACTAAAAGAGATTTTAAAATAAATAAATAGAGGTACATTGTAAAGACCAAAAAAAGCACATATGATGGGATGCAAAGCCTGGTGCTCACAGGAAGGACTGTGGCTGAGCACAGAGCACTGTGGGTGCCCAGTCTCCTCTCCTTTCCTCTCCTCTCCTCTCCTCTCCTCTCCTCTCCTCTCCTCTCCTCTCCTCTCCTCTCCTCTCCTCTCCTCTCCTCTCCTCTCCTCTCCTTTCACAAAGCGCATGTGTGAGTTCCGCCAGAGATGGACGCAGGACAGAGGGACAAACGGGGAGTATGCCGGTACAAGGGAACTTCTCGGAACCCACATGGACTTTCGTTATTCCCGATTTCCTAGATCTAATCTTAATTGTCTGCATTGGGATTTTACAAATTTATTATTATTATTATTATTATTATTATTATTATTATTATTATCTTTATTAATTGGAAAGAGACAGTCAGAAATTGAGAGGAAGGTGGAGATAGGGAGAGGGAGGCAGGGAGACACCTGCAGCCCTGCTTCATGACTTGTGAAGCTTCCTCCGTGCTGGTTGGGTCTAGGAGGTGGGAGGAAGAGAGAAGGAGGGAGGGAGGAGGAGGAGGGAGGGAGGAGAAGAGGAGGAGGAGGGTGGAGAAGGGAGAGAGGGAGGAAGGAAGTAGGGAGGAGGAGGGAGGGAGGGCAGGAGAAGGGGAGAGGAAGACAGGAAGGAGGAGGGAGAGGACTGAGGAAGGTGGGAGGGAGGGAAAGGGAAGATGAGGGAAAGAGAGGAGGACTAGGGAAGAAGAGAGAAGAATCAGAGGGGAAGAAGAAGGGAGAGCGGAAGAGGATGGAAGGTGGATGGCGGAGGAAGGGAGGGAGGGAGGGAGGGAAAGAAGTAGGGAGGACGAAGGGTGCGAGGAGGACTGAGGAGGAGGAGGGAGGAGAAGGGAAGGTGGGAGATTCAGGTTGATGGAGGGAGGTAATGAGAAAAGGAGGGAAGGAGAGAGGAGGAGTGGGAGGAAGAGTGAGGAAGAGGAGGGCAGGGGGAGAAGGGAGCAGGGAGAAATAGGGAGGAGGATAGGGAAAGAGGAGGGAAGGAAGAGGAGAGATTGGGGTGTACTGAGGAGGAGGAAGAGGAAGGAGGATTGGGGATGGGAGGAGAGAGGGAGGGAGGAGGAAGAAGGGAGGAATAGGACGATTAAGGGAGAAGGACTGAGGAAGAGGGAAAGAGGTGGGAGGAGGAGGGAGGAGGGAGGGACATGGAGAGGAGGACTGAGGAAGAGAAGGGAAGGAGGAGAAGGAAAGTGGAAGGAGAAAGGAGGGGGGATGAAGAAGAGGAGGAGGGAGGAAGAGGAGGAGGTTGGGAAGTGAAAGAGCGAGGAGGGAGAGAGGAGAATTTAGGAGGATGGAAGGAGGAGGAAGGAGGGAAGGAAGGAGAGAGGAGAAAGAGAGGAAGGAGGACTTAAGAAGGACGAAGAGGGCGGGAAAGAGGGAGGAGAAGGAGAGAGACGTAGGAGAATGGAGGGTGGGGAGGATGATAGGAAGGGAGGAGGACTGAGGAAGGAGGGAGGGATGGAAAGAGGGAGGAGAAGGAGAGAGAGGGAGAGTGGGGAGGATGATAGGAAGGGAGGAGGGCTGAGGAGGGAAGGAGGGATGGAAAGAGGGAGGAGAAGGAGAGAGAGGGAGAGTGGGGAGGATGATAGGAAGGGAGGAGGGCTGAGGAGGGAAGGAGGGATGGAAAGAGGGAGGAGAAGGAGAGAGAGGGAGAGTGGGGAGAATGATAGGAAGGGAGGAGGGCTGAGGAGGGAGGGAGGGAGGTAAAGGGAAGATGAGGGAGAGAGAGGAGGTCTAGGAAAGAAGAGGGGAAGTATCTGAAGGGAAGAGGAGAAAGGGAGGGAGGAAGAATGAGGAAAAGGAGAGAAGGAAGAGAATGGAAGAGGAGGAAGAGAAGAAGAGGAGGATTGAGGAGGAAGAGAGAGGCAGGAGAGGAGAGGAGGCAGGGAGGGGAAGAGGGAGGAGGACTGAGAAGGAGGACTACAACAGTAATCCTCCTTCAGTAAGCACCGAGGCTGAGGCCACACACTTGAGCTGGGAGGGGGCCTGCCTGGCCATCCGCAGGATTCCACTTCTACCCGGACCCCCTCCCCACACACACTGGGGGAAGCATCTGTGTTCCAGTATCTCTCTCTCTGTTTCTGTTTGGAGAGCTTTCCCAAGAGTGAAGAAACTTACACAATGACCAAGAGATTACACTCAGAGATTTCTGAAAGGATTGTGTGTAGCAACACCTGTAGTTTTCACCTTATAGACCAGACTAACTTAGCAAATCTTTGAAAACGTGTGTGTGTGTGTGTGTGTGTGTGTGTGTGTGTGTGTGTGTTGTTTTTCTTTTTTAGAGTTCCAGGGAGTGGATTCTGGGTTGCTAAGTGAACTTTTGGGTCAGTTTTTTTAAAAAAATTTTAATTCAAGAAGCTGAGTGGTGGTGCACCTGGTTGAGAGCAAGGTGCAAGGACCCAGGTTCAAGCCCCTGGTCCCCACCTGCATGGGGAAGCTTCATGACTGGTGAAGTAGGGCTGCCGTTCTCTCTCTCTCTGTCTCTGTCTCTCTCTCTCTTTCGCTCTCTCTCCTTTAGCTCCTCCTTCCTTTCAATTTCTGGCTGTCTCTATCCAATAAATAAATAAATAAATATAGTAAAAATAAATAAATAATCATAATTCTTTAATTCATAGAGAGGTAGAACCCACACAGCAGCACATTTTGTGTGGCTTGGTTTAATCCCTGTGGTGGAAAAAGTTAAGACATTTAAAAATAATTAAATAGAAGACAGATTAGTTTGGACGGAGGAAGAAGTGAAGCCATCATGAGCTTATATCTGAGAACGTAGGAAAGTTCTGACATTTAGTCTGATGATGATAAAAACTGTTGTTGGGGCCTAGAAGGAAACCTTTGTTTCTCCCTGAACTGATGACACCCGATGGTTCTCACCAGGCCCTTAGAGCTGGAAACACCAACACCAGCCATGAATGGGTCTGTCTGGAATGGCTCCCCAGCCTGGGCCTCCCACAATATTGCGACCATTTCACTGCGGCCCTGGTAGACATAGGGATGCTGCTCCATTTGACGGAAGATATCCTGGAGCAACACCTTAAGATGAGCAATGGATTTCACTGGTAAATCAGGGCAAGCAGTTGTTACTAAGTGGGTGGAAAGTTTTGGTTTGCTGCCATCTCAGAAAAAGGTTTTTGATTTTAATTATTTTATTTTATTATATTTTTGTTAATAGAGTCAGCGTCCTAT
The DNA here is from genome assembly GCF_950295315.1 of Erinaceus europaeus. Taxonomy (NCBI): domain Eukaryota; kingdom Metazoa; phylum Chordata; class Mammalia; order Eulipotyphla; family Erinaceidae; genus Erinaceus; species Erinaceus europaeus. The sequence continues at coordinate 48,284,337 of NC_080174.1, read as the reverse complement.
GCATTGAATGCCTGTGAAGCTACATTTTGATAAGGAAAAATTAGAAAAAGAAAAAAAAAAGGAGAGTCAAAACAACAGAAAAGGCAAGTCCACTAAGCTGAATTGACTTCATATATTTCTGCTGCCCAACCTGTCAGCAACCCTGGTGATTATTTATTTTAAAAAGACACAGAGGGGGCTGGGTGGTGGTACAGCAGGTTAAGCGCAGAAGTGCAGGGACCAAAGTAAGGATCCTGGTTCCAGTCCCTGGCTCCCCACCTGCAGGGGTATCACTTTGTAAGCGGTGAAGCAGGTCTTCAGGTGTCTGTCTTTCTCTCCCCCTCTCTGTCTTCCCCTCCTCTCTCCATTTCTCTCTGTCCTATCCAACAACATCAACAGCTAAAACAACAACTAAATGGGAAAAACTGGCATCCAGGAGCAGTGGGTTCGTAGTGCAGGCACTGAGCCCCAGCCACAACCTTGGAGGCAAAAAATCAAGACATAGAGGAGGGTTCTTCATGAGCAACACTGCTCTGGCATCACCATGGAAGAAGAGGGATGGAAAGGAGTGTTTTTCTTTGGGCCCTTTGCTGGAGTCGCAGATATTTCCCCATCGTAAGCCAGTGTGTAGGTTAATCACCCCCTCTCAGGTACTGGCGCCATTTTTTCAGCAGCTGAAGGCTGAGGTCTGGGAGAGGAGTTTCCCCCCTGTATCACAGGCTTCTCCAGATGCATATGGCTCTGGGATCTCATCTTTGCAATGGCTTCTTCTTTATCTGCAGATGTCCTCGTATGGAGCAACGATCAACTGATCCACTGGGTGGCCTCGATCGGTCTACATCAATTTTCTCAGAACCTAAGCAACACTGGCCTTCACGGGGCTGTTATTGCCCTACTGGAAAACTTTAGCGCTCCGGAGATGGCTTCCTTATTACAGATCCCTGCGGGAAATGTACAGGTAACGCCACAGTGGTGGTTTCACTCGGTCGCTGGCTTCAGTGGCTTCTCCTAAGGAGACTCAGAGGCAGTCATTTGAGTGGAGACAAAACATAGAACACTCAAGACAGCCATCTCTCTCCACACCTCGGTCCTAACAGAATGTTCCGACCCAGCAGTGATTTTGCTTTGTTTGTTTTGCTGACCCCTTCCATCTCTGTTGTAAGCAAGTCATCATCCCATCAAGAGTTCTGGCTTCTGAAATTGTCAAAGTGCTCCCTATTCAACTTGCCTTCCCTGAGGACAGACTCCCCTTTAATATGTAGAACATATGACCGTGTGGGGAAAGTGTTGGAGCAATGCAGAAACTCCTAGAAATGGCAGAAGGTACTCCCCGCAGGTGGCAAGATCCAGGAGAAGTCCTAGACAGTGACCTTAGGAACACAAGTTACATACTGCAGAGTATTGAATCTCTCTGCTGTCACCATTCTGCAGAAAATGACCCATGTTCTTTTTTCCTTCCTGGTAGTCATCTCCGCTGCCGGAGTCCCAACAATGAACAACAAACTTCATTTTTTCCCCCAGCACCAGCAAAGGACCCGGAACCCCCGTCCCTCCACCTGGCCACCAGTTACTTCCTGGGACACATACAGTGTTACCTCTAAGGAGGGTTATTACCCAAAAGTATCTACAGGAAAAGCACACAAGGAAAACCTCCAAGGTTTTCAACTATTTTTTCCCTAGGTATTTCCTAGGACTCATTGAATTACAGGTTTAAAGTGTATAGAGTTGCCCCTCAGCCTCGAATGTGGCTGGAGCTGGAGGCTGAGGGCCTGAGACACCACAAACCCGGGACACAGAGCAGCTGGAAAGCGGTGAGTAACAGCCTTCAAGTCTGCAGTTACTCCGGTGAAACTGCATTGCCAAAAATGGTCGAGAGGCAGGTTGGGAAGAGCCAAAAAGTTGAAGAGGCTGAGCCTGAAGAATCCATGCTGGCAAAGGCCCTGGGCCGACTGGCGTGTAGTGAGTGAGTGGGAAAGTGGAGGGGGCCTGCACTGCAAAGCACTCAGAGAGGCCGACATAACATGGGGACCCCAAGAAAATCCAGGCTGTCTGGAGTTCCACAGAATATTTCGTGATTCTCAAAGGCTGGCAAGGAAATTCACAGTACAAACAGAAAATCTTTCTCTGACCACGAGTCTGATGAGAGCAAATCAAAGAAAGGAAGCAGCTGAGGCGTGGCCAGGACTGTGGAGCCTGATCATCCAGAGACTGATGCCCCCAGTAGTTCCAATGAAGAGAATTCCCTTTCTGGGCAGACGGAAAGGTTCTGATGAGGCAGATTTGGTGTTGGTAACAGAGGCAGAGCTGAGGTGGCCTCACGAGGGTGCTTTTTGTGAGGAGATGCCAACTGGGCGTTCCTGTCCAGAAGATAAGCCACAGCATGGCTTCCTATATATATTTCCACACAGACATAAAGTCTAGGTCTCAATTGGGGGTGGTGGTAGTTATTTCACAGCTTTCTATTGAAATTCAAATTTAATGTTTTAAAATAGTCTGAGGAGGGTATTCTTTTTTTTTTTTTTAATTTCTTTATTGGGGAATTAATGTTTTAGTTTCAACAGTAAATACAATAGTTTGTACATGCATAACATTCCCCAGTTTCCCATTTAACAATACAACCCCCACTATCATCAACCCCCATTTATCATCCTTCATGGACCTGTATTCTCCCCACCCACCCACCCCAGAGTCTTTTACTTTGGTGCGATATGCCAATTCCATTTTGGGTTCTACTTCTGTTTTCTTTTCTGATCTTGTTTTTCAACTTTTGCCTGAGAGTGAGATCATCCCATATTCATCCTTCTGTTTCTGACTTATTTCACTCAACAAGATTTTTTCAAGGTTCATCCAAGATCGGCTGAAAATGGTGAAGTCACCATTTTTTACAATTGAGTAGTATTCCAATGTGTATATATAGCACAACTTGCTCAGCCACTCATCTGTTGTTGGACACCTGGGTTGCCTCCAGGTTTTGGCTATTACAAATTGTGCTGCCAGAGGGTATTCTTTTTTAGGCATCTATAGCGCTGGTTACTTTGAACAAACCAAAACTTCCTGTAGTTGCCTATCTGTATATTGCAATGTCTAGGCTACTTGACACTTACGACCTATCTTCCTGGAGGCCCAAATTCAACCAGAGGTCAGCCATCAAGAGAAGCTGATCCAGACTCATCTTCCATACCTTATGGCAAAATTTGGTTTCATCTTTGCTGCCCAAAGATGTATCTTAAAAGAGGTAGAACCTGGCTTGGTCTGGTTAGGCGCTGGCAAAGAGAGGCTCAGGTTCAACCAGTCTCAAAGGAACTTGGTGCAGAGATCAGAGTGTGGGGCCTCCTTGTGCAGCTACGCAGTTTCCTATTTTCATAGTGTAGACAAGGCTACTGCAAAGATGGTCAACGAATCTAAAACCTGAAAAATTTCCTGTAAGGAAGCATGGAAAGCATGAGTCTTACAAAGTGGCCCATTATAAGAAGGGCAAAACTCCTCATTTTGTCCTGGGAAAGCGGAGATATCTTAGCAAGCAGATGGGCTAATGGTGGACAAACGAAGCCCAATTTCCAGGAGACCACAAAGATTTTGATAAGCATAGAGGGGGCTTTGTTTGCCCACTGTAGCCCCTAGACTCAATCTCTGTTTTCCCTGGGCCTACGGGGAGTTTTGCCAATATAATAAACTGGGCCACGTAGTGGGACTCATGTTTTCCACATTTCTTGCAGGAGGTTTTTTGAGGTTTTAAGTTCATTGGCCATCTTTGCAGTAGCCTTATCTACACAGTAGATAACCCATTTACCCAACAGAAAAAAAAAAAAAGGAAGAAGAGAAAGGGTCAAGTGATCTAGTTCCAGGCTTTGGGATTCTAGTTTCAAGATGAAAATGTTTCAGGAGGAAGATTGCTTGTGTAAAAGTAAAGATTTGTAGCCATAAAAAAAAAGGGGGGGGGGAGTTGGGCTGTAGCGCAGCGGGTTAAGCACAGGTGGCGCAAAGCACAAGGATCAACATAAGGATCCCGGTTCGAACCCCGGCTCCCCACCTGCAGGGGAGTCGCTTCACAGGCAGTGAAGCAGGTCTGCAGGTGTCTGTCTTTCTCTCCTCCTCTCTGTCTTCCCCTCCTCTCTCCATTTCTCTCTGTCCTACCCAACAACGACAACAACAATAATAACTACAACAATAAAACAACAAGGGCAACAAAAGGGAATAAATAAATAAATAAAGTAAATATTAAAAAAATAATAATAATAAAAAGATGCAGAGATGATTGCTATAAAAGAAAAATGTAGCACCACATTTTCCTGAAAGACAGACATTTGCTGTGTAGCCTAGACTAGTTTAACTCTCCCAGATGTATTAAAATTTTCTCAATAAAATATTTTGAAAAAAAAGATAACTGATCTTGCCTCTCACCGTTCTTCTGTACAGACTTGGATCCCCACCTTTTCCTGTGGTGTAACTTAGACACCTGTGATATTAGTGAGCTGGTGGGTTTTCACCTGTGCTCCTGGCTTTGGGTTCCTTGGCTGGTGATTTACTCTCAGTCTAAGGTACCTCCCTTTATACTCAGGTTCTCACCAGTGTAGCTGTGAGTGGAACATGAGAACACAGTCAACTGTATTCTCTCTCTCTCTCTCTCTCTCTCTCTCCCTCCCAGGAAGATAGCACAGCACAGCAGTTGTAAATAGCACTTGTATGCAAGAAGTAAGTCTGAATTCAGTTCCCTGAACCACCAATATCCAGAGCAAATTGGACTCTCGTCAAAAAAACACAAAAAACAGAAGAAGTGCAGACTATCTACAGATTGGGGGCTAGCTGTCTCAAAGTATATTTCTGGTGAGGGACAGATATCCAGCCATAAAGGACAGTCTCACTGCGAGTAATACGATGGCATAACTCAGCGTAATCATTGCCCTCGGATTTGGGAGCAGCCCATAAAGGACTGACTGCAGGGCACGGGGGATGGGTTTTCAACAGTGCAAGGCTTTATTAGGGTGACAAGGGGCTCAAAGTCAAATGTCGAGGTGCTGCAAAGTAAGCGGCTCCATTTAAGGTCAAACAAGAGGTTTCCTCATGAACATCACTGTGAGTGTGAGGGGAGAAGTCCAGCTAGGAAAATGGGTGAAATCCAAAGTCCGAAACTACGTCAGCCAAGATCACCACGTGACAAGACCAGGATCAGTCCAGAGCCACCAGCAGATGGAGAGGCCATGTTGAAGATGCTCCCATCAAGACAGCAGTTGCTGCAGGTCAGCGCTACCTACATATCCCCTTGCGGGTGTGCTCCGCCTCAGGCTGACCTCACTCACATGCCAACTGTCCCAAACTCCTGTTGCGGTCACAATAGGACAGGTATCCAAGCCATTTAGGACAGTCTCACGGCAAGTAATATAACGGCAGAACTCAATTTAATCATTGCCCTCGGAGTCCAGCAGAAACTTTTCCAAAAGTAGACAGTGCTCAGTCACCCCCTGAAAGACGTTCAGTTCCATCAGCCCACAGAGTCCATCAGATGGAACCCACAAAGGGCTCTGTGTCACAGATAGTGACAGATGTTGAGGAAGACCTGGAGAGACTGGCCCCTGCATGACTGGGTCAGAGCGAACAGGGAGGGCGACAGTGTGGATGACAGACCCTGTGATCAGGTCAGGGGATGAACAGGAAGAACCCAGGACATAGACACTGCTACACCACGCCAGCACGCACATTCCCCAGACACACGCTTCCCAAACTCTGGGGGAAGGAAAATGTTGCACGGGGAAGTGGGAGTGGTGACAGGTGTGGGTGTGGCTTAGAAAGTGGTGGGGAAGGAGCTTGGAAGGTTATAAAAGCTGCTATTCTGGGGAAGGCTCTCCCTCTCCCCCTCCCCCTCTCCCTCTCCTTCCCCTTCTCCCTCCCCCAACCTCCCCCAACCTTCCCCAACCCAGGAATCTTCAACATGTGTGCAAATGGCTTCCATGCTCTCTCTCTGCCCACATGTACTCCAACACAGAGGTCTTCTCAGCTTAAAATTCCCGAAAAGCATGCTTTCTCCTCAACTGTCGAGTTTATGTGTTCCCCATATAGGGAACGAACTAGGCCATCCTCCCCAATACAAAGTGAGTGAAGGGAGCAGGAGTCTGTAGCAGGTATCCCTGGGGGTTCTAACACCCCCTGTCTTTACACAGAACCAGAACAGTTATACAGAACCAGAGTCATGAGACCTGGAATAGTCGGTCTCCTCCGACTGTTCACAGCCCAGCTCCCTCCACAGACATCAAAAATATGATTTCAAAAGATCTCAGAATATTGAGGAATGCTCTCTCTCTCTCTCCAGTCTAAACATAAGAGACCCTCCCCCTCATTGTCCAAAGGCAGTGGCATCACCATCAGAGCAGCTCTGGGCGCTGAGCCGAGATGACAGCCAGAAACCAAGCCTAGGGGCCTTCTCGGAAAACCTCTCTGACCCTGGCCTACCTGACCAGAAGTTTGCAGAGAATGTGATGAGCTCTAGAAACAGGGGTGCAAAAAAGCCACAGAAGAAACCTGTAGCATTTGTGTACAGCAGGACTAAAGCAACTGAAGGAAAACACGGGGTGTCTATGAGGGGATGTTTGTTTGCCTCCAGGGTTACCACTGGGGCTCGGTGCCAGCTCTATGAATCCACCACTCCTGGCCACTTCTTCCATTGTATTGGATAGGACAGAGAGAAGTTGAAAGAGGAGGGGGAGGTAGAGAGGGAGAAAGAAGGGTAGACACTGGGGCTGGGTGGTGGCTCACCTGGTAGAGCGCACATGTTACAATGAGCAAGGACCCAGGTTCAAGCCCCCAACCCCCACCTGCAGGAGAAAGCTTTGTGAGCAAAGCTCCATGTCCTCCCCCTACTTGCTCTCTCTCTCTCTATCACCCCCTTCCCCTCTCGATTTCTGGCTGTCTCTATCCAATAAATAAAGATAATAATTAAAAACGAACTTTTAACGTAAAAAGAGAGAGAGAGATACCCACAGACCTGCTTCACCACTCATGAAGCATCTCCCCTGCAGGCAGGCAGTAGGAGTTCAAACCCGGATCCTTTTGCAGATTCTTATGCTTCATATTATACGCATTTAACCTATGAGCACTTAACTGAGTGCAGGGCTGCATGGGCCCCTTCTCCCTTCTCCTCTACTCCACCCCCAAGTCTTGTAGACAGGGACTCAGTCTGCTGAGGTCGCATTATTGAGGTAAGCTACCCAGCTACTGAAAGAACTTGTAAACCACAAGCCAGACATCAGATTCCAGCAGGACACAGGCTTGCTTAGACTCCCAGAACTAGAGAAGAGTCACAGGTATATCAGACTCAGCAATGCACCAACACACATACATAAGGGGGCTGACACCCCTCATGTGAGCGTGCTCTAGCTGGCTGACTAGAGTGAGAACTGACTATGCAGCAGCTTTTGGTCCCAGCATCAATCTGGGGGAGCAAATTGTGGACACAGCTGAGGAGTGAATTCCAGTGAACTGCTTGTGGCTTCTGGAAAACAGGATATTAAGCCTCCCATATAATGCAATCTCCTGCCCAAACTACCTGCCTCTAGTCCGTGTTGTGCCTTGACTGAATCTTCAGAGAAAACAAGGCCACCCAGACCTAACGATAACCCAGAAGAGCCTTGGTGACAGTGGGCTACAAACTGGAGCAGGAACTTCCCAAAGGGTTATCCTGTCTTCAGCCTGCTCACAATGTGTCTGAAAACAGGACACGTGTGGACATCCTCTCTGTGACTGACCTCTGTGGACATCCTCTCTGTGAACTGTAGATAAGTCTGAGGCAACTAGACAGGCTGCTGACCTGCCTCCTTAAAGAGCTAAGTCACCACACCCTGAACCCAGGTCCAGAGCCCTGCAACTCACCACTGAAGGAGGGACTTGCAGAGAAAGGTTCTCTGGAAAAATGGGGAAGCCTCATCTAGCCAACTGTGCCACTAATCAGGGATAAGAAAGCTAGGCTTGTGCTTGCCTCTTCACCACTGAGTGAGAGCAAGTGTGTACACCACACACAGTTGCTTTTTTGTTGTGTTCATCTTTTCTTCCTTTAGGTGTGTATGCGTATGTGTGTGTGTGTGTGTGTTTGTGTGTGTGTGTGTTAAGTTTGTTGCTCTTGTGCAGTTTGCCTATGTCTCTACTATTTGAACACAGGAGTTTCACTGGTCTTTGTGGCAGCTGCCTACACCCCACCTTTCTGCTACCATAGAGGGATGCTACCCTCCAGAACAAAGAATCACTCATCATCACAAGGTAACTGGCTTCATAGATGCTGAAACCAACAAACTAGAGGCTGCCTTGCCCCATCCCTGAATAATATCAGTCTCAAAAGGCCACTGCCCCTACAGGGAGCCCCAGTAGACGACCTTTCCTAACTCTTCTGGGGTTTCAAACAGCCACCCCTAAGTCTACTAGGGCCAGTTACAGAGGTTTCAGCCACTAGTATCTACACCTTAAAGCAATCTAACAGTTATTGGGGAACCACATCAACTACTGAAGCTAGGACACAAGTATTGCTCCTACACACAGAATCTAAAACTGACCCAGGCTTCAGGGGCAAGCCTCACCTGCATGGCCTGGGGTATGTTGTTCTGTTACATGGGACCTGCTTGTTCAGACAGACCAGCCCTGTAGAGGGACCCAGGTGAACCCCACCTCCATCTCAAGTAAAGCAAAGCCTACTTCTGTGGGGTCCCTCTAGCACTCTTTCCTGGAAACTCAGTTGTTTCTGTGGAGGAAACGGGCTCCATCCATCCTGCAGAGAGACAGACACACTGAAGAGAATATCTGTGAAGATCTACACAGGGAAACTCCCAGGACAGAAACTTCAAAAGACACCAAATGGAATGGTCAAGCCAAAAAGAAAAGCTGCAGCAATAAATGAGGACTAGACCCCAGGTGGAAGAAAAATAAACAAACAAACAAACAAAAACTAACAGCCCAGAAGCAAATAAGGAAAACATCCAAATACTGATTGATGCAATCATGACAGGAGTGAGGAAAGCTTTTGAGGGAAGTATTATCAGACAAGGGGAAACAAAGATGAAACTCTGAAAGAATGAACTATCTCAAGGTAATTAGAGAGCCAAGAGCTGAAATAGCTGAGTTAAGATCTTAGCCCTAGCCTGGGGAGTCGAATTAAGTTAAAACTTAAGTGCACGTGGTGCAAAGCACAAGGACTGGCATAAGGATCCCGGTTCGAGCCCTGGCTCCGCACCTACAGGGGAGTCGCTTCACAAGTGGTGAAGCAGGTCTGCAAGTGTCTATCTTTTTCTTCCCTTTCTGTCTTCCCCTCCTCTCTCCATTTTTCTGTTCTATCTAACAATGACAATACCAATAACTACAACAATAATAACTACAAGAAAACAACATGGGCAACAAAAGGGAATAAATAAAAAGAAAGGAAGGAAGAAAACAAACAAACAAATAAAATAGTCGAGGGTAGATAGCATAATGGTTATGCAAAAAGACTCATGTCTGAGGCACCAAAGTCCAAGGTTCAATACCCTACACCATCATAATATGCCCAAACTGAGCAGTTCTCTGGTTAAAAAAGAAAAAAAAGAAAAAGAAATGTTGATTTTCAGTAAAAAGAGACAATGAAGATACTGTCCTTCAGGGAAGTTATGAGTATTAAAAGTACATAAGGGCTGGGTGCCAAGTAGTGGTACACCTGGTTGAAGGCACATATTACAATGTGCAAGGACCTGGGTTCAAACCCTCTGTCTCCACCTGCAGGGGGAAAGCTTCACAAGTAGTGAAGCAGGACTTCACCCTTTTTCAGACAGAAAAACAGAAAAAATGTGGTCTGGGAGATGGTGCAGTGGATAAAGCACTGGACTCTCAAACATGAGGTCCTGCATAGGATCCCTAGCAGCACATGTACCAGAGTGATGTCTGGCTCTTGCTCTCTCTCTTCCTATCTTTCTCATAAATAAAATCTTTAAGAAAAAAAAAGGGGGAGTCAGGCTGTAGCGCAGCGGGTTAAGTGCAGGTGGTGCAAAGCGCAAGGACCCACATAAGGATCCCGGTTGGATCCCCCAGTTCCCTACCTGCAAGGGAGTCACTTCACAAGTGGTGAAGCAGGTCTGCAGGTGTCTATCTTTCTCTCCCCCTCTCTGTCTTCCCCTCCCCTCTCCATTTCTCTCTGTCCTATCCAACAACGATGACATCATTAATAACAGTAATAAAACAACAAGGGCAACAAAAGGGAGTAAAGAAATTTTAAAAAAAAGGAAAAAGAAAACAGAAAAGAGAAAGATGCTACAGCAGCACAGCTTCTGTGTCTCTCCCTCTCTATATTCCCTTCCTTTCCATTTCTGGCTGTCTCTAACCAATAAATAAAGATAAAAAAGATTTTAAGTACATAAGGGTCAGGGAAGTTAACATAGTGGTTATGGAAAAAAGGGCTTTCAAGCTTGAGGCTCCAATATCCTAGGTTCAATCCTGGGCACTACCATAAACCAGAAATGAGCAGTGCTCTGGTCAAAATAGATGAAATAGGGAGTCGGGCGGTAGTGCAACGGGTTAAGCCCAGGTGTCGCAAAGTGCAATGACTGGTGTAAGGATCCAGGTTCGAGCCCCTGGCTCCCCACTTGCAAGGGAGTTGCTTCACAGGTGGTGAAGCAGGTCTGCAGGTGTCTATCTTTCTCTCCCCCTCTGTCTTCCCCTCCTCTCTCCATTTCTCTCTTGCCCTATCCAACAATAACATCAGTAACAACTACAATAATAACTATAACAACAATGAAAAACAACAAGGGCAACAAAAGAGAAAATAAATAAATAAATTTAAAAAATAGATGAAATAAGTACTTCATATAAGAGAGTTTCACTTGGGAGGGGGCTGGCTTAGAGATAGCTCATTATGCTGGCTTGTGCCTGGCTATGCACACTGCTCTGGTTCAAGCCCTAGTACTACAAGGCAGTTTTGTAGCAGAGGGAAATTGTGCTGTCTCTATCTCTATTTCTGAACGAAGAAACCTTCAGCAGTGAAATCACACATGTCATGATCCAGGAGGTGGCACAATGGATAAAGCATTGGACTCTCAAGCATGAATTCAATCCCCGGCAGCACAAGTACCAGAGTGATATCTGGTGCTTTCTCTCTCCACCTATCTTTCTCATTAATAAATAAAGTGGTCCGGGAGGTGGCACAGTGGAAAAAACATTGGTCTCTCAAGCATGAGGTTCTGAGTTCAATCCCTGGCAGCACATGTTCCAGAGTGATGTCTATTTCTTTCTCTCTCTCCTATCCCTCTCATTAATAAGTAAATAAAGTAAATATTTAATAAATAAATAAAATCAGGAGTCAGGTGGTAGCGCAGTGGGTTAAGCACATGTGGCACAAAGCACAAGGACCAGCCTAAGGATCCTGGTTTGAGCCCCCGGCTCCCTTCCTGCAGGGGACTTGCCTCACAAGCAGTGAAGCAGGTCTGCAGGTGTCTATCTTTCTCTCCCCCTCTGTTTTCCCCTCCTCTCTCCATTTCTCTCTGTCCTAACAACGACGATATCAATAACAACAACAATAAAAAAGGGCAACAAAAGGGGAAATAAATATTTTTTTAAATGAATAAATAAAATATTACATAGATGGCGATGCTCTGGTGTCTCTATCTAAAGTGGGGGAGCAGAGGAGGCTGGGCGGTGGAGCATCTGATAGAGCACACGTGTGACTATGTGCAGGGATGCTCTCCACCCACTGGGGGACGCTCCACCAGCAGTGAAGAGGGCTGCCGGGCCCAGGGTTGCCTCATATGCCCCCACTAGCATCTCCCACCTCCTCCTGATGAAGCGGCCACCATTTTGAAAGGGTTGTACCATCTCTCCACAACTGATGATAAAGTAAAGTGGCTTTTTAGCTTGTGGCCAGAAGCCACAATATAGTCACTTTCATGCGGGTGGGGCCGTGAAGTCCAGTGAGATTAACTATTTAAGAACAGCCTTCTCTGCCCGGTTTCCTCCCTCCCAGACGCCAAAAAAGGGCGCTTTCCCTTTAAATGCAAATTACCTCCTGCCAGCCCTGCTTCCACCAGATCTTCCCCAGGAGGAGCACTGAGGGCCGAGGGAGGCTGCAGGGAGCATCGTCACCCCGACCCCAAACCTCCAGGTCAGTGACCTCCTTGGGGTGGGGGTGGGTTGGGTGGGGGCAGCGAGGCGGGACTCCCGGTCTAGATGGAATCCTGGCCTTGGAGCAGAGTGGCTCCTTTGGAAAGCAACTGCGGAGACTGAGCTTGGGAAACCTGCCAGGTCGCCCCTTGCTGCTCCCTGGGAGCAGGATCTCCTGCTCCTTTCTTCTATCGAGTCCCTAAATTGAGCCAAGCTGCTTGATGACGTGATCCTAGCTCGCCGCCACCTGTCCTATCTAACAACGACATACCAGCCAGCCAGATGCCAAGTTTTCTTTCTTTTTTCTTATTTTATTTAAGAAAGGATTAATTAACAAAACCATAGGGTAGGAGGGGTACAACTCCACACAATTCCCACCACCCAATCTCCATATCCTATAAGTTTTCTGTCCCCAGCACCAACACCATCCCTGAATGCAGTCAGGCTTGGTGGCTGCAGCTTGAGATAACCTTGTAAAGGTCTCGGGAGACGTCTCTGAGGGAGGAGCTCAGCGGAAGGGAGGCTTAGAGGGCGGGGTCCTTCGGTGGCTGAGCAGTGCTCCCCACAGGCGCTGCTATTGTCGGCGGGAGCTCAGGCGAGCCAGCTGGTGCAGCGGAGGCCAGACAGGGACTTTCTGACTGGGGAGGGTGAAGCAGCTGGAAAGGTGTCACAGGACTTTGGGAGTCCCTCGGAAGCTTGCAGTTGGGGGTTGGGTGAAAGGGATGGCAATGTCTAAGTGAGGGGAAAACCCACACTGGAACGGGTGCTGGTGCCAGATCTCCCACTGTTATTCACCCTCTGGTGGTTATTGCTTGATACACATCTCCCCAGGTGCCACACCCACACTTAGATCACCGCCTCCCCTTCCAGGCTGACAGGCTTTGCCCAGGCTGTTGATAAACCAAACAAGACCCAGCTGAGAGATTGCTAATCCTCAGCTTGGCTGTTGTCAGCTCACATCCACCCTGACACCCCCCCCCCCCCATTTCCTTTTCCAACCCCACCCCTGGGCTACAGAGACAGGAAGTCCCAGCACCACCAGCAGGAAGAGAGTAATACTGCTTCTTTCAGGGAAGGCCTGGGTTTTCAGGCCAAGGTTGGAGGCATGAGGGGTCTAGGGTAGGCCACAGAAGACCATTCAAATGCACAGCTTGACCTAGATGGTAGCACACCTGATTGAGTACACATGCTACCATGGGCTTCCAGCCCTGTATTCCCACCTGCAGGGAGAAAGTTTCCTAGTGGTGAAGCAGTGTTGCAGGTGTATTTCTTTCTCTCTCCCTATTTTCCCCTTCTCTCTCAATTTCTTTCTATCTCTAATAAAAAAGATATTTAAAAAAAATTGTGTTGAGGTGACAGCATAGTGGCTATGCAAAAAGACTTTAATTTTATTTAGGTATTCATTGGAGAAGTTCAGAGATGTGGTCTGGGAGGTGGCACAGTGGATAAAAGCATGAAGTGAAGTGACTCCCCTGCAGGTGGGGAGCCTGGGCTCAAACCGGGATCCTTATGCCAGTCCTTGCTTTTTGCACCACCTGCGCTTAAGCAACTGTGCTACTACCCAACTCCCTTTATTTTTATCATAAATTCTCTCCCCCCCCCTTTTTTTGTTGCCCTTGTTGTTGTAACCATGTTGTGGTTATTATTGTTGTTGATGATGCCACTCGTTGTTGGATAGGACAAAGAAAATTGGAGAGAGGAGGGGAAGACAGAGGGGGAGAGAAAGATAGGCACCTGCAGAAGCTGCTTCACCACCTGTGAAGTGACTCCCCTGCAGGTGGGGAGCCAGGAGCTCCAACCTGGATCCTTACGCCAGTCCTTGCGCTTTGCCCCTACCTGGGCTTAACAGGCTGCGCTACGGCCTGATCCCCTATAAATTCTTTTCTTAAAAAAGAGAAGTTCAGGGAGTCAGGCGATAGTGCAGTGGGTTAAGCGCAGGTGGCGCAAAGCATAAGGACCGGCAAGGATCCTGGTTCGAGCCCCCGGCTCCCCACCTGCAGGGGAGTCGCTTCACAGGCAGTGAAGCAGGTCTGCAGGTGTCTATCTTTCTCTCCCCCTCTCTATCTTCCTCTCTTCTCTCCATTTCTCTCTGTCCTATCCAACAATGAACAACATCAACAATGGCAATAATAACAACCACAACGAGGCTACAACAACAAGGACAACAAAAGGGGGAAAAAAATAAAGGCTTCCAGGAGTGATGGATTCATGGTGCAGGCACCGAGCCCAGCAATAACCCTGGAGGAAAAAAAATTAAATTAAATTAAATTAAAAAAAGAGAAATTCAAGGGCCAGGCAGTGGCACACTTGGTTAAGCGCGCACATTACAGTGCACAAGGATCCAGGTTCAAACCCCTGGTCCCCACCTGTAGGGGGAAAGCTTCACGAGTGGTGAAGCAGAGAAATTCAGTGGTCCAGGAGGTGGCACAGTGGCTAAGGCACTAGACTCTCAAGCATGAGGTCCTGAGTTCGATCCCTGGCAACACATGTACCAGAGTGATGGCTGGTTCTTTCTCTCCTCCTATCTTTCTAATGAATAAATAAATAAATTCTTTAAAAGAGAGAGAGAGAAAAATTGAGAGGGAAGAGAGAAATACAAAGAGAGAAAGAGGGAGAGAGAGACATCTGCAAGCATTTCCTCATCACTTGTGAAGCTTCCTCCCCGAAGGTGGGACCTAGGGGCTTGGACACAGGTCCTTAACATAGAGCCCCCAGCTCCCCACCTGTAGGGTGGTCGCCTCACAAACGGTGAAGCAGGTCTACAGGTGACTTCCTTCCTTTCTTTCTTCACTTTTGTTGCCCTTGTTGATTTATTGTGTAGTTATTGATGTCATCATTGTTGGATAGGACAGAGAGAAATGGAGAGAGAGGAACACAGAGAGTGGGAGAGAAAGATAGACACCTGTAGACCTGCTTCTTGTTGTCGTCGTTGTTGGATAGGACAGAGAGAAATAGAGGGGGGTGGAGACAGAGAGGGGGAGACAAAGATAGACACCTGCAGACATGCTTCACCGCTTGTGAAGTGACTCCCCTACAGGTGAGGAGCCGGAGGCTTGAACCAGGATCCTTATGCCGGTCCTTGTGCTTTGCGCTATCTGTGCTTAACCTGCTGCACTATCCCCTGACTCCCATAAATAAAATATTAAAAAAATGTATAAACATATCTTTAAATATATATATATATATATATATCATTGTTGTGGTCTGGGAGATGGTGCA
Source organism: Erinaceus europaeus (assembly GCF_950295315.1). NCBI lineage: Eukaryota > Metazoa > Chordata > Mammalia > Eulipotyphla > Erinaceidae > Erinaceus > Erinaceus europaeus. Next base: position 48,269,043 of record NC_080174.1, on the reverse strand, counting down.
GTAGATAAGGCACTAGACTTTCAAGCATGAGGTCCTGAGTTCAATCCAGAGCTATGTCTGCTTCTTTTTCTCTCTTCCTATTTTTTTCATAAATAAATAAACTAAATCTTTTTTAAAAATGACTTTGCCGGGAGTGGGGTGGTAGCGCAGCAGGTTAAACGCACATGGCGCGAAGCGCAACAACAGGAACAAAGATCCTGGTTCGAGCCCCGCTCCCCACCTGCAGGGAAGTTGCTTCACAGGCGGTAATGCAGGTCTGCAGGTGTCTGCCTTTCCCCTTCTCAGTTTTCCCCTCCTCTCTCCATTTCTCTCTATCCTATCAAATAACTACAACAATAAAGCAACAAGGGCAACAAAAGGGAATAAATAAATATTTATTTAAAAAAAAAAAGACTTTGCCACTCATTGTCTCACAGGGCTGTCTCCCTCCCAGGATCTGAGGCCCAGTTGGCATCCAATGGAGGAGAAGAAGAAGAAGCAGAGTCCCAAGCCATGCCTCACTCAGCCAGCCCAGAGCTCCGGCACACTGCGCAGGGTCCCTGTGCCCACCAGCCACAGTGGCTCCTTGGCCCTGGGACTCCCTCATCTACCATCCCCCAAACAGCGAGCCAAGTTCAGGAGGTGAGTGCAGAGGACTAGCAAGGCTAAGCAAGGGGTCCCCAACTCAGACATGAACTTTGTTGGGAAGCAGGGGGCCCTTAACCTTGGTTAATCGATGCCTCTCTGAAGACAGCCCTAGCTGTCCCCTGAGATTTCAGAGCTGCCTCAGACACACCTCATCCCTCACTCAAGTATGTATGGGCAGGGACCCGGGTCCCTGGGGTCACATGGTATGATGATGCAACTCAGATCAGGAAGAGCAGAACTGCCAGGAAGTGAGAGAAAGCTGAAGGGCATTGGAGAATGAAAACTGTCCGTGCTCTGGGGCTTGCCTGGCCTAAGTAGAAACCATACCTATTGTCTGGAGTGACACAGGGCAGGAAATGGTTAAGGAATACTCCAGGTGTCCACTTTGTGTTCTCTGCTTGATTTTTTCTACAGTTGGGACATTTGCAACCTTTCCAATAATGTGCCCAGTGTTTGTTTCCCTCTAAATATAATGTGTCCGGGCAGAGGGTAGATAGCATAATGGTTATGCAAAGAGATTCTCATGCCTGAGGCTCCAAAGTCCCAGGTTCATTCCCCCATACCACCATAAGCCAGAGCTGAGCAGTGCTCTGGTAAAAATAAATGAATGAATAAATAAATAAATACAATGTGTCCTATCTCTGAGAGGCCTGTTTGGAGATGACCAAAATGAGGTGTAAGTGGCATTTCGGACTGGGGCAGGGATAGTAGCAAATGTACCTGGAGAGGCAAGGGGGACCAGACTGGCAAGGGCATTCAGTGGTATCCTGAAGGCAAATTTTAAACTATTATTAATCATGTTATTATTGAAATATTTCATGTATTCATTTTATTTTATTAATTAATTAGTTAATTTTGCTTCCAGGGTTATCGCTGGGGCTTGGTCCCTGCACTTCAAATTCACTGCTCCTAGAGGCCAATTTTTTTCCATTTTCGTTGCCCTTGTTGTTATTATTTTTATTGTTACTGCTGTCATTGTTGTTGGATTGGACAGAGAGCAATTGAGAGATGAGGGAAAGACAGAGAGAAGCAGAGAAGGATAGACACCACCAAAGCTTCACTGCCTGTGAAGTAATGCCCCTGTAGGTAGGGAGCCTGGGGCTTGAACCGGGACCCTTTCACCAGTCCTTGCACATTGCTCCATGTGTACTTAACCCGCTGCGCTACTGCCCGACTCCGTATTTTATTATTCTTTTAAGATGTGTTTATTTTTATCAGAGCACCAGTCAGCTCTGGCTTATGGTGGTACTGGGAAACCTGCAGACCACCTGTGCCTCAGAGTATTATACTACCAATGGTAATATCTCCCTGGCCTATTTACAGCTTTTTTTTTTTTTTCCTCCAGGATTATCACTGGGGCTTGGTGCCAGCACTATGAATCCACCAGTCCCAGAAGCCATTTTTGCCTCTTTTTTTTTTTCCTGCTTTTCTTTCTAAATTTTTATTAGGACAGGGAGAAATTGAGAGAGATGGGGAAGATAAATAGAAGGAGGGAGGGAAAGGCACCTGGATAACTGCTTCACTGTTTGTGAAGTATCCCCCTTGCAGGTGAGGAGTGAGGGCTTGAACCTGGGTCCCTTTTTTAAAAAATATATATTTATTTTATTTATTTTCCCTTTTGTTGCCCTTGTTGTTTTTCATTGTTGTTGTAGTTATTGATGTTGTCATTGTTGGTTAGGACAGAGAGAAATGGAGGAGAGGAAGACAGAGAGGGGGAGAGAAAGACAGACACCTGCTGACCTGCTGACCTGCTTCACTGCCTGTGAAGGGACTCCTCAGTAGGTGGGGAGCCAGGGGCTCAAACTGGGATCCTTATGCAGGTCCTTGCACTTTGCGCCATGTGTGCTTAACCCACTGCTCTACCGCCCAACTCCCCATTAAATTTTTTTTTTTTTTAAAGATTGTATTTGTTTATGAGAAAGATTGGAGGAGAGCGAAAGAACCAGACATCACTCTGGCACATGTGCTGCCGGGTTTGAACTCGGGACCTCATGCTTGAGAGTCCAAAGCCTTATCACTGTGCCACCTCCTGGACCACGAACCTGGGTCCTTGTGCTTGATAAGTGTGCTTAACTGGGTGCGCCATCGCCAGGCCCCCCCTATTTACTTATTTTTATTTATGATTTTAGTTACTTATTTTTATTTATAATAGAGAAATAGAAAGGGAAAGAGAGATGTCTGCAGTTCCTCTGGTGAAGCTTCACTCCTGCGGGGGGGGGGGGGGGGGACCAAGGGCTTGAACAAGGGTCCTTGCACTTAGTAACTTTTGTGCTTTACTGGTTGTGCTACCACCCACTCTCTTTTTATTTATTTTTATCAGCGAGAGAAAGACGCAAGCACTTCTCAGCTCTGGCTTATGCTGCTGGCAAGAATTGAACCTGCAGCTTGTGTGGTCTTGGTCATGCATACTGATGCTCTAATATACTATGCTATCTCACCAGCCTCCAAACAGCTTTAACTAAAAGAAGGGCAGAATGATGTTCTGAGACGAGTTAAGAAGACTATCATGGAATTACGAGAGTTCCTATCCCCAAATTCATCAAGGACCAGGAAGGTCACAGGAGTAATGAGTAAGAGGCCAGGAGCCCCCTTCCACACACAGGCCTGACTGTGTGCCACTGGCAAAGATTTCTTTTTACCCCGCCTCACCCACTGCATTCCCTTTACCAGTCCCAGAGCCCAGGGCCAGAAGAACACCCAGGTATGCTGGTGAGTGGATAGAAAGGTGAAATACACAGGAGGTACAAAAGATCTGAGGTACTTGGCTGCCTGGCTTTGTGACCATGGTCATACCCATCCTATACAGGGCGGGCAAGGAGAAGTGCCGCCCAATTCTGGCTGGAGGTGGGGGCGGCTCTGCAGGCACCCCACTGCAGCACTCCTTCCTGACGGAGGTGACAGATGTCTATGAAATGGAAGGGGGCCTGCTGAACCTGCTCAATGATTTCCACTCAGGCCGCCTGCAGGCCTTTGGTGAGTCCTGAGGCCTGGGCTTAGAAGGACATGTGGGTGGGACTGGAGGGTCTGGCTTCTGGGTAAGGCTGGGGCTAGGGTCCCAAGCTGCCTCCTAGGACTCAGACAAATGCTGTCCAGGAAAAGAATGCTCCTTTGAGCAGCTGGAGCATGTGCGGGAGATGCAAGAAAAGCTGGCCCGGCTGCACTTCAGCCTGGATGTGTGTGGGGAGGAGGAAGACGAGGAGGAGGAAGAGGACGGAGTCACTGAAGGACTGCCTGAGGAGCAGAAGACGACCATGGCTGATCGCAACCTGGACCAGTTGCTTAGCAATGTGGGTGCTTATGTCACCACACTGGGTGTTTTTGTTCCTGGGGACAGTGGGAAGTGGGGGAGGTACATGCTTCTACATCCTCCTGGTCCTTGGGTAAAAAGTTGGGGTGCATGGATCCAAGACCTGTGAGCCCCTCAACTCCCAACAGAAGGTGCCCCTGCTCCTGGTGTCTGGGGTTCAGCCTGGGGCCTCTCCTGACAGAAACTTCTCTTTTTCTGTTAACAGCTGGAAGACCTAAGTAATTCTATGTATCCTTTCCAGTGTGTGTGTGTGTGTGTGTGTGTGTGTGTGTGTGTGTGAGAGAGAGAGAGAGAGAGAGAGAGAGAGAATGAGATTAGATTGATCCTACCCCTCCACCCCAGGATTACTTACATATAATAAACGTCGAATCTCATTCAGTCCTACCGAGTCAGAATTGGGCACTAACCCTAACCCTAGGCCTAACTAAGATTAAAGAAGTGCAGGGTGGCTGCCCAGGAGATGGCACAGTGGATGAGGCACTGTACTCCCTAAGTTCAGTCCCTAGCAATGAGTGTGCCAGAGTGATACTTTGGTGTTCTCTCTCTCTCTCCTTCTTTCTCACATATTGATAAGTAATTTTTAAAAAAATTGTATCAAAGCATTGCTCAGCTCTGGTCTATGGTGGTGCCAGGGACTGAACCTGGGACTTCAGAGACTCAGACATGGAAATCGTTTGCATAACAATTAAGCTGTGTCCTCTGCCCAGTAAATAAATACATCTTTAAAAAAGGGGGAAGGGGCCAAGAGCACAGGAAGAATTTCTCAAATATTAGGTGAAAGTTGTAGGGAATATATATTACCTATCAAAATGTTTGTAAGCACTTTAGCAGACCCCAATCTGTTGCAAAACTTGTTTGATAACTTTCTATTATTTCAGTACTGAAAAGTTATTTTCTAGTTTATTAAAAAAAAAAAAAGGATGGTATTTATAAACACAAACTGAGGGAGAAAGAACCAGAGCACATAGGATGCTGGGGATCAAATCCAGGACCTCATGCTTCCAAATTCAGCATCCTACTCACTCCTAGGCCTTTAAATTTTTTTTTTTTTTTTAACTAGAGCGCAAGTCAGCTCTGGCTAATGGTGATGTGGGGGATTGAACCTGGGACTCTCAGGCATGACAGTTTGTTTGCATAACCATTATGCTATCTTTCTTTGCATATATATATATATCCTATTTAGACTACCTGCCCCACTTAGAAATGATGTGGTTGGGGAGATAGCCTAATGGGTATGCCAAAAACCTTTCATGCTTAAGGCTCTGAATTTACAGAACACCAACACCACGATTCAGCCAGAGCAGAGCAGCGCTCTGGTGTGAGGGAGAGGGAGAAAAGAGAGGAGGAAAAGGAGGAAAAAATTAAACAAGGAAAAGAGAGGGCGCCTGGAGGTGGCGCACGGGGTTAAGCGCACATAGTACAAAGCTTGAGGATCCTGGTTCCAGCCACTGGCTCCCCACCTGCAGGGGGTCACCTCAGGAGCGGTGAAGCAGGTTTGCAGGTGTCTTTCTGTCTCTCTTTCTTCCTCTCCCCTCTCAATTTCTCTCTGTCCAATCCAATAAAAATGAAAAATGGCCTCTAGGAGCAGTGGATTCATAGTGCCTCAGTGATAACCCTGGAGGAAAGAAAGAAAAAAAGGAAGGGAGAGAGAGGAGGGGATAGTGAGGCTTCGGCTATCAGCACCGGCATGGGCGCCCCGCCTCTCCCCCGAATGTCGGGAATGTGATGAGCCTGTGCGCGTGGAGCAAGACGGGTCCAAGCACCGCAATCCTTGACTGGCACAGACAGAAGCTGCACCTGGCCGAGAACGCGGAGCCTGAAGAACAGTCAGCCGCGTAGGGGTCGGTGCCGCACCTGACCCAGATTTCCGATTCCCTTCAAACTGTGACTTTTTATGCGCGCGATTGGGGTATTCCCCTGCCCCCCAGGTGCTATGGGGAGAAGGGGGGCATTGGATGGAATAAAACCAGAAGCAAAATAGCGGGTCCGTGTCTTCACTAACTTGCTCGCTCCTTTATTCCGCGGGGTCGCCGTGGCCCCCGGCCCCCCTGCGCAACACCCTTGAGCTTTAGGAGACCCGGGCTCCCGCGGGGGTTGGAGTCCCCCGGGCGCTCTGGGGGCGGGGCTGTGGGCCGGCGCAAGCGGCAGAGTCACCTCCCGGAGGGCCGGGGACTGTTGCCGTGGAGACGACGGGGCAGGACCTGCGCCAGGCGCAGGCCAGTGACGTATTTGGAAGGCGCCCACCAGGGCAGCTGGCTGTTAGCGCCCAATGGAGCAGCGGGAACAATTTCTTCGAAGGGTGACGGCACTGCAAGTACGGCCTGGCCAGGGATGCACCTGACTTCCCTGCCGTGGGATCTCGGGTTGGGACCTTCTAGCGAAGGGAGGCTGTCATGTTTAGTCACCTACCCACGTCTCTGCAGACAGCGACCCAGCCCCGCCGACCGGACGAATGTTGGGGCCCACTTGCCCCCCTGCCACTTGCTCCTGCGGCATCGAGAAGGGGCGGGAGGGACTGAGAGTCCAGGGGCCGGGTGGTGGCGCACCCAGCAGGCACACACATTACCATGTGTAAGGACCCGGGTTCAAACCTTTGGTCCCCACCTGCAGGAGTAAATCCTCCAAGCAGTACTCAGGCATCTCTCTCCCTGTGTCCCCTTTCCCTCTCGATTTCTCTGTCTGTCCAATAAAAATAAATATGGAAAAGACTGGTTCAGGGCTGGGGAGATAGCGTAGTGGTTATTCAAAAAAGACTTTCAAGCCTGAGGTGCCAAAGTTCCCATGTTCTGAGTCAGCCTTCATAAATCAGCTCAGGGTTCAAGCCTCTGGTCCCCACTTGCAGGGGAAAAGCTTCACGAGTGGTGAAGCAGGTCTGCAGATGTCTGTCTCTCTCCCCTCTCAATTTCTGTCTCTATCCAATAATAATTAAAAATTAAAAAAAAAAGTTTTCTTTTTCCCTCATACCCACCAGGCCTGTATCCGGGGCTATTTGGTCCGTCGCCAATTCCTGAGTCTGCGAGATGAATATGAGGCTGTTGTACAAGAGATCGAGGGTGATCTGGGAACACTTCGGTGGACAGAAGGCTGGGTTCCCAGGCCTCTATTCCTTCCAAAGGTACTACACAAGCCAAGGGGAAGAGGAAGGATGTGAGCAGGGGGGTTAAAGGAATGGCAGAACCCGACCTTTCTGGGAGCTGGCAGTAGTGCACCTAGTTGAGTGCACACATTTCCATGCACAAGAACAGGGGTTCAAGCCCCCAGTCTCCATCTACATGGGGGGGAGGGGAGAAACTTCACAAATGGTGCAGGTGCCTCTCTCCTTTTTCTTTTTTTTCTTTTTTCTTTTTTTTTTTTTACCTCCAGGGCTCAGTGCCTGCACCATGAATCCACTGCTCCTGGAGGCCATTTTTTCTCCCTTTTGTTGCCCTATTGTTGTAGCCTTGTTGTGGTCATTATTGTTGTTGGTGTCGTTTATTGTTGGATAGGACAGAGAGAAGTGGAGAGAGGAGGGGAAGACAGAGGGGGAGAGAAAGATAGATACCTGCAGACCTGCTTCACCGCTTGTGCAGTGACTTCCCTACAGGTGGGGGGGACCCAGGGCTTGAACCGGGATCCTTACGCTGGTCCTTGCACTTTGTGCCACCTACGCTTAACCGACCCCACCTCCCTTTCTATCTGCGCGTTCTTTCTTTTTAAAAATATTTATTTATTTTCCCTTTTGTTGCTCTTGTTGTTTTATTGTTGTAGTTATTATTGTTCTCGTTGTTGGATAGGACAGAAAGGGAGAGAGGAGGGGAAGACAGAGAGGGGGAGACAAAGACAGACACCTGCAGATGTGGTTGACCGTCTGTAAAGCGAAGCCCCTGCAGGTAGGGAGCCGGGGCTCGAACCAGGATGCTTGCCGGTTCTTGCGCTTTGTGCCTCTTGCGCTTTGTGCCACGTGCGCTTAACCCGTTGCGCTACTGCCCGACTCCCATCTATCTCTCCTTTCTGCTCAATTTCTCTCTGTCTCTATTCATTAAAATAGGAGTCACCCCTCAAAACAAATAGATGTCATATATATTCATTGACAGTCTCTCTCCCTGTCACAAGATTGTTAATGTTCTAATCCTTAATCACTACCAATTTGTCTGTTAAATTACAGTACCCACAAACTTGGAGGGTCCTAGAGCTCTCATACTTCTTATTTTTCAGAAAGCAAAATTTCATTGGACCAGGCAAAGTGGAGAAAAGGTACCAGGTCCAGAGCAAAAACAGTGCAGCCACATCCCATGTAATGAACCTGAGAAAAAGGCTGTCTGGGAAAAGAAGGTGATGAAGAAGCAAGGAGAGAGCTCAGTGACCTCAGACAGCCTTCCCTGCAGAGATGACAGCCCCTGGCTTCAGGATGAGCAGAGCAGGAAACCCAGCCACAAAGAGATCAGAAATACATCAAGGATCAAGAACCCAGGTACCTCTCTACCTAGATCAGGGCAAGCCCTGACCACCTCTGGGCCTCGGTTTTCCCACCTGAAAGTGAAAGACTTGTTTTATAAGGTACATTCTTTGCCTTGATTCTGTTGCCTTATTGGGGGCAACACATAATGGTGAGGGGAAGAGTGCTGAGGTCTAATGGTTGCTAAGGCATCTTGTCTTTATACCTTAAGACTTTCTCTTGGGTGGTCTGAGAGGTGGCACAGTGGATAAAGCACTGGATCTCAAGCACGAGGTCCTGAGTTCAGTTCCCAGCAACACATGTACCGAGTGATGTCCGGTTCTTTCTCTCTTTCCTCTTCTCTTTCTCATGAATAAATAAATAAATAAAATCTCTTAAAAAAAAAAGAGTTTCTCTTGGGGCTGGGTGGTGGTGTACCCAGTTGAGCACAACATTACCATGCACAAGAACCGGGTTTAACCCACTCCTCAGTTACCACTACCACCACCAACCCCTGTCGATTCCTTCTTAGCATTGGACTTTTTTTTTTCCATTTCTTTTTTTTAATGCACACACTACGTTGATTATTCTTCCGAGACACGAGTAGTGAAGCAGTACTACAGATATTGGTCCCTCAGTATCTTCTTTTTTAAAATTTCTTTTTTTAAATTTTATTTATTCCCTTTTGTTGCCCTTCTTTTATTGTTGTAGTTATTATTGTTCTTGTTCTTGATGTCTTCATTGTTGGATAGGACAGAGAGAAATGGAGAGAGGAGGGGAAGACAGATGGGGAGAGAAAGATAGACACCTGCAGACCTGCTTCACCGCTTGTGAAGTGACTCCCCTGCAGGTGGGGGAGCCAGGGGCTCAAACCAGGAGTCCTTACGGTGGTCCTTGTGCTTTGCGTCACCTGCGCTTAACCCACTGTACTACCACCCTGACTCCCTTCCTTTCAATTTCTGTCTCTCCTCATGTATATATAGGGCTTTCTCTCTCTCTCTTTAATATTTTATTTATTATTTACTGATTAGAAAGATAGGAGGAGAGAGAGAAAGAGCCAGATATCACTCTGGTACATGTACTGCTGGAGATTGAACTCAGGACTTCGTGCTTGAGAGTCCAATGCTTTTTCCACTGCGCCATCTCCCAGACCATGGGCTTTCTCTTTATTTCATTTGGCGCTTTGAATATGTATGAAGCTGTTGTGCAGCCTCCCCAGCCAAGTTTTACTTATTTTCTTTTTTTTTTTTTTAAATATTTTATTTATTTATTAATGAGAAAGTTAGGAGGAGAGAGAGAAAGAACCAGACATCACTCTGGTACACGTGCTGCCGGGGATTGAACTCAGGACCTCATGCTTGAGAGTCCAATGCTTTATCCACTGCGTCACTTCCCGGACCACCTTATTTTCTTTTTTTAAATATTTATTTTATTTTCCCTTTTGTTGCCCTTGTTTTTGTTTATTTATTTCCTTTTGTTGCCCTTCGTTGTTGTTGTTGTTATTGATGTCATCGTTGTGGATAGGACAGAGAGAAATAGAAAGAGGAGGGGAAGACAGGGGGAGAGAAAGATGGACACCTGCAGACCTGCTTCACTGCTTGTGAAGCAACTTCCCTGCAGGTGGGGAGCCGAGGGTTCGAACGAGGATCCTTACACCGGTCCTTGCACTTTGCGCCATGTGTGCTTAACCCACTGTGCTACCGCCCGACCCCCTTATTTTCTTTTTTCTTTAAATATTTTTATTTATTTATTATTGGATAAAGACAGAGGAATTGAGAGGAGACAGAGATACCTGCAGCCCTGCTTCACCACTCGTGAAGCTTCCCCCCTGCAGGTGGGGACCAAAGACTTGAACCTGTGTCCTTGCACACTGTAATGTGTGTGCTTAACCAGGTGTGCCACCACCTGGCCCCCACTTATTTATTTTGTTTCTGGAGCACCAGAGCTTCCACCGGTGCCAGAGCACCTCCTGTGTGGCGTTGGAGCTTGAACCTGGGCCTCGCACATGGCAAGGTATGTATCCTGCCCAGTGAGTTCACTCTTTTGACCCCGTTTTTCATTTCTTTGCTGGAAATCAAACGTGGGACCTCATACTTAAAAGTCCAACTCTTTACCCACTCTGCTACCTCCAAGGCCGCAGTTTTCTTTCCTTCTTTCTTTTTCTGCTCTGGCTTATGGTAATGCCAGAGATTGAACCAAAGATCTCAGACCCTCAGGTTGGAAAGTGCTTTGCATAACCATTATACTATTTTACTCACCTCACACCACCACCACCCCTTCTTTTCCTCATTCTTTTGATCATCATTCAGCCATTACCACTCCAGGTCGACTTTAAAAAAAATTTTTTTTAGGGGCTAGATCAGAGAGAGACAGAGGAGAGACACCTACAGGACTGGTCCATTGTGAAGCTTCCCCTGGCAGAGGGGGACCAGGGACTTGAACCTGGGTCCTTGCACTGCCTGGCCCTCTGACTTTTTTTTTTTTTTTTCCGGAGGGAGAGATCATACTGCTGAAGCCTCCCCCAGTGCAGGGTCGTCCAGGCCCAAACATGGGTAGACTGCATCGCATTGGCATACATGGCTAAACACACACAAAGTAGTACATAAGAACCCTGGTTCAAACCCCTGATCCCCATCTGCATGGGGAAAGCTTCATGATTGGTGAAGTAGAGCTGCAAGTGTGTCTCTCCCTTTGTTGTTGTTGTTGCTGTTGTTGCTGTTGGATAGGACAGAGAGAAATTGAGAGCGGAGAGGAAAACAGAGAAGAGGAAAGATAGACACCTGCAGACCTGCTTCACCACCTGTGAAGCAATGCCCCCCCCCCCCCCCCGCAGGTGGGGAGCCAAGGGGCTCAAAACAGGATTCTTGCACAGGTCCTTGCACATCACACTAAGTGTGCTGAACCTGGTGTGCTACCGCCTGTCTCCCTTTCTCCTTCTCTGTCTCCCTCTCCCCTCTCAATTTTTTTGTGTATATCCAATAATAAATAAATTTTTAAAAAAGAAAAGAAAAGAGAAAGAGAGCCATCATAACACACTGGTCCACCATCCACAGCATTCCCATGGTGTTGCTATGTCCTACCAGAATTCGGATCCTAGATGTCACACTGTTAAGGCATGTCAGGTGAGCTCTCTCCTGGTCCAGCTCTCTTCTTTCCTTCCTCCTGCACAGACGACTCAGGTCCAAGACTTCACCACAGCCAGACTCAGCTCCAAGAGCTCCAGCACCACCGCAGCAACTTGGCCATGGAACTATTATGGCTTCAACAGGCTATCAATAGCCGCAAGGAGGTAGGCACTGACTTGGAGCCCTACTTGGAGCCCTTTCTGCACCGTTAGGGCCAAGCATGGGGGTTTGGGAAAAGCCACTTTTCATTTCCAAGCCAGCCTGCATAAATGCAGTGTATCTTTTCTTCCCACAGTATCTAATTCTCAAGCAGACACTGAACTCCCCAGAGGTGGACCAGACCGGAGACAAGTCCAGCTTGTATCTAGACCACAGGGGATAGGCCTTTGAAAGGGCCAGGACACAACCAAGCCCATCTCTGGAAGACCAACCTACAGAGACAGGATCACTATAGAGAGAGATTGCACCGATGAGTCCATACTGGAGGCTCAGGTGACAATCCATGAATCCCCAGAATTGGCCTCCACAGATGACACTACTGCTGGGACCAAATATAGGAACCCTGGCCACAGGAGCACTGGACCACAACTGTCCATACTATCAGATGATCAGGCCAAAGAGAACAGGTTCACCAAAGGGCCAAGCTGTGAGAAGGACTCTGGAAGGAATCTGCCTACAATGGACAAAGTCTTAGAGGGCCAGAATCCCAAAGGCATCTGTTCTGGAGAAATTAGAACACAGTTACCTGTATTCTGTGAAAGGCCAAATATTCGACAAGTCTTCCAGAGAGACAGACCACAAAGAACCTGCCTGCCAAAGAGCTAGACCACAAGGGTTAGACCTCTCAGAGGGCTGCATCTCCTGGGATGAGACTTTGGCAGGGCCAGAGGATGGTGGCCTGGATCTCCGGAGGACTAAACCACCCAAGGGCCAGACTTGCAGTGAAAAAATTTCTAGGGAAAGAACTTATAGTAAACCCAGTCAGGAAGACTGGGGAAACCAGAGGACTGCACCATGGAAGTCAAGGTGAACCCAGAAACTGTGAAACAGTCTTCCACGGCACCTCAGCACACAGAGAACCAGTGCAGAGGCTGGCCATGGAAAACAGGAACACCAGGCTACATGCAGGAGAGCAGGGGAGAGCGAGGTTCTCAAGGCAGGTGCCATGAGAACACAGTGAGGGAGACACAGCATCATCCTAGCTCCCTGGAACCAGCCTGTATCCTGTCCCTGCCCTGTAGTGACTAATGGAGGCAAGGAACTGGAACCAGTGTAGGAAGAAGAAGAAGATGGAGATTCATCCTTTGTTTCTAGCTAAATCCAAGCTTAGGTGTCTGGCGGAGAAAAGGGAGGCATCTGATGAATAAAGGTTTCTCTTGTGTTCTGAGCCAAGTTGTTTCCTTTCCTACTATGTGGGCTTAACCTGGTGCGCCACTGCCAGACCCTCATTTTCCTTTCCTGATCCAGACAGAATTGGTTCTTCTGCCCACCTCCTGACATGAGGAATATTCCCCATCACCTGCTAAGAGCCACTAACTAGAAGATTAGTCATCCTCCTTGGGAAACAGTCCCCCAAACTGATTCTTTTTTTTTTTTCAACATTTTATTTACTTATGTATTTTTTTAATATTTATCTATTTATTCCCTTTTGTTGCCCTTGCTGTTGTTATTGATATCATTATTGTTGGATAGGACAGAAAGAAATGGAGGGAGGAGGGGAAGACACCTGCAGACCTGCTTCACCGCCTGTGAAGCGACTCCCCTGCAGGTGGGGAGCCAGGGGCTCGAACCGGGATCCTTCCGCCGGTTCTTGCGCTTTGCACCACCTGCGCTTAACCCACTGTGCTACCGCCCGACTCCCTTATTTACTTATTAATGAGAAAGAGAGGAGGAGAGAAAGAGCCAGACATCACTCTGGTACATGTGCTGCCAGGGATTGAACTCAGGACCTCATGCTTGAGAGTCCAGCGCTTTATTCACTGTGCCATCTCCCAGACCACTGATTCTCCTTTAAACTCAACTCTTGGGCTAGGGAGTGGCAGGAAGGATCAGAATCCTTCTTCTGATTGTTACTAGAACATTTGTTTTTGTGTATCTCTGGTACCACCTCTCACAGAGTCCCTGGGTCTTCCTTTGTATATAGTGTTTGTAGTGATTCTTTTTTATTTTTTAAATTTTTTATATTTATTTTCCCTTTTGTTGCCCTTGTTGTTTATTGTTATTGTTATTGATGTCATCGTTAGATAGAACAGAAAGAAATAGAGGGAGGAGGGGAAGACAAAGTGGGGGAGAGAAAGATAGACACCTGCAGACCTGCTTCACCACTTGTGAAGCGACTCCCCTTCAGGTGAGGAGCCATGGGCTTAAACCGGGATTCTTATGCTGGTCCTTGCACTTTGCGCCACGTGCACTTAACCCGCTGTGCTACCACCCTGTCTGGCTAGCGTGGGGGTGCCTCTTCCCGTGCACGTACTCTCTGGGTTGGAGAGAATGCAACCGAGCCTGGAGCCAGCCTGGGCTGCTACTCACTCAGTGATGCGAGGGAGATAGATGACTCATGAACCAAGCTCATGGTGGTGAGGCAATGCAATTCTCTGTTGATCAGAGAGCCATGGCTTTTAAAGGGCCCACCCGGAAGTGGCAATTCAGAAACAGAAATGGCTAGGAAAGCAGCGGAGAAAGGCAAAATGGACTGGAAAGGTAGGAACTTCCTTAGCAACTGTTGCGAGGGTTTTAACTGGTAGGATTAATAAACCCTGGTTTTTGTGGTCTGGGAGGTGGCACAGTGGATAAAGCATTGGCCTCTCAAGCATGAGATCCTGAGTTCAATCCCCGTTAGCACATGTACCAGACTGATATCTGGTACTTTGTCTCGCCTCCTATCTTTCTCATGAATAAATAAATAAAATATTAAAAAATAATAATAATACCCTGCAGGCAGGGAGGATCTTGAGAGTAGAAAGAAGATAGATCAAAGGAATGGGATGGGTGGGGATCTTTCAGGCAAAACAATGATTATGTAGATAGGCCATCAGGAATGCACAGTGGAGCGGGGGGGCTGGCTTAATGTTTTAATGAATACCAGACTCCTGGAGGCAGAAAAATGCAGGTTGCTTTGTGAGGCTCCTCACCATTTTCCGACATCTCCCCCTTTCTTCTTATCTAATGGCCATAGTATCAGGAATGCGGGGTGCTTTGTGAGGCAGGGAGTCTGATAAGACGGGGCAAACCTTTGGGGTTACTCCTGTCTCTCCTTGCTCAACCTCTCAGTAGAGAGAGAGACTGACAGGATAGACACACTCCTCAGGTTAAGCCCTGCCAGGCTCTACCACATCCTCAGAATTTCCCGACACCACCCGACTCCCCTTTTTAAAATATTCATTTATTATTGGATAGAGACAGAAATTGAGAGAGAGACAAGAGACACCTGCAGCCCTGCTTCACCACTCGTGAAGGTTTCCTCCTGCAGGTGGGGACTAGAGGCTTGAACCTGGGTCCTTGCACACTGTAATGTGAGCACTTAACCAAGTGTGCCACTGCCTGGCCCCTGCAACTCTTCTCTTGTGAAGCTCCACTGAGGGTAGACTGAAAGACACCCCGAATGCAGACATATTCCTGTATAGGACCTCCCTGCCTTCCTGGTTGAGAGGCAGGGCTTCACCTCTGATTGGCACTCTTCCCAGCCCTTGTTTTGGTTTCCTGGCAACAGCTCTGTGTCTCTAGCTGAGGAAACACCATGCCAGGTGGCAGCCCCATGGCAAAGAAGGTAGTAGTGTACCGGAATGGGGACCCCTTCTCCCCAGGTCACCAACTGGTGGTGACTCAACGCCGATTCCCCACCCTGGAGACTTTTCTCGGTGAGGTGACTTCAGTAGTGCAGGCCCCACTGGCGGTGCGTGCCCTCTACACACCATGTCATGGCCATCCTGTCACTAACCTAGCAGACCTACAGAATGGAGGACAGTATGTGGCTGCTGGCTTCGAACGATTCCACAAGCTCCAGTGAGTAGGCTAGGGCCGGCCAAAGAGCCTGGGGAGGGAGGGAGTAGCAATAATGTTCAGTATTTTTATATATTATCTCTGGGCGATCGCAGTCCCTTGAAATGGGGTGGGCTTATCTCCATTCTTTATTTTTACCAGAATTCTGCTCAACTTGGGTTTAAGGTGGTGCTGGGGATTGAACCAAGATTTGGGGACATCAGGCATCAGAGTCTTTATTTTTGTCTCCAGGGTTATTGCTGGGGCACAGTTCCTGCACTATGAATCCACTGCTCCTGGTGGCCATCTTTCTTCTACTGTTGTTGCTGTTGCTATTGTTGTTGGATAGGACAGAGATAAATTGAGAGAGGAGGGGGAGATAGAGAGGGAAAGACAGACACCTGCAGCCCTGCTTCACCACTCATGAAGCTTTCTCCCTGCAGGTAGGGACCATGGACTTGAACCCAGATCCTTGTGCACTATAACATGAACTTAACCACATATGCTCCCACCTGGCCCTGTAAATGAATCTTTTTGTTTGCTTGTTTTTGTTACCAGAGCATTATTCAGCTCTGGCTTTATGGTGGTGTGGGGCATTGAACCTGGGACTTTGGAGCCTCAGGCATGCGTCTGTTTGCATAACCATTATGCTATCTACTCTCTACCCATAAATAAATCTTTAAAAGTGAATTTCTCAGGGCCAGTGGTGGTACACCTGGTTGAGCGACATGTTACAGTGTGCAGGACCCAGGTTCGAGCCCCTGGCCCCCACTGCAGGGGGAAAGTTTTGTGAGTGGTGAAGCAGGGCTGCCGGTGTCTATCTCCTTCCTTCTCGATTTCTGGCTGTCTATCCAAAAAATAAAGATAATTTAAAAAACAGGATTTCTCTTTCTTTTGCAGTTCCTGGGCCTCATACACTCACAATTCCATACTTCTGGACCACTATTTTCATTTTTAAAATTTTTTTATATTTTATTTATCTATTCCCTTTTGTTACCCTTGTTGTTTTATTGTTGTGGTATTATTGTTGTTGTCGGTGTTGGATAGGACAGAGAGAAATAAAGAAAGGAGAAGACAGAGAGGGGGAGAGAAAGACAGACACCTGCAAACCTGCTTCACCACTTGTGAAGTGACTCCCCTGCAGGTGGGGAGCCCGGGGCTCGAACCAGGATCCTTACACTGGTCCTTGTGCTTTGTGCCACATGCGCTTAACCCGCTATGCTACTGACCCCCTGACTCCCTTTTTAAAAATTTCAGGTAGATAGACTGCTCTTCCCTCTGTGGAGCTTCCTCTGGTGCTGTGGTACTCCCATGTAGTGGCAGGGTTCAATCCCCCGGTTTTGTGCTCTGCTGGGTGAAATGTTCTGGAGATCCCAATCAGAATATTCAGCCGAGGTCTTCAGTCAGATTTAAGTGCCAATATCTGTTTATAAACTGAGATGATTTGAGAATTTTCCAATGGGAAGGGATACCTGGCAGTTAGCAAGGAATTTGAGGCTGAAATATATTTGTCCTTTTAGCTACTTACCCCCTGGAAGAAAGGAGCCAGGTGAAAAGAACAACAGACATCTAGTGAGTATCAATACCCTTCCCTATCCCTCTGTCTCTGCACCCTCCTGGGATTGCTCTCAACTTGTTCTGGGAAGCTGGACCCTGGAAAGAGCTGAATCTGCCAGTTCCATGGGGATCTTCTCCACACCTACTCTGGAGCCAGCGACTCCTTCCTGGGGTGCAGGATTTCAAGACTATGCTGTGGGTAGGGGAGAGAGCATAATATCTATGCAGAAAGACTTCTATACTTGAGACTGTAAGGTCCCAGGTTCACTGCCAAAAGTCATATCTGAGCAATGTTATGGTAAAACAAAAACAAACAACACTACGCCCTGCTCCTTTCCTAGCCTTTTATATACATTCTCTCTAGGTTGGAGTCCTCAAAGGAGAGAGAAAGCTGTAAAACACATGGGGGGTAGGAGCTGGATTAGAATGTGACTTAAAGGGAGTTGGGTGGTAGCGCAGCGGGTTAAGCGCACGTGGTGCAAAGTGTAAGGACTGGGGTAAGGATCCTGGTTTGAGCCTCCAGCTCCCCACCTGCAGGGGAGTCGCTTCACAAGTGGTGAAGCAGGTCTGCAGGTGTCTTTCTCTCCCGTCTGTCTTCCCCACCTCTCTCCATTTCTCTCTGTCCTATCCAACAACGACATCAACAACAATAACTACAACAATAAAAAAAACAAACAAGGGCAACAAAAGGTGCTAAATTTTAAGAATGTGACTTAAAGGTAGAAGCATTATCTGGTGTGACCATCTCCCCACCCTATACACACACGTTCCTTTCCTTTACCTCCTCACCCTAGATAACCTACTCTTTTAAAAAATATTTATTTATTCCCTTTTGTTGCCCTTGTTTTATCGTTGTAGTTATTAGTGTTGTTACTGATGTCATCGTTGTTGGATAGGACAGAGAGATATGGAGAGAGGAGGAGAAGGCAGAGAGGGGGAGAGAAAGATAAGACACCTGCAGGTCTGCTTCACTGCTTGGAAAGTGACCTTCCTGCAGGTGAGGGGCTGGGGGTTTGAATCGGGATCCCTGCGCCGGTCCTTGCACTTTGCATCATGTGTGCTTAACCCACTGTACCTACTGTTGACCCTGATGACCCACTCTTAACCAAGGACCTCACTTTTTCCCCAATTTGGATTTCAGGGTCCTCCTGTCACTTGCCACCCCCATGGCAGGCCCCTGGGATGGCGAGTATCTACAGGATCCCCCTGCTGTATCTAGTGAGTGCTGGTGTTGAGGAGCAGGGCATTAGGCCAAGAAACGGGGGTGGTTTGCAGTCCTGGAGGTGGTGTAGTGGGTAAAACATTGGACTCTCAAGCATGAGATCCTGAGTTTGATCCCTAGGATTGCATGTACCAGAGTGATGCCCTGGTTCTCTCTCTCTCATTCATAGATAAATCTTAGAAAAAGAGAGAGAGTGAAAATGGAAGCATTTTTTATCCCAGGGGGCTAGTGGGGCTATAGGCCACCAAGCTTGATGGAGGAAAATAGACCAGTGCAGTGACTGTCAGAGCATGTCAGGGACCCCCCCTCTAGTCACCCCACATCCTCTTATAATTAGGGAGTCCTAGGGACTCTCCTTACCAGGCTGTTCTTTGTCCCAGTGTGTTTAGAAATGGGGACCTAGTAAGTCCTCCATTCAGTCTGAAGCTGTCCCAGGCTGCCAACAAGGACTGGGAATTGGTGTTGAAACTCCTGACAGTGAAGGCCAAGCTGCGCAGCGGGGCTGTGTGCAAGTGAGTGAAGGAAGACGGAAGGCCCAAAATGCTCTCCTCCAGCCCCCCAGCAAACTCCCTCTTGGCTCTGACCATACTTGAATAGATTACTGAAGGATGGGTCTGGGAGATAGTTCACCTGGTAGAGGACACACTTAGCATGTTTGAGAATTGGGTTTGAGGCCTAACATCACATGGAAGCATTGTGCTTAAGGGAAGCTAATGGCTGGTGGAGCAGTACTGCAGTGTTTCTTTTTCTCTACCTCTGTCTCTGTGATATTGAAAAGGGTGGAGGAGGGGAGAGTCTGCCAGGAGCAGAGGAATAGTGCAGGATCAAAAAGACTAGAGGAGGAAGAGACAAAAAGAAAGCATGCTCCCCAGGCTGGGGAGATAGCCTAGTGAGTGGTTATGCAAAAAGCCTTTCATGCCTGAGGTACCAAAGGTCCCAGGTCCAGTCCCCAGCACCACCATAAGTCATGCTTCCTTAAATGCCACTTCCTCTTATACCACAGAGAGACCCTCCAGCCTGGCACTCAGAGCAGACCTTGGGTGACTGAGCCCTGCTGCCCAGAGGGCTACAAGTCAGAGAGTACCCTGGAATAGCCACGTCCACCCATTGCAGTCTTACTGAACTGGAAGAGGCATATTGCCCATTGACTCTTAGCTACTCGTTTCTCTCAGACTCTGCACACTGGAGGGGACCCCACTATCAGCAGGGGAGGCTCTGGTGAGTGGCCATTACTACGTGGCCGTTGGAGCGGATGAATTCAAGGCCCTCCCCTATCTGGAACTGCTGGTGCCCAGTCCCTCAATGCCCAGGGGCTGCTGGTATGTATGTGTGAGGTTGAGGGGTAGCAGGTTGGAGCAGAGGAAGTCACCCTGGCCTGTATCCTCCTTTGCCTACTACAAGTCTTTTTTCACTGCAGGCACCCCTCAGGCCTGAAGTCTCGGTCCCGTAAGCAGTGGGTAGGTGATGTGTGCGGCCATGGAATGGAGGGAGGGAGTGGGGGAGGGGACTAGGCCCTTATCTCACAGCATCTTCTCAGTTCATCTTGTGAAACACATTGCCGTTCCCATTTTCCAGAACAGAGACCGAGGTTCACAGGACTGAAGACAGTTGTTCAGGGTGACAGCTGTTGAATGCCAGAGCCCAACTCAGAGTTTGGGGGGGTGGGGTGGGAAGCCAGCCTGGCCGGTTTCATCTGTGAAGATCTTCAGGACTCTGGAGTTGCTAGACCTAATGCCTTTTTGCCAGGTCAGCTAGTGGGAGAAAGAACTGGCATGTCTGGCAGCATGTGAGCTTATCTGCCACCTATCTTACTGCAGGCCTGTACCCTCCAAAGCATTTGGTGAACTCTGGGTGGGGGAAGCTACAGGGATAGAACCTGGTTTTATTGGGCATCTTGAGTGGCAGGTACTAGCTATTCACTTGGATAGTTGCTATTCTGCCATGCATATGACCCAGGTTCGAGCCTAGCCCTACCACACTGAATGAAGTTTTGGTGCTGTAGTCTCTTTCATTCTTTGCATCTATCAAACTAACAAACAAACACCCCCAGGAGCTGGAAAGGAGGGTACCTTAGCCTGGTTATCAGTGTGAACAGGGCAACTTTATGGGGAGAGGGAGTTGGGAGGGTGGATGCAGGCTATCAAGATGGATGAAATTTCTTCTCTCAAGTTCCCACAGGCACCAGGGGCACACAAGCCTGGAGTGGAACTAGAGAAGATAACAAGAGTCAGCACCTGCAGTCCAAGCCCAGTGTCCCTTCTCCAGGCCTATGACCCAGAGGCACAGGCAACCCAGCCCTCTCCAAAGGAACCAAGCCCACTTGAGCAATCTGCTTTCTCCGCTAGCCCCCAGCAGGTTATTCAGCCACAGAGCAAACTCCCTCCTCTCTCATTTCCATCAGGTGAGGAGCTCCGGAGACCTTCCTTCTAACAGAGATACAGGATGGTTGCTGTTGTTCTGGGGAGGTCCGTGGAGAAAGCAAATGCAGGTCCACAGCTGGTCTTGGCCACAGCACAACTGTTTCTTACTCTTCTATGTGTTCATCCAGTTTTAGGCCTTTTCATAGGAACCCAGCATATGAAATGAAGCTCATGGAAACTCAAAGCCGGGGGTGGGGGTGGGGGTGGGTGGTGACACACCTGGTTGAGCGCACATGTTACAATGGGCAAGGACCCAGGTTCAAGTCCCCACTCCCTACCTGCAGGGAGAAAGCTTTGAGAATGGTGAAGCAGTGTTGCAGGTGTCTCTCCATCTCTCTTTCACTCCCTTCTCAATTTCTGGCTGTTTCTATCCAATAAATATAGGGGCCCAAGTGGTGGCGCAGCAAGTTAAGTGCATGTGGTGTGAGGCACAAGGAGCTGCACAAGGATCCAGGTTTGAGCCCCTGGCTCCCCACCTGTAGGGGGTTGCTTCACAAGTGGTGAAGCAGGTCTGCAGGTGTCTGTCTTTCTCTCCCTCCTCTGTCTTCCCCTCCTCTCTAGATTTCTCTCTATCCTATCCAATAACAACAGCAGTGCCAACAATAACAAGGGCAACAAAAATGGGAAAAATGGCCTCCAGGAGCAGTGGATTCATAGTGCAGGCACTGAGCTCCAGTGATAACCCTGGAGGTTAATAAATAAAATGATAAATCTTTAAAAATAAATAGATAGCAAAAAAAGAAGAAGAAGGAGAAGGAGAAGGAGAAGGAGGAGAAGGAGAAGGAGAAGGAGAAGGAGAAGGAGAAGGAGAAGGAGAAGGAGAAGAAGAAGAAGAAGAAGAAGAAGAAGAAGAAGAAGAAGAAGAAGAAAGAAACTCAAAGCCAGGAAACTTAAGGGACAGGATTTGGAAGGGATAGAGTGGGGGCCGAAGACCTGCCTCTGAAATTTTCCTGTTATCCACCACAGTAGTGAGGAATGTGGCACAAAGCCTAAGAGCTGGATGGTGAACTAGCTCACTCAGTGTGCTGTTTTGCCATGCACATGACCCAAGTTCAAGTTTAGCCCTCATTGAATTGATGGGAGCTTCTGTGCTGTGGTCTCTTTCACTCTATCTAATAACAAAACAAAAACAAAAAAACAAGAGCTGAAAGGGGAGGTCGAGGGAAAGAAGGCTAAGGTCATCAGTCTTTGTTGCCTTGTTCATCAGGAATCAAGGGAGTATATGGGGCTACCCATCCAAGGAGGGAGACAGCAGGGGCTCAGGTAGTAGCAGATGATGAAGACACCAAGACAGAGGAACCCCTGGATCAGGTGGGCTGCATCTGGATGTGTATTTTATGTGAGGAGGAATTCTGAGCTCCAAACTAACAGCTCTGGGCTCTGGGATAGTTTTCCCCTTGTGATTGCCAGCAGATCTCCTAACATCTCAGAGCCTAACTTTCTACTTTGTTAAGTGGCGGGGCGTGTCCTGATTCTAAAGTCTCTTCCCATTTTCTGAAAGAGACTGGGGGTTGGGGGAGCAGTGAACGGAAGAGGAGTGGGGAACTCCAGGCTGGGGCTGTACCCAGGTTGCTAATGGCTTCATTCTGCCTGCCTTTCCCTCCTCCAGAGGGTAGCACAGATAGTGGAAGAGGTCCTGGAAAATCAACCTGGGACTAAGGCAAGTCATTCAGTCACAGTCCCTGCCTCACCATCTTGAATCAGCAGCTTCAGCCAGGAACTGGACACCACCATTCTGTATCCAACTTCTACCTTCAGCCTTTGGCCACCAGTTTCAGGGAGCCAGCACCTCCCCTGGGTTCATAGGACACACAGCAGCCTCCTCAGTCCTTCCCTATTCTTTAGGTGCCAAACCCACAGCCCAGCCATGGAGGCTATTTCTTTATGGGTATCCCTGGGGAATTAGGAGCTTGGGAGAGCAGCTCACAAACTTGGAGTAAGTCTGTCACAATAAACAGTACTCACCAACCTCTGTCTATTTATTGCAGTTTATTACAGGCTACTACGTGCCAGGAGTTGTGCTATACGCTGTAGTCAGGCAGTACTGGGGCTGCCATCTGTGTGAGGGGTGGGTTGTTGAGGGTTTCCACCTGTCACCTGGTAAGACAGGAAAAGCTATCAGAGCATCTCTTTTATTTTATTTTATTTATTTATTTTTAAATATTTATTTCCTTTTGTTGCCCTTGTTCTTGTTTTATTGTTGTAGTTATTATTGTTGTTATTGCTGTCACCGTTGTCAGATAGAACAAGAGAAATTGAGAGAGGAGGGGAAGACAGACAAGGGAGAGAAAGATAGACACCTGCAGACCTGCTTCACAGCCTGTTAAGCGACTCCCCTGCAGGTGGGGAGCCGGGGGCTCGAACCAGGATCCTTACACCGGTCCTTGAGCTTTGCACCACCTGTGCTTAACCTGCTGCACTACCACCTGCTTCCTTTATTTTATTTTTTAAAAAAATTAAAATATTTATTATTTCCTTTTTGTTGCCCTCGTTTTATTATTGTTGATATTGATGTCATCGTTTTTGGATAGGACAGAGAGAAATGGAGAGAGGAAGGGAAGACCAAGAAGGGGAGATAAAGAAAAGACACCTGCAGACCTGCTTCACTGCCTGTGAAGCGACTCCCCTGCAGGTGGGGAGCCGGTGGCTTGAACCAGGATCCTCACGCCGGTCCTTGCACTTTGCGCCACATGCGCTTAACCTGCTGCGCTACTGCCCGACTCCCAGGGCATCTCTTTTACATCTGTGATTCTGCTGCATCTTCTCCCCTAGTCTGTCCATACCCTGCCACATGCCCGGTCAGCCACAGCTCTCTGACTGAAGCTTGGAGGCCTCTAGTTTACAGTCCTGATTCAGAGGCTATAGCTCACCTCTCTGTGCAACGAGGCTTCTGCTGTCCATCCACCCTGCCACTGTGATAGTCCAGTAATGCCTCAGCCAGGCCTCAGTCATGGTGCCTGGGCTGTGGACCAGACAAGACAGCAGGGAGACAGCTGCTGAAGCAGGAATGTTGCTGAGGGTTGAACAGCTTTTGGAAATTATAAAACCCTTTCACTTGTCATTTTGATCCATGAGGTAGCTATTATCTTCATGAGGGATGAGGAAACTGAGGCTCTGTGGTGGGGAGTGTTAGGCTCATTGTCTGCACCTTATGGCCAGCAGGGCTCCTGGAGACAGCAGAGCTGGAGAGTGGCTTTGGTCCATTCAAAGAGTTGATGGGTGCTCCTGTGTCTTGCTCACTGAGCTTGTGATGCAGAGTGCAATTCCTGTCACGGTGAGCACCATGCCTACAAATGCTTCTGAAATAGTGGTAGAAATCGAGGGGCTTTTAAGTCAGTCATGCCAGTTGGAACTAGTGTAGGACTGAGGGAAAGATTCAGATAGTATGTGTCCCCAGACATCCCAGGAGAAGGAAACTGATAGCCACAAGGAAGTAGGAGGGCTGCTGCTATACAGAAGGGCACAATGGGGGAGAACACACACACACACACACACCCCTAGAGAAAGAACCAGGTGCACCAAAGCCCAAGTAGCTGCTTCCCCTTGTAAAGTGGCCTGACTTACACTTTCCACCAATATCTTCTCCAAGGGCCTTCCCAACAATCAGTGTGAAGACGATGGCCAAGGAGTTACTGATAGGCACAGCTAGGGTCAGATCTAAGTGATCAGAATGAAAGTATCTCTGAGACTGGTGAAAAAGCAAAACAACAACAAGAAAACAAAGCTTTCCTAAGTCTATTCCTCACCAAGACTATCCCTAAGTCTGGGACCATCCTGGATTTCTGATAAAGATGAGGTCTCGGGGGCTGGGCAGGAGGCAGCAGGTTAAGCGCACATGCCACAAAACACAAGCACTGGTGTAAGGATCCTGGTTCCAGCCCCCGGCTCCCCACCTATGTGGGGGTGGCTTCACAGGAGATGAAGCAGGTCTGCAGGTGTCTATTTTTCTCTCCCCGTCTTCCTCTACCTACTTGATTTCTCTCTGTCCTATCCAACAACAGTGACAGCAATGACAACAATAATAACAACAACAATATAGAAGAAGGGCAACAAAAGGGAAAAAATAGCCTACAGGAGCAGTGGGATTTGTAGTGCAGGTACGACAACCAGTGATAACCCTGGAGGCAAAAAAAAAAGTCTCTGTACTCAAAGACATCATCAAAGATATTAAGGGCATCTGGACAGATAACCAAAATAAAAATAATGGCCAGGTGGTGGCACACCTGGTTGAGTGCATGTTACAATGTACAAGAACACAGATTCAGGCTGGTGCTGGGAGTTGAACTTGGGACATCCAAGCCTCCAAAGTTTTATCTACTTATTCAATATTTATTTATTCCCTTTTGTTGCCCTTTTTTAAAAAAAGATTTTATTTATTTATTTATGAGTAGATAGGAGGAGAGAGAAAGAACCAGACCTGCTTCACCTCTTGTGAAGCGACTTCCCTGAAGGTCGGGAGCTGGAGGCTCCAACCAGGATCGTTTATGCCGGTCCTTGCGCTTTGCACCACCTGCGCTTAACCCGCTGTGCTACCACCTGACTCCCTGTAGTCTTATATTTTAAATTCCTTACATATGGGGGCCAGGTGGTGGCACACTGGGGTAAGCACATATAATACAAAGCACAGGGACCCATGCTAGGATCCCAGTTCAGTGCAGGCACTGATCCCCAGCAATAACCCTGGAGGCAAAAAAAAAAACCCCAAAAAACAGTAGGTTAAATTCCTTACATCTCATTACATTGGAGCACAACAGCTTCCCTTTGAAGAAGACATTGTCATGGTTATTCTACTGACAGGAAGAGAATCTGAGGGGAAAAGCACTAATTTGAGACAGTGAGAACATGTCAGGGCTGGAACTGCAGCCCTGGTTTTCTACTACGAATTGCTTCCTCTTGGACAAGACACCAAGGACACTGGTGCTCAATTTGAGATCTGATTTTTCTGGGTATTTAGGAATCTGGGAGAGGTCTGAGACATGGCAAATGAGAGGTTTTTTTTTTTTTTTTTTTTTTTTTTTGCAAGCCTGCAGAGCCTCTTGCGCCTTACTGACAGAGAGGAGACACTAGGAGTTGATCTTTTTACTAAGTAATTAGCTGTTTCCTAAGAAGTGAGTGGGTAGGCAGACTCTGGCCTGGAAAGAGTCAAGATTTGCTTCCTGAGGCAGAATAGGAGGCCAGTGTTCTGTCTGGTGTGCGTACTACACTCTCTCCCTCCCCTCTTGTTCTTCCAGATTGTCAATGTATGGTACTCTGTGAATGGTGAGAGGCTGGGCACCTACATGGGCCATACTGGAGCTGTATGGTGTGTAGATGCTGACTGTATCCTTATCGTTGAGTACATGGAGCCCGAGCCTGCAAACAATGGCAGATCTGCTATGTTGGAGGTTGGGAGTTTGGGCTCATGTGGGTGGGTCTAAAGAATGAGCCTATTTGCCAGTCTGTTCAGTCAGGCTAAGTTCCAGTTTTGGATGAGAAGACTAAAATGCTTTGAGGTAAGAGAGGACGAAAACTTCTTTGGAGGGCCAGTAAAATAGCTCACTTGGATAGCTCACTGCTTTGCCATGTGTGCCACCCAGGTTTGAGCCAGGCTACCACCACAACAGAGGAAGTTTTGGTGCTGTGGTCTTCATTATGCTCTCAGAAAGAAGGAAAGAGGGGCCGGGTGGTCGTGCATCTGGTTGAGAGCACATGTTACAATGTGCAAGGACCCAGGTTCAAGCTCCTGGTCCCCCCCTGCAGGAGGAAAGCTTTGCGAGTGATGAAGCAGGGCTGCAGGTGTCTCTCTGTCTCTCCTTCTCTATCGTCCCTCCCCTCTCAATTTTTGGCTGTCTCTGCCCAATAAGTAAATAAAGATGATTAAAAAAGAAAGGGGAAAAAAGTATTTTTTTTTCAGGAATTTTAAACTTTATTCAGGAATTTGAGAACATTCACATATTAAATCATGGGGGGGAGTGTGTAAAACAGCTGAGTTACCACTTACATAATGGTCTGGACAGAGAGAGCGAGAAGCTGACAGGTTTAGCAAAAAAGGGTTTCTTTAAGAGTAAACAGGATGAGTACCCCCATAAGGATACCTGTTCGAGCTCCCAGCTCCCCACCTGCAGGGGAGTTGCTTCACAAGCGGTGAAGCAAGTCTGCAGGTGTCTTATCTTTTTCTCCCCCTCTCTGACTTTTCCATCTCCATTTTCTCACTGTCCTACCCAACAACAACATCAGTAACAACAATAATAACTGCAACAATAAAACAAGGGCAACAAAAGGGAATAAATAAATATTTAAAATAAATAAATTTTTAAAAAAGAGTAAACAGGACGATGATTCACTTGACCTCCCAAAGGGCAAGGGCTCATAAGAACTTTGTCATGTCTCTTTTTTTAATCTTTATTTATTGGATAGAGACAGCCCGAAATCAAGAGGAAAGGGGGAGATAGGGAGGGAGAGTGACGTAGAGACACTTGCAAAGCTTTCCGTCTGCAGGTGGGGACCAGTAGCTCCAACCCGGGTCCTTGCACATTGTAACATCATATGCATGCAATTAGGTGCTCCACCACCCAGCCCTGTTATATTTCTCTCTCTTTTTTAAAGATTTTCTTTGTTTATTAATGAGAAAGATGGGAGGAGAGAAAGAACTAGACATCACTCTGGTACATGTACTGCTGGGAACTGAACTCGGTACCTCATGCTTGAGAGTCCAATGCTCTTTATTGACTGTGCTACCTCCTGGACCATGGTCATGTTTCTTAACACCTTTCTTCAGGGGACACCAAACATGTCCTCACTGGCTCAGCTGACAACAGCTGTCGTCTCTGGGACTGTGAGACAGGTAAGCGGGGTCATTCATTTTTTTTTTCCCCCAGCAGTATACTGCTTAAGTGAACAGATTCTGGGGGAATGTAGATAAATCAGGAGATGATTCCTAGTTCTTACATTGGGAACCAATGACTTGAGAAAATAAGAAAAACAAATGAGAAAGAAAAAGCAACAGTAAGCTATAAGTCTTAAATTTTGTTTTATTGGTGTATTGTATTGGATCAAAGCAAAGGATTGAGGGTGGAGGTGGGTGGCTTTCAGGTCCTGGTGCATGATGGAGGACCTGCACTGGGGGACGGGGGGGGGGTGTTTGAGTATTTTGCAGAAATTTGCGAAATTTTATAGATGAATCTACAACTGTTTTATAAACCACTAATCCCCTCCATAAAAATAAAATAAAGTTCTTATGAATTTATAAGGAAGAGAGAAGGAGAATCAAAGTCTCACTCTGGCACATGCACTGCCTAGGAGTGAACTCCAGAGCTCATGTTTGAGAGTCCCAACACTTTATCCACTGCACCCACCTCCTGGGTTATGTTAAGTCTTGTTAGAGAAAGCATACAGTACTGCAGACGGCCAGGACGAAGGCAACCAACTGCGGGGAGTGGGGCAAGGACCAGCCCAGCAAGGTTTCCCAAGAGGTACATCACATGAGCTGGGGCTTAAAGGGTGAGAAAGTGGTCGTCGCTTTGGTCTTTGCCGGAGTGAAAGCACAACAAATGTCCAGGTTATCTGACTTGGAGGAACTTACTGCTTCTTGGGTGATGAAATTGACAGTGTATAGGGAAGATGAGGCAGATGAGGCTCAGAACAGACCTTGAATACTGAACTTGTAAGCCTAACTTTGTTCTTCAGGGCTTGACGTGCTATGGAAGTCTCTGAGCAGGGAAGAAGGGTAGTCTGTGTTTAGTTTTAGCAAGCTCAGGTTGCCGTGGGGGTCCTTGGAATAACTGAGACTGACGACAAGGGAGGCTGTTAAGCTGTTCTGTTTAGTAAATACTTCCTGGGCTCCCAATTCCATACCGGGTTGACCTGGGCACTGGGGACGTGCAGGAAAATTAGAGCACGTCTTTGCCAGAGTAGCATGAGAGAGATCCATTGCAATCTACTATACGCTGTGCTAGTATATGAAAGCAGGGGTTCTCTGGAGGTAAGGACTGTAGGTAAGATGTGAAAAAGACTTGAACCAGAGCACACAGTGAGGAGGAGGAGGGAATGTGCTACAGTCACAGGGGCAGACAGGAATAGAGTCCCCTTCTTGTAGTGACTGCAAGTGGCCAACACTCTGCCTGTCCCCAGGGAAGCAACTGGCTTTACTCAAGACCAATTCAGCTGTTCGAACTTGTGGTTTTGACTTTGGGGGTAACATCATTATGCTCTCCACGGACAAGCAGATGGGCTACCAGTGCTTTGTGAGCTTCTTTGACCTGCGGGATCCAAGCCAGATCGGTAAGAACAATGGGCCAGTCTGGGGTTGGGGTGAGGGGTTCAGCTTCAGAATCCAGGACTAGACATCTGCTGTCCCACACAGACAACAATGAGCCCTACATGAAGATCCCTTGCAATGACTCCAAGATTACCAGTGCTGTTTGGGGGCCCCTGGGAGAGTGCATCATTGCAGGCCACGAGAGTGGAGAGCTCAACCAGTATAGTGCTAAGGTAAGGGTCCTGAGCCCACCAGAATGTTTCTCCACAAGGAGCAGAATAATGCATTGGTTAAGAACAAAGACTGGGGGCTGGGAAGATAGCATAGTGGTTATGTAAATGACTTTCATATCTGAGGTTCCAAGTCTCAGGTTCAATCCCCCTGCCACTACTATAAGCCAGAGCTGAGCAGTGCTCTGGCAAAATAAATAATAAAATGTTTAAGACTGGATTCAAATACAGATTCCACCACTTTCTAGTTATGTGATTTTAGGCATGGTGCATTGATTCCCTAAGTTTATTTTATGTGCAAAATGTTTCAGGGCCAGCAGAATAACTCACTCGGTTAGTGTGCTGCTTTGCCATGTATGTGACCCGTGTTTGAGCCTGGCCCACACAACACTGAAAGAAGCGTTGATGTTGTGGTCTCTTTCACTCTTTTTAAAACATTTTTAAATATTTATTTCCCTTTTGTTGACCTTTTTTATCTTTATTTTATTTATTGGATCTTTATTTATTGGATAGAGACAGCCAGAAATTGAGAGGAGGAGGGGAGATAGAGAGGAAAGAGACAGAGAGACATCTGCAAACCTGCTTCACCACTCGTAAAGCCTTCCCCCTGCAGGTGGGGACCGGGGGCTCGAACCCAGGCCCTTGTGCACTGTAATATGTGCGCTCAACCAGGTGCACCACCACCAAGGTCCCGTTTCCCTTGTTTTTTATTGTAGTTATTGTTGTTATTGATATCATTGTAGTTGGATAGGACAGAGAGAAGTGGAGAGAGGAGGGGAAGACAGAGAGGGGGAGAGAAACAGAGACACTTGCAGACCTGCTTCACTGCCTGTGAAGCAACTCCCCTGCAGGTGGGGAGCCGGGGTCTCAAACCGGGATCCTTACGCTGGTCCTTGTGCTTTGTGCTACCTGCGCTTAACCCACTGTGCTACTGCCTGACTCCCTCTTTCACTCTTTATCTCTCTCTCTCTTTTCTTATTTTTTTTTAACCAGAACACTGCTCAGCTCTGGTTTGTGGTGGTGCAGGGGATTGAATGAACCTGGGACCTGGATCCCAGGCATGAGAGCCTGTTTGCATAACCATTATGTTACCTACCCCTTTCCCATCCTTTATCTCTACCTCTGTCTCTGTCCAACAAACCAAAACAGTTCTAAGAATCAAGTGACTTCAGATACTGAAAAACTTCACTCAAGATACATTAAATAGGAGTCAGATTGTATATTGTGCCACTATGGAAATCTTAACCCAGTGTGCAGAGCGCCCTCTGCCACATTAAGCCAGGAAGAACAGATGGAGCTTCAAATAATGAAGAAAGGACATTGCAAACGAAGGCAGAGTCAAGGGAGGTATTTTTTTTTTTAAAAGAAACACTGTGATACCTCAGGGAGATGGCTAGACACAGTAGTGATAGAAACAGCCAAGTATGGTTGGGCGGGGGATGGAACAGACACCTGCAGACCTGCTTCACCACTTGTGAAGCTTTCCCCCTCAAGGTGGGAGCCAGGAGCTTGAACCCGGACCCTTGTGCATTGCAACATGTGTGCCACCACCTGGCCCCAAGACTGACACCTTAATAGGACAAGAAGCAGTGAAGAACCCTGGCTAGACTGTGGTGTAATGGGTTCAGCCTGGTCAGAACCTCTCTCTCCTTCCTTCCCAGTCTGGTGAGGTATTAGTGAATGTTAAAGAGCACTCCCGGCAGATCAACGACATCCAGTTATCTAGGGATATGACTATGTTTGTCACTGCATCCAAAGACAACACAGCCAAGGTGAGTCTGCACAACTGGTCTGGCGGGGCTGCTCCTGCACAACTTTCACCTTGCCTGACTTCCTTGCCCAAGAGGGCTCTTTTGACAGATCTCTCCCCTACCTTCTCTCTCCAGCTCTTTGATTCCACAACCCTTGATCACCAGAAGACCTTCCGAACAGAACGTCCTGTCAACTCAGCTGCCCTCTCTCCCAACTATGACCATGTAAGGGAGATCCAGATGCTTCCAGGATCTAGGTGTTTGCCTAGCAGATAAACTACACACCAAGGGGGAAAGGGCATTAAGTAGAGAGGAGGTTACCAGAGCAGCAACAAAGCTGAATGTTTGGGAAACCCTGGGGGACAAAGGAGGAGGTGACTAAAACATCCTCTGTTAATAGCTACCCAGTGTGATGAGACAGATGTCAATAGCTCATTGGGGTTGGAGGAACAGAAAATGGACTTAGCTGCTCTTTGGACCTATCTAGAATTTCGTGTCTCCTTCAGGTGGTGCTGGGCGGTGGTCAGGAAGCCATGGATGTAACCACAACCTCTACCAGGATTGGCAAATTTGAGGCCAGGTAAATGAGAGTTCTTCCAAACAAACATCGTGGAAGGCATGTGAAATAGCTCACTTAGATGTGTTGCTTTGCAGTGTGCAAATGAGGAAGCTGTGGTCTCCCTCCCTGCCTGCCTTTGTTAGAGAAAGAGAGGTTGGGGGAGGGAGGGAGAAGAGACCTAATAAAGGGGAAACATACCTGAAGAGACTTCCCTTGTTTCATTGGTAATATAGTGCGTAATAGAGCAGTTTATTTTTCAGGAGTTTATTTTGCACTGTTCACCTCTGGCTTATAGTGTTACTGGGGGTTAAACCTGGGATCTCAGAGCCTCCGACTTGATGGTTGTTTGCATAACCACTATGGTATCTCCCCAGACCTCATCATATTTTATTGTAATTATTATTATTATTATTATTATTATTACCACCAACACTACCAGGGCTGTTATTGGGGCTTGGTGCTGGCACTGTGAATCCATTGCTCTCAGCAGCCTTTTATTTTTTTTTCTTCTATATTTTATCAGATAGAACAGAAAAATTGAGGGGAGGGGGAGAAACGGAGATGGCGAGAGAAAGATAGACACCTGCAGACATGCTTCACTGCTTATTAAGTATCCTCCCTGCAGATGTGTATACTCAACCAGGTGCACCAGGTGGTGACCTGGCCCCTGGCACCGTATTTATTTATTTATTTCTTTTTTTTATTGGAGAAGTAATGTTTTACATTCAACAGTAAGTACAATAGTTTGTACATGCATAACATTCCCCAGTTTCCCATTTGACAATACAACCCCCACTAGGTCCTCTGAATCCTTCTTGGACCTATATTCTCCCCACCCACCCACCCCAGAGTCTTTTACTTTGGTGAGATGCACCAATTCCATTTCAGGTTCTGTTTTTGTGTTTTCTGATCTTGTTTTTCAACTTCTGCCTGAGAGTGAGATCATCCCATATTCATTCTTCTGTTTCTGACTTATTTCACTCAACATGATTTTTTCAAGGTCCATCCAAGATCAGCTGAAAAAGGTGAAGTCACCATTTTTAATAGCTGAGTAGTATTCCATTGTGTATACAGACCACAACTTGCTCAGCCACTCATCTGTTGTTGAACACCTGGGTTGCTTCCAGGTTTTGACTATTACAAATTGTGCTGCCAAGAACATATGTGTACACAGATATTTTTGGATGGATGTGTTGGGTTCCTTAGGAAGTGGAACCCAATATATCCATCCTCAGGAGAGGAATTGCAGGATCATAGGGTAGGTCCATTTCTAGCCTTCTGAGAGATCTCCAGACTGTTCTCCACAGATGTTGGACCAATTGACATTCCCACCAGCAGTGTAGGAGGGTTCCTTTGACCCCACACCCTCTCCAGCATTTGCTGCTGTTACCTTTTCTGATGTATGACATTCTCACAGGAGTGAAGTGGTATCTCGTTGTTGTCTTTATTTACATTTCTTTGACAATCAGAGACTTGGAGCATTTTTTTCATGTGTTTCTCGGCCTTTTGGATCTCTTCTGTGGTGAATATTCTGTCCATGTCCTCCCCCCATTTTTGGATGGGGTTATTTGTTGTCTTGTTGTTGAGTCAGGCAAGCTCTTTATATATGTTGGTTATTAAACTCTTGTCTGATGTGTGGCATGTAAAGATCTTCTCCCATTCTGTGAGGGGTCTCTTGGTTTGCATAGTGGTTTCTTTTGCTGTGAAGAAGCTTTTTAATTTGATGTAGTCCCATAGGTTTATACTTGCCTTAGTCTTCCTTGTAATTGGATTTGTTTCATTGAAGATGTCTTTAAAATTTATGCGGAAAAGAGTTCTGCCAATATTTTCCTCTAAGTATCTGATAGTTTGTGGTCTAACATCCAAGTCCTTGATCCACTTGGAATTTACTTTTGTATTTGGTGAAATACAATGGTTCAGTTTCATTCTTCTGCATGTTTCAACCCATTGTTTCCAACACCATTTGTTGAAGAGACTCTGCTTTCCCCATTTAATAGTCTGAGCCCCTTTGTCAAAGATTAGATGTCCATAGGTGTGGGGGCTCACCCTGGCATCTTATTTTATGCACTCATTTCTCCTCATCCCGGCTTCTCCACTTTGTAGTTTGCCTTTGGGAATTGGTATCTCCAGAGTGTTGTGGAAGGAGATGGAGAATGAATTAACTGTCCCTTTTCACCAGGTTCTTCCACTTGGCCTTTGAAGAAGAGTTTGGTAGAGTCAAAGGTCACTTCGGGCCTATCAACAGTGTTGCCTTCCATCCTGATGGCAAGAGGTGAGATCCTAGGAAGGGAGCTGAGTTCATGGATCTGATTTGTTTCCCTCCCTCCCTCTGTTCCCAGCTTGTGGGGAAAAAAAAAAAAAGAAATAGAAGTAGACAAGAAAACTTCACCTTGACATGGGAGAAGAAACAGAGATTCTAGCAGGACATAAAATAAAAAAATAAAATAAAGCTTTATTAAACATAGAGACACACAGACATACGGGTACATACAGTGTTGTTTCTGTGTCTTCTCACCTGCAGTGACCCACCACTCTCAGCAGTTGCTTTTTGCTTGTCTGGTTGTGTGTGTGTGTGTGTGTGTGTGTGTGTGTGTGTGTGTGTGTGTGTGTGGTGAGCTGAGTGGACACAGTGACTAAGGGACCTGAAGCAGGGTGTGGAAGAGAAGGGTGTTTAGGCCTATGTAATAGACATTTGACTGGAAAATTGATGGTCCCTTTTTAGGCCGTTCTACCAGATTGCTGAGCTTATTAGGGCTAAGTCTAATCACAGAGGACTGGTAAGCACTTTAATTTAGGGAATATAGTTGCCCGTAACTTATGGATATGTGTGTACACATACTCGGTCCCTTAGTGTGTCAACAGCTGTACTGTAAAACATTATCCCCCCCAATAAAATGACAAAGTGAAAAATATGTCACTTGGCATTTCCCAAGGCATCATCTTGTTCAGCCTCCTGAAGCTCAGAGAGAGAGGACACAGGATCATGGCTGCGCTGTAGAAGCAGAAACTGGGCTCCACCCCCTGCCCCCATGCTTCCATAATCAGCTAGTGGCAGAGCCAGAAGGCAAGCTGCACTCTCCTCTACAAACCCAGTGCCCTTGGCCTTAGGCTAGCTGGCATAAAGACTCCTTTCACGCAGCCCTGCCTCCTGTGCCCTCAACACGACAACTTCCCATTCTGCACTGGGGTGCAAGGACTCTAAGTCATTTTGAAGAGTTCTTATTCCCAGGGTGGGGCAGGAACGAAGGGTGGAAGTTCGTGACAGATCAAGTGCTTTTTGTGAATGGGTGACACCCTGTGGGATGGAACCTTCATTCATTCAATGGAAAGTCTGTGTGTCCCTTGGGGGTGTGCAGTGTTGTGATTTCTTTCTTTTTCTTTTTCTTTTTTTTTTGGCGGAGTCTCAGGCTTTACTGCTGTGGCTTCTTGAGCGGGATGAGCGCAATGAGTGCGTGGCGCCGTTGACAGGCTTGTAGGTGATGGAGAACTCGCCCAGGTAGTGGCTGATCATCTCGGGCTTGATCTCCACCTGGTTGAAGCTCTTGCTGTTGTACACGCCCACCATGCTGCCCACCATCTCCGGCAGGATGATCATGTTGCAGAGGTGCGTCTTCACCACCTTGGGCTTCTCCATGGGCGGCGCCTCCTTGGCCTTGTGCAGGCTCTTGAGCAGCGAGTGCTGCTTCTGCAGCCCCTGGTTCTGCCTTGCACTGTGCAGCTACATCAGCTGCTCTTAAGACATGTCTAACAGCTGGTCGAGGTCCACGGTGGGGTAGGTGAACTTGCAGAATGTGCGCTTCTTCTTCTGCTCCACTTCCGCTATCTTGTCCCCTGGCGCTCTGGAAACAGTGTTGTGATTTCTGATCCGAGCATGAAGCTGGTGAGTGTGATATTAAAAAAAAATCTTAATATAGTGGTTTAATAATGATTAACAAGATTGTAACATAACAGGGGTACAATTCCACACAGTTCCCACAACCAGAGCTCTGTGTCTCCAGGAAATTTCTCTATTCTTATTCCTCTGGGAGTATGGACCAAAATTTTTTATGGGGTGTAGAAGGTGGGAATTCTGGCTTCTGTAATTGCTTCTCTGCTTGACATGGGTGTTGACAGGTGGATCCACACTCTCAGCCTGTTTCTGTCTTTCCCTAGTGGGGCAGGGCTCTAAGGAGGGGAGGTTCTAGGACATATTAGTAGTGAGGTCGTCTGCCCAGGGAAGTCAGGTTGGCCTCATGGTAGCATGCTGGGAAATTGTGCAGATGCATTCACATCTGCCATGTTTTCCCCTCAGGCTACTAGTTCCCGTGAGAGTTGGGACATTCTGGGAGTGCCTGTTCCGCCATGTTGTGCCCTCAGGGCATTGTCTATATCCCCGCGATATTTGGAGTGCTTTGGTTACTCCTCCCCCCTCCCATTCTCACGAGAGTTATTATCCTATCCTGGAGTGCTATGGTTACTCCTCCCCCTTCCCATTCTCATGAAAGCTACTCCTATAAAAACCCTTCATTTTCCGCACCTCGCTCTCTTGCCAGCGCTTCACTCAGGTGTTCAGATGCAGGAAAGGTTACTGCATGAGGCGGCCATTTTCGCTACCTCCACATGGCCCAACCTGCTTCTCTAGCACCCAACTCTGAGGTGCCAGCGCAAATAAATATTTGTGTTTCCTCTTCGCTCTAGAGTCCCTCTCTCTTCTCCGCGGCCGGCGCACAACAACATCTGGCTCAACAACATCTGGCGCTCAACGTGTCCCGCACTCACGCCCAGCCTGAGGTCCAGAAAAGCCGCCCAGACACAGGTAAGTGGCATCTGCCCGCCTCTGTGGCCCTGCGTTTCCCTCCATCATGGGATTTTTTCCATTTTATGAGGAGGTGTCCCAGACATTCTATCCTTCTCTCCTGGGACAGGCTTTCGATCTCAGAGATGCTTTAATTTTCGCTACACCGTGGGTTCTCATGGCTATATTTGCTATTTTCAGGATATGTACAAGGCCTCCTGCCAAAAGGTTAAGTGACCTTGAGGCTGAGATACGGGAGTTAAAGGATATTTGCTTAAGACTTAAACACCCTAAGCAATCTGCAATCAGCCCCAAAACCGCTGCCTCCGGAGACACGTGTTCAGTTTCTCCTGTGGCAGCTTCTGCTTCCACGACCCCTCCCCCCACTGCCCCCGCAGACACGTGTTCGGCTGCTCCATTGACCCCTCCCCCAGCTGTCCCCACAGACACGTGTTCGGCCGCTCCTTTGATCCCTCTCCCAGCTGTCCCCACAGACACGGATTCAGTTTCTCTTGCTGTGGCTTCCACTTCTTTGACTCCTCCCCCTGCTAATACCTCATCATTAAGAGACCCTGTGGCTTCCTCTCCTTCGACTCCTCCCCCTGCTGACACCTCGTCATTAAGAGACCTTGTGGCTGAGATACAAGAGTTAAAGGATATTTTTTCAGTATTTAAGGACCTTAAACCATTTGCAGTCCACCCCAAGAGCTACATCCCCGTAGATACGTGTTCAGTTTCCCCTGCCACTACAGCAGTTTCCATGGCACCTTTCACTTCCGTAGATCTCTCCCCAGTGTCATCGAACCAAATCCATACCTTCCCGGTAAACATGGCCCCTTCTAAACAAAACCCTCAGCCGTGGCAGCCATACACCTCTATAGAGCTTGGACAACTCAGACAAGCGGTCAGGGAGGACGGTTTGCATGCTCCATGGACCAAGTCCGTTTTAAGGAGTTTTTACCACCATCTTAACATGCCCCAGGATTGGAAGGACCTGGCTCGTGCTGCACTCCCAGACCCCCTCTACCTACAGTGGAAGGCATGCTTCCACGATGAGTGCTCTAGACAGTCGCAGGAAAATAGCAACAAACAGGTAGAATGGGATTCTGATGCTTTGTTTGGAGAAGGAGCTTATGAATCTGGAGCTCAGCAGGCAGAAGCCAGGTTTCCAACTGGTTATTTTGAACAGGTACACATCTGCGCAACACAAGCATGGGAAAGGGTGACCCCACCCAATGTAGATTCGTCAGTTCCCATTAACTCTCTTCGCCAAGGCACTGATGAATCATTAGCGAGCTTCATCTCAAGGGTGAAGACAAGCTTAGAGAGAAAGGTTTATAATCCTGACGTCCGCTCACTACTCCTGCGCTATTGTCTGGGAAGGCATGATACCACAATTCCATTAGGCATGCCTTAATCTTAAACACCTACACCCAGATAACTGGATTTTAGCGACACAGGAACTTACATCAGGCAATTATGGGGCACCCACTACAACACAGGTTTATGCAGTTACCCCACGTAATCACAACGGGGCCTGCTTTCAGTGCGGTCGCCAAGGACATTGGCATAACCAATGTCCTGATAAGCTGCGACTACACCTCCAGTCAGGGAAACCCCGTCTCCAGTTAGAGCGACCACGCCTCCAGTCAGAGCAACCCTGCTTTCAGTCAGGGAGCCAGAGACCACGTACTGTTTGTCCAAGATGTCATAAGGGGTTTCATTGGAAGAGAGATTGTTGGTCCCAATTTCATAAAGATGGTTTGCCCCTGAATGGTAGAAATTTGGAGCCTGAGATTTTGTGGACCACTCCTGTTTTAGAACGGGGTCACCCTTCTATGACAGTAAAGATTGGCAATATTCCTTTTAAATTTTTCATTGACATGGGGGCAGCAAAGACGATTTTAAGGCAAGAAGAGGTTCCCCAAGATTGGGAACTTATCCCTGGACCCAGTATACATGGAGTAGGAGGAGTGACCCAATCATTTCACACACGAGACTCGCTCATGTGGGAAGACCCAGAAGGTTCTACCAGGCACTTCCTCCCTTTGGTAGCTAATATTAGCACCAACCTATTGGCAGGGATCTTCTAGAATGTATTGATGTTAGGATATCCGCAGATGCCTCTGCAGAGTGTAACACTCGTTCCCGCGAGACCAGGTCTAATCAGCACCCCCAATAATAAATGCCACTGTTCGTAGCCAAACACCCTGCTTAAGCTGGCTTTCTAATGAGCCTGTCTGGGTGGAACAGTGGCCTTTACCTAGGGATAAACTAGAAATTTTAAAAGAGCTCATCTGAGAGCAGTTGTCCTTGGGACACATTCGCCATTCTCGAAGCCTATGGAATACTCCTGTCTTTGTGATTAAAAAACGCTCGGGAAAATGGTGCCTCCTCCAAGATCTCCATGCAGTTAATAAAACCATGCAGGTCGGGGGCTCCCCCCAAAGGGGTTTGCCTCTTGCTTCTGCAATTCCCACAGGAATTCCAATCATAGCTATTGATATACAAGATTGTTTTTTCTCTATTCCCTTGCATCTGCAAGACTGTAAATGTTTTGCCTTCTCTGTTCCTTCTATTAATAACGCCAGCCCTGCTGACAGATTTGAATGGGTGGTGCTGCCCCAGGGTGTTGTATGCTTTACATTGGGTTGTTCTAGTTCTCCCCCGCCAAGAAAATTGGATCAGTCCAGTTAGTTTCGCGGGCCCACTTGGCCCCGCCCCTGGGGACCCTGAGAGAGGGCCAGAGTTCCAGAGTTCCAGAGTTCGAGAGTTGGAGAGTTGCAGAGTTAGAGAGAGTGCTTGGCGCTGCCGCGGGGGAAAGAGGCAGCAGAGTTCTGTTTGGTGATTAGTTTGGTTTAGTTTATGAATCGTTGTTCCTGAATAAAGAAATACAGCTTCCCTACCCAGCCGTATGTCTCTGGTTGTCTCTGTTACCCGCCTGTGAAGCTAGCCCGGCCAGCTGGAGCCTCTGAATTTTAACAACACCAGGGTATGGCCAATAGTCCTACAATTTGTCAGGAGGCTGTTAATCTGCCCTTGTCCCATATATTAATAAGGGCCTTAATGTTTTTCATTATACAGATGATATTTTAATATGGGGAAAATCAGATACAGATCTCTATGCCTTACATGATTTTCTCATTCCTGCATTAAGGAAAAGTGGCTTTAATGTAGCTCCTGAGAAGATACAGCTAATTCCTCCAATATCTTTCTTAGGTTCAGAGATTTCTTTAATGCAAATTAGTCCCTTAAAACCTGATGTCACCTTTCCTTCTAACCTTACTCTTGCTTCTTTACAAAGTTTTCTAGGAAATTTAAATTGGCTTAGGCAGTATCTCTATCTGCCTACAAGCTGCCTCCAACCACTGTTTGACCTGTTAAAAGGAAACAAACAGCCCTCCTCAAAACGTAAGTTAACTCCTGAGGCCTCCTCGGCACTGGACAGTGTTAACCAGGCCCTCCAGGACATGCACCTTGTTTGATTCTCTCCCTCCTCTCCGGTAAACCTTCTAATCTTCAACTCCACCCCCACAGTAGTAGGGGCATTGTGGCAAGACCATGGGGTTCTTGAGTGGCTTCACATGCCAGTAGGAGGAACTCCAAGACTCCTCACTGAGATAGATGCGTTAGCATTCATGGTTTGCCAAGGGAGAAATAGGTCTGTGCAGGTCTTAGGGAAAGAACCGGATTTAATTATTCTGCCCTTTTCTCTCACAGATACAGAGTGGCTCATACGCCATCATTCCCGCTTTGCCATAAGCTTCATGGGGTTTCCAGGACAAATAGATAACCATTTTCCTTATAACAAATTGATAGCTTCTTTACCTCTTTTGCCTCTACTAGCACCTAAACTTTTCTCTCGAGATCCCATTCCTTCTGCTCCTACAGTCTTCACTGATGGTGGAAAAAAGGGAGCTGCTGCCCTTATATATTACCCGGACAAACAACCCCCTAAACCTCTCTTTACTGAGCTTCCTGAGAATTCCCCTCAGTACAAAGAACTTTATGCTGTTTTCCTTGCATTAAAAGCTGTACCAGAATCCTTCAACCTTTTTTCTGACAGTGTGTATACTGTTAACTTACTTCCATGGCTTGCTCATTCCTATGTGAAAATTGATGACAACCCACTTTCCCCTCTCTTCATTCAAATTGCCTCTATGCTCTCTTCTCGAACCCAACCACTATATATTCAGCACCTTTGTTCCCACAGCCCTCTTCCTGGTTCCCTGTCTGAAGGGAATGCTGTAGCTGACCGCCTTGCCTCCACATGAGCTCTCCTAGTCTCTGTCTCTGATCCTGCTGATTTCCATTCTCTAACCCATGTTAATCTTAAAGGCCTTTGAGCTTGATTTCCTGATGTTCCGTTACCACAATTAAAACATATCCTAGATGGCACAACTACAGTGTCAAACCCCCGAAACCCTAGATGTCACCTGACGCGATCT
This sequence comes from Erinaceus europaeus, assembly GCF_950295315.1. NCBI lineage: Eukaryota > Metazoa > Chordata > Mammalia > Eulipotyphla > Erinaceidae > Erinaceus > Erinaceus europaeus. Next base: position 48,228,395 of record NC_080174.1, on the reverse strand, counting down.
GAAGAACCTGATTCACAGACTCCAAGGACAGAACCTTTTTACTGCCTGTCTGCCTTTCCTGCTTTTGCTTTGACCTGTCACGTTTTGGTGGTTCCAGCTCACTTTCTACAGAAAAGCAGAATTCCAGAGGCTGACCTTCCTCATGCAGCATTTCATCCCCTGCCATTTCTCCCCCTAGTCGCCTACTTTGGACTGAGACTTTTATCAGACTTGCTGGTATACCCTTTGGACACTTTAGACAATTTTACAGCAGCTTTCTTCCCTTCACGTTGCTGGTTTTTCATAGACTGACCCTGAGTAGTTCACAGACTTTACACACTGTTGCCCTGGGCATTAGATAAAAGGAAAGGGGGAGATGCTGGGAAATTGTGCAGATGCATTCACATCTACCATGTTTTCCCCTCAGGCTACTAGTTCCCGTGAGAGTTGGGACATTCTGGGAGTGCCTGTTCCGCCATGTTGTGCCCTCAGGGCATTGTCTATATCCCCGCGATATTTGGAGTGCTTTGGTTACTCCTCCCCCCTCCCATTCTCACGAGAGTTATTATCCTATCCTGGAGTGCTATGGTTACTCCTCCCCCTTCCCATTCTCATGAAAGCTACTCCTATAAAAACCCTTCATTTTCCGCACCTCGCTCTCTTGCCAGCGCTTCACTCAGGTGTTCAGATGCAGGAAAGGTTACTGCATGAGGCGGCCATTTTTGCTACCTCCACGTGGCCCAACCTGCTTCTCTAGCACCCAACTCTGAGGTGCCAGCGCAAATAAATATTTGTGTTTCCTCTTTGCTCTGGACTCCCTCTCTCTTCTCCGCGGCCCGCGCACAACAACATCTGGCTCAACAACAGTAGCATCTTCAACTTGGTGGCTGAAAGTCAGTAAAATATAAAGCAGAACAATTTGTTTAATACACTGGAACACAAAGCTAGGAATAGAGTAGATGAAATCAGGGTCTTCATGTGTAAGAAACTAAGAAGTCTATTTTAGGTATGTTCCAAGGGGCCCATATCTTCAGTAATTTTTCCTGAGCCTGACAGCTAACATGCAGGTGGGCTAAAAGTGTTGTCTGGGAAGAAAGCATCTGAGTTGAGAATAAGCCTAGAAAGGTGGATTAGGGCAGATGGCTCTCAAACATGAGGAAAAGTGTATAAATACCGTTAAATATATATAAATTTAGCACAGGAGCCTGTGTGACCTGAGTATCTGTCAGTCTGAGCTCACAGTGCATGGTCACAGCTTGGAATATTCTAGGCTGCTCTCATTTCGGGACCAGTTTTCAGGAGTTCAGTGTTAACCACTGTGGCCAGGAGGAGTCCAGAGACTCCTGCACCATCAGCAGTCCCCTTGCCCTGTGGGTATAAAGGCACTTTCCAGAAGTTTACCTTCTTTCTCTGGTCTGTGACTGAAGCATCATTCTAGGATGTGTAACTTCACTTTTGCCATCTCGTCCCCAAAGAGGGGCTGTTGTAGCTATTCTTTCTCTTTTTTTTTTTAAGATTTTATTTATTCATGAGTGTCATTAAAATTCGGGGCTCCAGCAGGCCGGGCTAGCTTCACGGCGGTGAACAGAGACTCGTGGACACATGGCTGGGCCGGGAAGCTATATTTCTTTATTCATGAACAACGATTCATAAACTAACCCAAACTAATCACCACACAGATCTGTCCTGCATCCTTCTCTCACCGCTGCACCAAGAACTCCCCAACTACCTAGCATAGGGGGCGGGGAGAAAAAGAGGAGTGAAACTAGAAAGGGCCAAACCAATTCTCCTGGTGGGGGGAGAGCGAGACCAAACCAATGTGAAGCATACAACAATTCCTCCTTTTCTTTTTAACTAAATGATCATAGTATCAGGGGTGTGGGGTGAACTTCTTATATCGTACAGGCATTTTCAAAAAAGAAACTGGCACAAACATGGAGGAACATGTAAGCGAGCAAAAAGAAACAGTGTGCTGCCAAGGGAAGGCCTGAGGGGGGCGTTTTTGCCTCTGTGGGCAAAACTTTATCAGCTAAAATAAAAACATTTCCTGCCTCTGGGGGCTTCTTTTGCCTCTGGGGAGCATTACTTGCCTTGACAGGCATTTTTAGCATGGGGGTGGGGAACGGCCTAGAGTCCCAAGGCAGCTGGCTGCAGTCAGTCTTTGAGAAACCCAGCAGCATAAAGGGAAGCTGCAAAGTGTCCAAGAGGTGTATCAGTTGAGTCTGATATAGAAATGTCAGTCCAAAGCAGATGTCCACCGAAGAATTGCCAGGGGGTGAATTGTTGTACATCTGTCTCGATTGGGAATGTCAGCCATCGGAATTCTGCTTTTCTGTAGAGAACTTGACAGCTGCAATTTACTTACTATGAAACAAAACTTGTATCAGGTTAGAAGTTTATCACAATTGATAACTCTATTACAATCATTAGCATAACCATAGCGCAATCTAACGTTTTTAATTGAGAAGGTATTGAGAGTTTTACATATCAACAAGTCTATTTAATCTTTTGTTACACTCATTAAAGATGGAGACACAACCTAGATGTGCGCAGTTTTTTTTTTTTTTACTTAGTTAAAATATATTGATTTTTAACTAATTTTTACCTCAGACTTTGAATGTAAGTTAATTTTACCTCTATGAGAACTATGTTGAAAACTTTTTTCATTTAACTCTGTCTGCTAAGAATATAGCCTTAAAGTTACATTTTTAACCTGGGGCAGAGCCTCACAGAGTTTGTGCTCTGGCTTCTAATTCTCTCTCCTCTGGACAGTTATTGTTCTTGTTCAGGTTTCAGTGTGTGTGGGTTGAGTGGAGAAGAGAGGAAGGTCAAGTGTGTGCCTCTCTCTTTCATGCGGTGGTGAGTGTGTGAAGAAGTTGGGGTGGGCAATCAGAGGTGCTGCTCTGGCCTTGGCGCATGCGATCCACATGTACACTGCCTGTTGTCATTCTGTTTTTTCTTTCGGACTGATTAATTGGTGAACTTATTTACTTCTTTCAGAAAGAGAGAACAAAAGAGGAGGGACAGGGAGAAAGGTTGGAACAATGCTTGGCTCTGTCAGTGAGTGGTGCCAGGTATTGAACTTGGGGCCCTGAGGTTTCAGGCAGGCAGGTTGCTTCTCTACCACTGGGACATTTTTCTTTTGATGGAGCAAAGGAACCTCCACACTCTGCTCTGAGGGATGGTGCTCACACTCACCGGAAGAGTCTGAACTCGTGCTTCTGTCCCTCTGACTTCCATCACAAGTTGCTCTCCTTTTGCAGATAGGTTACTTCTAAGTGATGTCTCAAAGAAGAGTAAAGCAATAGGCACCATGATGTTAATTACAGGAAGTGATGTCTCAATCAAGTAAAGCAATAGGCAAAGTGATGTTAATTACAGGAAGTGATGTCTCAAAGAAGAGTAAAGCAATAGGCACCGTGATGTTAATTACAGGGTCTGTTTGTAGTGTGGTTGACTGTCCTTTTTTTGCCAACATTCTGTGAAGCTGGTCCTGTTTCCAGTTGCTGGGGTGATGGTGTGAGATCTTTCCTTTGGGAAAACTCAGAGTCCAAGTTCATGGCTCCTGTCCTTATGAGTAAAGAAAACCAACTTGATGCTGGGCCAGTTCATCAGCTCCACCTCTGGCAAGTTAATACAAGCCAGTTGCCTTCAAGCAATATTATGTGAGTTATGGGATGAGGAGAGAACTCTTCACCAAATGAGACTCGACACCAAAGAAGAGACCACAACACCTGCAGAAAAGGTGGGCCTGAAAATGGGATGAAATGTAAAGACTAAAACATGACCACAGCTTATGCTTTGCAGTAGCAAGGTATACTAGACACAAGCAGATCTGTTATTAAAACAAATTGGGGGGGTGGTATTTGAGAACTCTTGGATTTGTTTATAAGAACTCGGGGAGTTCTGATTCATTCGACTTCCGGAGGCGGAGCTACGAGCAGCAGATCACTTTCTCTCCTTTCCTCTCCTCTCCTCTCCTCTCCTCTCCTCTCCTCTCCTCTCCTCTCCTCTCCTCTCCTCTCCTCTCCTCTCCTCTCCTCTCCTCTTCTCTCCTCTCCTCTCCCGGATCAACTAGGAATACCAAAGGAGACCACCGGGACCGAAACAAGACAGGACTAGAATGACCACAGGAACCCAGTAAATCACCCGTGAGTACAAACATGTGTGGCTGGTGACAGAGAGGAGAGAGGGGCCTAAGGAGAGATTAAGTGACTGCTAACAGTTCAACAGTTTATCAGTGGTGACACCACCTCCAGTCTGCTCCACCAACAAGGGGACAGCTGAAGGGAGGAAAGGACTCCCCAGAGACTCACCAAGTGCAACTCTGAGTCTCCATTGCTACTACCCTCAGAATCTGGAGCAGCAACAGGGACGGACACCAGGAGACAGAGATCTAACCGGGAAACTCAGGAGAAGACCTATACCTTGGTGGCATAGCTGAGGGGCTGTGAAAGTCTCTTTGCATAACCACTGGATTATCTCTGCCACACCCTGATTTATCTCTTGGTCAGGAGTCAATGATTAAGCTAAGAAGCCTATTGATAGTTTAAAAGCCCTCAGGCTCCCATAGCCTACAGGGAAGGAAAAAAAAAGAGGCTTTTACACCACTGAGCTCCAACTCAGGGATTGAAAAAACTGTTAACTTCCACCACGGTAAAACCTTTAATTAAATTACTTAGACACAAGTCAATCCAGGCAATAGTGATCAATAATTTGAAAAGTACTGATAAAGGGAACTCATAACATAATATATAAAATGGTTAAAACAACAAGAAAAAATATTGGAGACTCAAACCAGGACAAGAGTCCAGCTAAAAGTCCTCCAGAGGGTGAAGCACAAAACAACGAGTTCAACATCCAAACATTAGCTAAGGAAATAATAACAGGAGTGAGTAAAGAATTTGAAAAAAATTGTAATCAGAAATGCAGGAACAACAAATGAGAATATGGAAGAAAATTCTAATAATCTCATGGTTATTAGAGAGCTGAAAGCTGAAATCGCTGAGCTAAGAAGGCAACTAGCTGAACAAGCCAAAACGGCATCAGAGCAGGGCAACAAAATAGATGAATTCCAGAAAGCAGCAGAGGGCAGAGAGAATAGAATCTATGAGGCTGAAGACAGAATTAGCAAGATTGAGGATGAATTAGAGACAACTAAAAAAGAAGTAAAAGATCTCAAAAAGAGATTAAGAGATGCTGAAAACAACAACAGAGTCCTATGGGATGACTTCAAAAGAAACAATATACGCATTATTGGCTTACCAGAGGAAGAAAGAGAAGGAGAGGAAGAAAGCATTCTCCAGGCTATAATAGCTGAAAATTTCTCTAGTCTAGACAACACCAAAGACATAAAGATTCAAGAAGCCCAGAGGGTCCCAAACAGAATTAACCGAGACCTAAAGACACCAAGACATGTCATACTTAGAATGGAAAGGAATAAGGATAAAGAAAGGATCCTTGAGGCTGCAAAGAAAAACAAAGAGTCACCTACAAAAGAAAACCCATAAGATTAGCAGCAGACTTCTCCATACAAACACTACAGGCCAGAAGAGAATGGAAAGATATCTATCGAGTGCTCATGAGAAAGACTTTCAGCCAAGAATACTATATCCTGCTAGACTGTCATTCAGACTAGATGGAAGCATCAAAACCTTCTCAGACAAGCAACAGTTGAAGGAATCAACCATCACCAAGCCTGCCCTGAAAGAAGTTCTGAAAGGCCTCCTATAAACAACCAGACCACCACAATTAGGACATATATCAAAACACTCTAAAACTCTACAATAATGGTGCTAAAATATCTTCAATCTTTGATATCAATAAATGTCAATGGCCTGAATTCACCTATTAAAAGACACAGAGTAGGAAGATGGATCAGAAAACACAACCCAACAATATGCTGTCTACAGGAAACTCACCTAACTCAACAAGACAAACACAGACATAAAGTGAAAGGATGGAAAACTATCATATAAGCCAATGGCCCACAAAAAAGGGCAGGAACAGCTATTCTCCTATCTGACATGAAAGACTTTAAAATAGATAAGATTAAAAAAGATAGGAATGGACACTACTTAATGCTCAGAGGATCAGTCAATCAAGAGGACTTAACGATTATTAATATCTATGCACCCAATGAGAAGCCATCTAAATACATCAAACTTCTACTGAAAGAGCTACAGCAATATATTAACAGTAACACAACCACAGTAGGGGACTTCAACACCCCACTATCTCAACTTGACAGATGATCCAGGAAGAAAATCAGTAAAGACATAAGGGAGCTAAATGAAGAGATAGATAAACTAGAACTATTGGACATTTTCAGAGTCATTCATCCCAAGAAACTGGAATACACATTTTACTCAAATCCACATGGATCATTCTCAAGGATAGACCATATGTTAGGCCACAAAGACAGCATCAGCCAATTCAAGAGCACTGAAATCATCCCAAGCATCTTCTCAGACCACAGTGGAATTAAACTAACACTTAACAATCAACAAAAGATTAGTAACAGTCCCAAAATGTGGAAGCTCAACAGTACACTTCTTAACCACTTCTGGGTCAAAGAGGAAATCAAGGAAGAAATCAAAATGTTTCGAGAGTTCAATGAAAATGAAGACACAAGCTATCAAAATATTTGGGACACAGCTAAAGCAGTCCTAAGAGGGAAGTTCATAGCTATACAAGCACACATTAGGAAACAAGAAAAGGCACAAATAAACAGCCTGATTGCACATCTTAAAGACCTAGAAGAAGAACAACAAAGGAATCCTAAAGCAACCAGAAGGACAGAAATCACTAAAGTTAGGGCAGAAATAAATAACATTGAGAATAGGAAAACCATACAAAAGATCAATGAAAGTAAATGTTGGTTCTTCGAAAGAGTAAACAAAATCGATAAACCTTTAGCCAGACTCACAAAACAAAAAAGGGAGAAGACCCAAATAAATCGGATAGTAAATGAAAGAGGAGATATCACAACAGACACTACAGAAATTCAACATATCATGCAAGGCTTCTATGTACAACTATGTGCCACCAAGCTAGAGAACCTGGAAGAAATGAATGATTTCCTAGATACCTACCTGTTGTTTTCGACGGGTTATGTTGTTTTCGCCGGGCTGGCTTCACGGGCACAGGCGGGTAAGAGACAACCAGGGACTCATGGTTGAGCTGTAGGCAGTATCTCTTTATTCATGCAGGACGCAACACAATCTAAGACGAGCTAAGTTAAACTCAAAGTACAGTACTCTAAAACTCACAATGCTGTCTTTATATATACTTCCCAAGTAGGGTGGAAACAGGATGTGACATAGAGAGGGTGGAGAGAAAAGTGACTGGTGAAAATCAGGGTGTGATAAAGAAGGGATCAGGGTGTGACAAGGAGGGGGGGTGGAGCAAAAACATATCATGAAACAGTGGGGATTGAACCAATGCCCTGGAGGGAGGTGCTTGTTAACAGCGGTTATGTAAATAGAATGAAGTGGTTATGTAAATAGAATAGTGTTAAGCAGGGGGGATTTAAACCAAATGAAGCAGAAGGGGTCTCATGCATACCAACACCTACCAACTTCCAAAACTAAGTCAAGAGGAAGTGGACAACATGAACAGGCCCATCACAGCTAATGAAATTGAAACAGTTATCAAAAATCTTCCCAAAAATAAAAGTCCTGGACCAGATGGTTTTACAAATGAATTCTACAAAACTTTCAAAGAAGAACTAATACCTCTACTTTTAAAAGTCTTCCAGAAGATTGAAGACACTGGAATACTCCCTGCCAGCTTCTATGAAGCCAACATCACCCTGATACCAAAAGCAGACAGGGACACAACCAAAAAAGAAAACTACAGACCAATATCTCTGATGAACATAGATGCGAAAATATTGAACAAAATTCTAGCCAACTGGATACAGCAGTATATCAAAAAGATTGTTCATCATGACCAAGTGGGGTTTATCCCAGACATGCAAGGTTGGTTTAATATACGTAAATCAATCAATGTGATCCACCACATCAACAAAAGCAAGACCAAAAACCACATGGTCATATCAATAGATGCAGAGAAAGCCTTTGACAAAATACAACATCCCTTTATGATCAAAACACTACAAAAAATGGGAATAGATGGAAAATTCCTGAGGATAGTGGAGTCTATATATAGCAAACCTACAGCCAGCATCATACTCAATGGTGAAAAACTGGAAGCATTTCCCCTCAGATCAGGTACCAGACAGGGCTGCCCACTATCACCATTACTATTCAACATAGTGTTGGAAGTTCTTGCCATAGCAATCAGGCAGGAGCAAGGAATTAAAGGCATACAGATTGGAAGAGAAGAAGTCAAACTCTCCTTATTTGCAGATGACATGATAGTATACATGGAAAAACCTAAGGAATCCAGCAAGAAGCTTTTGGAAATCATCAGGCAATACAGTAAGGTGTCAGGCTATAAAATTAACATTCAAAAGTCAGTGGCATTCCTCTATGCAAACACTAAGTTAGAAGAAATTGAAATCCAGAAATCAGTTCCTTTTTCTATAGCAACAAAAACAATAAAATATCTAGGAGTAAACCTAACCAAAGAAGTGAAAGACTTGTATACTGAAAATTATGTCACTACTCAAAGAAATTGAAAAAGACACAAAGAAGTGGAAAGATATTCCATGTTCATGGGTTGGAAGAATTAACATAATCAAAATGAATATATTACCCAGAGCCATCTACAAATTTAATGCCATCCCCATCAAGATCCCAAGCACATTTTTTAGAAGAATAGAACAAATGCTACAAATGTTTATCTGGAACCAGAAAAGACCTAGAATTGCCAAAACAATCTTGAGAAAAAAGAACAGAACCGGAGGCATCACACTCCCAGATCTCAGACTGTATTATAGGGTTATTGTCATCAAAACTGCTTGGTACTGGAACATGAACAGACACACTGACCAGTGGAATAGAATTGAGAGCTCAGAAATGAGGCCCCACACGTATGGACATCTAATCTTTGACAACGGGGCCCAGACTATTCAATGGGGAAAGCAGAGTCTCTTCAACAAATGGTGTTGGAAACAATGGGTTGAAACATGCAGAAGAATGAAACTGAATCACTGTATTTCACCAAATACAAAAGTAAATTCCAAGTGGATCAAGGACTTGGATGTTAGACCAGAAACTATCAGATACTTAGAGGAAAATATTGGCAGAACTTCTTTCCGCATAAATTTTAAAGATATTTTCAATGAAAAGAATCCAATTACAAGGAAGACTAAGGCAAGTATAAACTTATGGGACTACATCAAATTAAAAAGCTTATTCACAGCAAAAGAAACCACTACCCAAACCAAGAGACCCCTCACAGAATGGGAGAAGATCTTTTCATGCCATACATCAGATAAGAGTTTAATAAACCAACATATATAAAGAGCTTTCCAGACTCAACAAAAAAACAACAAATAACCCCATCCAAAAATGGGGGGTGGACTTGGACAGAATATTTACCACAGAAGAGATCCAAAAGGCTGAGAAACACATGAAAAAATGCTCCAAGTCTCTGATTGTCAGAGAAATGCAAATCAAGACAACAATGAGATATCACTTCACTCCTGTGAGAATGTCATACATCAGAAAAGGTAACAGCAGCAAATGCTGGAGAGGGTGTGGGGTCAAAGGAACCCTCCTGCACTGCTGGTGGGAATGTCAATTGGTCCAACCTCTGTGGAGAACAGTCTGGAGAACTCTCAGAAGGCTAGAAATGGACCTACCCTATGACCCTGCAATTCCCCTCCTGGGGATATACCCTAAGGAACCCAACACATCCATCCAAAAAGATCTGTGTACACATATGTTCTTGGCAGCACAATTTGTAATAGTCAAAACCTGGAAGCAACCCAGGTGTCCAACAACAGATGAGTGGCTGAGCAAGTTGTGGTCTATATACACAATGGAATACTACTCAGCTGTAAAAAATGGTGACTTCACCGTTTTCAGCCGATCTTGGATGGACCTTGAAAAAATCATGTTGAGTGAAATAAGTCAGAAACAGAAGGATGAATATGGGATGATCTCACTCTCAGGCCGAAGTTGAAAAACAAGATTAGTAAAGAAAACACAAGTCGAACCTGAAATGGAATTGGAGTATTACACCAATGTAAAAGACTGGGGTGGGGAGAATACAGGTCCATGAAAGATGATGAATGACATAGTGGGGGTTGTATTGTTAAGTGGGAATCTGGGGTATGTTATGCATGTACAAACTATTGTATTTACTGTTGAATGTAAAACATTAATTCCCCAATAAAGAAATAAATTATTAAAAAAAAAGAACTCGGGAAGTTCTGAGGCAAGAGTGCCATTTGTGGTGTGGCAGTTTGCAGAAGCATCAGCTTGGCAGGTGATGGCTGAACTACATGTCCCAGAGGTCCCTGGCAGGGAAGTCTCTGGCTAGGGATTTGGAGAGAGGCTGTGGTGAAGCAACCCTTCTGCAGCTGGGTCTCCCTGTTAAAGTACTATAGTTGGGACCAGACCTACCACCTGACATTGCCTGACAAATAAGTGCTGACTGGGAACTAGAGAACTCTCTGGAAACACTAAAGAGATCCTGGGGACCACTCGGTCTGTGGGCTGCAAGGCAGATGGCAGCCACTCTCGTGACATCACAGATGACACCAGCAGTAGTGCTGTGGGTGTCCAGCTAGTAAAGGAGTATAGGAATGATGAGTCGTCAATAAAGGGTCACTTGGCGCGCACATCAAAGTTCATCTGTGTGTCTATAAACCCACCTCTTGTCTGTATCCACCTACAGGCAGCCTAGCTACACCACATGAGCGTTCAGTCAAGTGTCACCCAGGGACAGGAAGGCTATGCAGTTACCAGCCAATAGCGACTTGGGGAACAAATTGTGTGACTGAAACATCCTAAGTACATGAATGAATGTATGCGGCACTTATTTGTAGAAGGTAGGGAGATGATGGATAGGAGATAGATAGATAGATAGATAGATAGATGATAGGTAGATGGATGAGGACATAGGTAGCTGAACAGATAAATAGATGGAAATAGAGAGATAGAATATGATGATAGATAGATAGATGGGTGGATGAATGGATAATATGGACAGATGAGGACATAGGTAACTAAACAGATAGATGAATAGAGAGATACAGATAGACAGACATAGACAGACACACAGAAAGTGAGGCCTCCATATCTCCCCCAGTACTTCAGTTTCTCTGTTCAAACCCAGACTGTTACAAAGGGCTGGTCAGTATTAATCACCATTCCTATTTTCAACGTGATCAATCATAAAAACATTGGTTTTCCCAGGTCACAGTCTGTGCAAGTCCAAATCTAAAAAAGACTCATTGACATTCCATTGTCTTCACAGTGAGAAAGACTATCCACTCCATCTCACACACAGGAAGATAAAATAACAGAGTCCCTTAAGCAGCAGCAAAGGTGTGACATGCCCTCTCTCTGGCTGAGAGCCACAAGAAAGAAAAAGTCAACCCCCTTAACTGCTTTCCAGTGAGAAGGCTGGCTTCCCATGCTCCGTCAAACAAGACTCCTCTGACGGATCCTGACCGGCCCTGGAGTGAGGATCAGCTGGTCCCGGGCAGGCTGAAAAGTTGAACAAGTCAAAGCAGAGCAGAGCAGCAGGTGTGATCTTTCTGTTGAGGGGCTGCTTTCTTGTTGATCGGTTTGGCCAACTCCCTTTCTTCCCTGAAGGTAGGTCTACAATCCTGGTGGCTTCAGACAAGAATGTGCAAGCCTGCGGCACCTCCCGGAACCCACACACACTTTCTGCATGCTCAGCGCTTTCAGGGTGCTTGTACCACCCACTGGGTGTAGACCCCTGTCTCCAGAGTGAGGGAACAACGTCCCAGCACCCCAAGTGGGTGCTCTGGCTTATGCAGCCATGGACTCTTATTCCTCCTTCCTTTCCTCCTCTCCTCTTCTTTATTTCTTCCTTCCTTCCTTCCTTTCTTTTCTTTCTTTCTTCCTCTCTTCCTCTTTGATTTTCTTCCTTCTTTCCTTTCTTCCTCCCTCCCTCCCTCCATCTCACCTCTTTCTTTCTTTCTTTCTCCCTTCCTTCCTTCCTTCCTTCCTTCCTTCCTTCCTTCCTTCCTTCCCTTCTTTCCAAATATTTTATTAGTGACTTAACATTTGGCAGAATCATAAGATTCCAGGAGTATTTTTCAAGCACAGTGCATGTAAATCACCATACTCACACCGAAGTCCGGTGCCTCTCCCAGCCCTCCATAACCATCTCAGTTCCCACCAAGTCCAAAGGGCTGGTTACTATTTTCTTCCACGTTTGTTTATTTTAGTTGGGCACATTCACCTGTGAGCAAAACCATTCGGTGGCTGTCCTTGACTACTTTACTTATTTCACACAGGTTCGTCACCTCCAGTTCCATCCATTTTGTTTTTTTGGATGAAATAGATTTATACTGTAGTTTATCTTGACATTGTAAAAATCTTCCACCTCTGACCAAATGACACATTCTCATTCTTTCTGAATATATATATATAATGAGTTGTGAATATATATATATATATATATATATTCATAACTTCTTAATCATCTGTCACTGAGTACTTGGGTTGTCTTCACACTTTGATTCATGTAACTGGTGCAGCTAGGAACACTATAATGGCTCCCATATCCTATCAAATGAGAGCTTCTTTGTCCTCTGAGTGCTCGCCTCAGAGTGGCACTGCTGTCTTGTAGGGTATCTCCATGCTTGCTTCTTTAAGTATCCTCCCAACTGTTTTCCATTTTGCATTCCAAGGCTCAACCCCCATGGACCTGGGAAACTGAAGAAAGAAAAAGCAGAGGGGACTACCTCAGATTAAAACAAATAAATAAATAAATAGATAAATACCTTGAAAGAGGCCATCCCAAAGTTGGCCAAGCAAATGAGAGAATAGATACTGCATTTGAGAAAAGGGATCCCATATCCCACCTCTGACAAGAGTGTGATATCCAAAATGTGTAATCAATCAAACAGATCACCAAGAAATCAGTGGGCCGATTATGAAGTGAGCAAGAAATCTGAACTGACAGTTGTCTAGAGACTTCCAGATGGCCCAGAGATGTATGAATAAGTGCCCCACACCCCTTATCACTGGAGAAATGCTCAGACCTCCGTGAGGCTCCATTTCACACCTATGTGGAATGTTCTCCATCAACATTGGAGAGGGAGTGGAGAACAAAGGACTCTGGTGTGCTCTTGGCGGGAAGCTTCCTCTCTTTTCCCTAGACCTCTAGCGAGTGGAGAGGTGCCAATCCTTGGAGAAGTGCCACCTCCCCTGTCCCCTGCCTGGCCCCACTTTCTCTGCTCACGGGACTCCTCATGGAGATGAGACATCTCATTGTCCTGAGCACCCAGCCTCCATGTGAATGGACCTTCCTGTGATGTCTCTGGGCAAGTTTACTGGTCCAGATGGGAGGGGAAGAATGACATGCTTTATAATAGCAGCTCCATTCAGTCCTTTAAGATTTGATGCTAGGTGTGTGTAAAGGTTTTGATGGATGGAAGAGGGAATTGATTCAATAAAGGGACCTGAATTCTTCTTCTGAGTGACTCGTGTACTTAGAGGTCGTTGTTTCCTGGGCTGGTAAGAGAGCCCACTTGGAAAAGTCCCTGCTTGCATGAATGTGAACCAGGTCCAGGTGTCTGATCACCGCATGGGAGAACCATGGCACTGAGGACCACTACAGTGCTGTGGTCTATCGGTCTGTCTGTCTGCCTGCTAGCCAACTCCAACCCAGAGAGCCGAAGTACCAGAAACGAAGTAAATCAATAAAAATAAGGCCCACTATTTCCATTTTTTTCCCCAGCATGCACTTTTTTCCCAGCATGCACTTGTATAGGCCTATTATAAATGAAGATGTGTTATTAAAAGCCTCATGTCACCCGCCAGTGATCAAGTCCTTGTTATCAACTCACTGACTGAGACAACAAAATAAAATTAATGATCCAAAGATCAAATTAAGGCTGGCAGATCTCTAGTCATGCCCTGGGGGAACAGAAAACTCAACACTGCTCCACATGCCTCCATCTGCTCCACCCTCCATGGGGCTTCCTGGGTGCTGTGCATGGATGGAGCAGTGCTGTGGTGTTTCTACTTTCTCTCTGTCTGTCTTGTTCTCTCTTCCTCTAAATACTAAGCAGCGGAACAAACTATAAGACTTGTGAGAACTCTGGTGGTTGTCTTTGGGAGGTTGGGGTCACAGAACTTTGATGCTAGGTGTGGGGTGGAAGTCTACATTGTAATCTTACAATCTTGGAACACATTATCGATAACAAATAAAAGCCTTAAATATTAAGCAGGGGAACATTGAACCAGAGAGGACATAGGGTGTCACACACGGATGGAGCCCTGGGCTCATTTCTGTTACCACATAAAGTAAAAGTAGGTGACTGGGTGCTGGCTCACCAGGGCTGAGCACACACATCACCTTGTGCACTGACCTGCAGGGGAGAAGCTTCACTAGTGTGAGGCCGGCCTGCAGGGGGCTCTGTCCCTATCTACCTACCTATCTACCTATATATCTACCTATCATCTTACTATCTACCTATCATCTATCGTCATCTATCATCTGTCTATCTATCTATCTATCTATCTACCTATCTATCATCTTATCTACCTATCATCTATCTACCTATGTATCATCTATCTATCTTCCCTCCCCTTCTCAGTATATCTCTATACTGTCAAATAAGGAAATATGAAAAATTACACATTCTTAAAAAAAGAAGTTATGTATCCAGTGATATACTAGTGTGCTATGAAAAAGATGAGGTTGAATCATTCAGGGCAGAACAGATGGAACTGGAGGTGCCGGCTGAGTGAGGTGAGTGAAAGGACACCGCGCAGAGAATGGTTTCCTTCCTGTGGATACGACCGGCTAATGCAAAGAAACCTGCAGAAACCATGACAACCAAACCATCTCCTGGACTTTGCAAGAACTCGCATGGTTAACTGAGTGATGGCACACAGACCTTTGGTGGGGGGGTGGGGTGACTGATGCCCACACATATATGAGTGGAAAACTATACCCCCTGGAACCTGCCAAGTCTGTAAACCACTGGTGAATCCCCAATCATGAAAGCTACTGAAAAAAAAAAAAAAGACTGAAAGGCAGTCCTCCATGGAATACCTTGATTCAGTGGCCACCCAGCAAAACAAATAGAATGGAGGGAAGAAAATGACTTGGGAAAAAATACAATATTACAGCAGATATCAAGCGAGGGGTGCAGCCTTGTGGGTCACTGGCATCTTCTTACCTGTGTGACTGAGCAATGGGGACTGCAACATGTGCAGGAGTGGCCTATGAAAGCTGGATAAGGGCAGGAGAATCTCAACTCTGACACCATCTTCCCAGACGGTATTTTTAGTCTACCTGCATATTAGCTATCAAGTTCAAGCAAAAGTTGCCAAGGTCATGGCTTCCTAGGCACATACCTAAAATAGACTTCTTCCCACTCTTAAGATTCCTCATTCTCATGTGATCTATTCCTAATTTGTGGTTCCTACTTATTAGACATTTTTTCCTGCTTTATATCTTACCACTTTTCAACCACCAAGTCGCAGATGCTACTATGATTCCATCCTGACTTCCCTGAGCAGATGACCTCACCAACATGTCCTGGAACTTCCCCTCCCCAGAGCCCTGCCCTGTTAGGGAAAGACGGAAACAAGCTGGGGGTGTGGATCCACCTGCCAACAACCATGTCCAGTTGAGAAACAATTACATACGCCAGAACTCCCACCTTCTGTCCCCATAAAGAATTTTGTTCCATACTCCCAGAGGGGGGAAATGTTGGGGGAAGATGATAAGAGGCCTTGAAATCCAATTCTATTAGGATCTGGAGAGAGAAAAGAAAAAAAGAAAAAAGGAAGGACATTTGGAAGTAATAGCAGACATGGGAATGACTTAGAAAGGAAGAGAAGGCAGTACCATTGAGAAAAATGGGCAGATGGTTATAGAAATCATGGTTAACCCATATCTGTGACCTTGGGAGAACCACTGAAGTTTGCAATGGAGGGAATGGGGACATGGAGCTCTGGTGGTGGGAACGGTGTGGAACTGCACCCCTGTGATCTTACAGTTGTGTCAATCAATATGCAGAAGTGTCCTGTGTTTTAATGAAGGAAAACTATCTCATAATCATCCCAGGACTCTTCCAGTCTTTTGTGGTGATGCTTGCCTTCGTTGAAATGTATTTATTTCATTTTTCCACTTGGTTTCCAGGATGTCATACTGTTTTCCTTCCTTCTCCCCTCCCCCTGCTCCCTCTGTCTCTATGCCCGCCCCCAGCCCTGCCTTCCCCTTCCGGTTCTCTTCTCAATGTGCACTGGTGGATTTTCTGTTTTGTCTTGTATGCCCATCAGACTTACCTCTTGTTACACACATGGGTGAAATCACTCAACACAAACGATTTTTTCCCCTTCTGACTTACTTCTCTAAATAAAATCTAAGAGATTGGGCAGTGGTGTAGTCAGAGCACTTACATTGTTACTACGTGCAAAGACCTGAGTTTAGGCACCCGGTCCCCACTGCAGGGGGAAAGCTCACAAGCAATGGGGCAGGGCTGCAGGTATCTCTCTGCCTCTCTCTCTTCCCCCTCCCCTCTCAATTTCTCTGTTATATTCAAAAATAAATAAAACAATAAGCAATATATTATTTTCTTTAATAAAATGTAATGTCTTTAGTTGATACAAATAATGAGATGATAAAAGTAAATGAATGAAAATTTTTTAATAAATCTCCTGGGAGTTGGGCAGTGGCACACCTGGTTAAGGGCACACAGTACGAAGCATAAGGACTCACGCAAGAACCTGGGTTCGAGTCCCTGGCTCTCATTTGCAGGGGGGTGGCTTCACAAGCTGCAGGTCTGCAGGTGTCTGTCTTTCTCTCTCCTGTCCCGTCCCACGGGACCTTCAACGTGGGTATAACTAGGAGAGGGAGTGAGGACAAGGACAAGAGAGGGAATGAGGACAAGAGACGCAAGAGAAATGAGACAAGATAGGATACTGATAAAGTTTATTAGCACCAAAGGTGCTGTTTTTAAGGCCTGGGCAAGGAGGGGAGTTAGCAGTTGGGGGCAGTTGATTGACGTGGCATGTTGTCATGATCAGCCATTATTTGGAAGGTCCTGGGTGATTCATGGGGAAGTGGGGAGTTGGGAAGCAGAAACTTATCTTTTAAGCAAGGTCCTCTGTGAACAAAGACTCTGTGGCCATGCCAATAGCAACCTTGAGGGCACATGTGGCTCCCCACATTTCATATATATATACACACACACACACATATATATATATATATGCATGTTTTAATGTTTGGCAGAATTTATTTTGTGGCAGGGTGGGCTGTGCCTGTCTTAGGTTGGGGATCAGCCTTCCGTCTTTCCTGTCATTGGAACACCTGGTCGTTTTTTGTCCAATAGTACCAGGTGCCCTGTCTTAGGTTGACTGGATAGTGCTAGTTTCCCCTTTACCCGTCATTGGCTAGCCAGCCCTCTACATGGTGGACGTCCAGGGTGGGCTGTGCCTGTCTTAGGTTGGGGATCAGCCTTCTGTCTTACCCGTCATTGGAACACCTGGTCATTTTTTGCCCAGTAGTACCAGGTGCCCTGTCTTAGGTTGACTGGATAGCGCTAATTTCCCCTTTACCTGTCATTGGCTAGCCAGCCCTCTACATGGTGGACGTCCTGACGGAGGGGGGCAAATCCTCCGCCTCAACTCCATTTTCTGCCATGTCCAGCCTATGATAGTGAACTTGTATAGGTTGCATTTTTATGGCATCAATCTGTTGCAGCAGAAAGGCCATGAGCTTGTTAGGAATTATAGGACCTACTGTGAGCAGAAGAAGTAAAACAAGCAAGGGTCTCACAATTGAGGGCAGCTAGGTAAGGAAGGGGGAATTTATCCATTGGTGTGAAGAGGCGGGATCATATCTATTTCATAGTTCTCGACTATTTGTAGGTTTTTAACATTTTCTTCTATGACCCCTGATTCATTAATGTAAAAGCAACATTCTTTTTGTAGGGCTAAGCAGGTCTTCCCCTTCTCCGCAGTAAGCAGGTCAAGGCCTCGTCTGTTTTGTAAGGTAATTTTTGCTAGGGATGTAATCTGTCTCTGTAGTGACTCAAGACTGTTTGTGGTGGAGTCTATAACCTGTTGTAATTTGTCAGAAAATTCATGGGAGGAATATATAGAGTGTCCTAGTGCACCAGCAGCAAGTGAAGGGATGCAGTCAGTGGATGTGATGTCCAGGGGAAGAAACACAGCATGTCTGGTCCTCTGGTGGTCGTCAGCACCAACTGATGAAATTTTTCTTCACAGAGGGTCAGCTGTGGAACAAGTGAAACTAGGAGGCAAGGACCAGATAGAGAAGAACTGACATGAAAATATAGGGTGGTGTTGCACCAAAACACAGAGGAGGTGCATACACATTAGAAGTCAAGGTGAGGTTCCTTGAACATCAAGGAACATTGTGAGAAAAGTGAGAGGTCAATAAACATGTAAGGATGAAGTCAGAGCCAATGGCTTCTGTATAAAGAGGAATTGAAGTCGGCAGTGTTAGGTCAGCAGAAAGAGAAGACTTGGAAAGGCTGGTGAGGTTAGCTGGAGTATATACTGGCATGGTGTCCTTTATGATAAGGACCTGCCAACAGGGACTCTGTGGATTTTGCAAGAGCAATAATGGCATCCACCATAATAAAAGGAAAACAAACATGGACATCCAGTGTTGAAAAAAAGAAAAAAGAAACATATGTCTCTATGACTGGAAGAGTAGTTGGCTTTGCCAATGAGATATAATAGATGGACAATTCGAATTCTTGTAAATGTTAAGAAGGTTTAGTATAGTTATCTCACTGACACTTTAGCCAACTGAATATTGGGGTGTGCATTCCCCTTCTTTTTTTATTAATTGAGCTTAAGTGTTATAGTATAGGGGATACTGTAATGAGAGTAATGTTCTAAAAGGAACAAAAATACATGGAATGGATATGTCTATTGAAGCAAAACAGGAGAGCATATGGATCATAAGGTTTTTGAGCTTTTTCCTGTTTGAGCTGTAGCCCACATAAATTTAGAAAAAACACTAATTGAGAAAAAAAATAACACACACACACATTTTTGTTTACCAAACATGGGCAGGTGAGTTACATCAATCTGCCAGAGAGCATTGGTTTTTATCAATGGGGATTAATCTTAAAAGTCTGAATAGTAGGATCTTAATTAAACAATGCAGGAGCCAGTAAAGTGCTCTCACTGTGACAGGTCAAGCATTAAAATTTAAGAAGCTTGTAAAAAAATAAGAAAAAAATTTAGGATATGAGTGACTTTAGGAGTCATCACACAACCATAAATAAAAAAAGAAAAATGTTGGGAGTCGGGCTGTAGCACAGTGGGTTAAGCGCAGGTGGCGCAAAGCGCAAGGACCGGTGTAAGAATCCCGGTTCGAGCCCGCAACTCCCCACCTGCAGGGGAATCATTTCACAAGTGGTGAAGCAGGTCTGCAAGTGTCTGTCTTTCTCTCCCCCTCTCTGTCTTCCCCTCTTCTCTCTATTTCTCTCTGTCCTATCCAACAACAAGAACATCAATAATGACTACAACAATAAAAAAAACAACAAGGGCAACAAAAGGGAATAAATAAATAATAAAAAATAAAAAAACAAAAAGAAACATGTTTAGTTTTAAATCTTACAATATGAGCAGTCGGTTCTTCATGTGTAGAGTGGGGTGGTAGTGCAACAGGTTAAGCGCAGGTGGTGCAAAGCACAAGGACCTGTGTAAGGATCCTCGTTCGAGACCCCGGCTCCCCACCTGCAGGGGAGTCGCTTCACAGGCGGTGAAGCAGGTCTGCGGGTGTCTGTCTTTCTCTCCCCCTCTCTGCCTTCCCCTCCTCTTTCCATTTATCTCTGTCCTATCCACAAGGACAATGTCAATAACAATAACAACAACTACAACAATAATAACTACAACAATAAAACAACAAAGGCAACAAAAGGGAATAAATAAATAATTTTTAAAAATGAGAAGAAAATTTTAGGATATGAGTGACTTTACGAGTCATCACACACCCATAAATAAAAAAAGAAAAATCTGTAGTTTTAAAATCTTACCATATGAGCAGTCAGTTCTTCATGTGCAGACTGTACCTATAATCATTTACTTAGGAAGAAAACTTGTACCAAGTTAGAAGTTTACTATAATTGATGATTTAATGGTTAGAATTGGCTTGAGTGCCTTCATATGATTTTAGAAGTCTCTTTATTAAAATATACCACTATGTCATAGAAAGTCAATACCTAATGTGTTAACATGATAAAATGTTTACTATTTTTTTGAATCACTTAAACAATTTTAAGTAAAATGTTAAACTTAGTTTGTTAGGATCTTTGCTTATCACAAAGCTATCACACCCTTAGGGCAGCTATGAACAAGGGTGGGTACAAAACTTAATTGATCTTTCACTTTGATTTGGATAGGTAACTTAAAAGGCTAAGATAAAAATCATAGCTTAATGTTCAAAAATAAATTTTTACTGTTACATTTCTTTTAGATGGCCATTTTACACTATATAATTTTGTTGAATCACATATGCTGAATAAAAATTTTTTATCAGGCCAAGAATACCATGTTTACCCCTTTTTTCCTGGCAAGGCCACTGCTCTACCTAGACTGGGTTATTAACAAGTCACTCCAGACGTGGAATTTGTTACAAACAGTGGCAGTTCGTATTGGGGTGCTGGTAAGATTTAGAATTCTCACAAGAGTGAGAGAGACTGAAGAGGCATCTTACCATGCCTAGAGATCTCAGAAAATCTTTTAAGTAATGAATTGATGCTGATATTAGCTATCAAAAGGATGAAACTGTCCTATATTCTAGTCCGGTAAAGGTGTGCCAACTCTATATGAGTTGGGATCTTTAAAACCACATTTAGCTTAACTCAATCTTATTTAAGACTTAAAATAAACTTTAGTGACTTAGGGGTTAACACACATTAATGAATGAATGAATTAATTAATTAAAGGTTAGCACACAGACTGAAAACAGACATTCTTGGTGAAAAGAAATTTTTCCCTTTGAAAAGCTCATGTGCACATGTATCCCTAAGTCAGGGGGAACTAAATACCTCAGAGCAAAGGCACCCAAGAGTCTGCTGTGATTAGACTTAAGATTCAGTAAGTGCATCCAGACCTAAGCAGACGCCATTAAGCACCTCGTCAGATTCTTACTACTTAGTCTCAGATGCCCTCCTTGCCCACTTCTATCTCACTTCCCTCAGTCATTCTAAGTCTGACCTCGTCAGAGAAAGCAAGGACCACAAAAGCTGGATATGGGCAAGAGACTGGCTCACTTTAACAATGGCCCTTTTGGTCACAACCAGGCCACCCCATCATCTGGGACCTCCGTCAAGGGGATCTTGGGGTTCCCACACAGAGATGATGGGCCTAGACCTCTAACAGACCCCTCTCTCCAGCATCACTGGTCATCTCCATCAGGAATGTCATCACGAGCCCTCCCGTGGGTCTCTCCAGGACCATGTCCTCACTGTAGAGCAGCAATGGTAGGGATGGCCCCACTCTCTGAGTGGAGGCCGGTCAGCCTATTCTGCCACTCAGGAAGAGGGGTCCTGAAATGAGTGCAGCCTAGAATGTTCCCAGCTGTGACCGTGGACTGTGAGCGCAGACTGACAGGGACTCAGAGGTCACACAGACTCCTATACCAAATATGAATAGAAATAGGCTCTAGGTCAGGTCATTGGAGGCTAATGGTATTTGTACACTTTCCTCATGTTTGGAAGTTACTCTCTTCCCTAGTCCAGCTTTCTAGTCCTATTCTCAACTGACACCATCTCCCCAGACAATATGTCTAGTCCACCTGCATGTTAGCTGTCAGGCTCAGGCAAAAATTACTAAAGTCCTGGGCCCCTTGGAACATACCTAAAATGGACTTCCTAGCTTCTCTCCACTAAAGTTTATTTTAAAGTCATTAAAGTTTATTTTATGTCTTAAATAAGATTTAGTTAAGCTAAATGTGGTTTTAAAGATCCCGACTCTATATATAGAGTTGGCACACCTTTACCAGACTAGAATATAGGACAGTTTCAGTGCTTAGTGAGTGACTTGTGCTGTTGCCCCAAGAAAACTAAAGAAACTATCTCAAGAGCACACAGCAGGAATCTCAGCCCCGCAGTCGCTGGTCATTCACTAGCAGGCAGAGCCAGGTAGACGCGGTGACCTAGAGAGAGAGAGAGAGAGAGACGTGTGTCCAGCCTCCACTCTGAAGCCCATGGGAGGGATGCCCGGGGCGGATCAGGTGGCAAGGTGGATGCCCACCCTTGTGCATGCCCGGTCACTTTCCCAGAGAGACCAGCAGGGTGGAAGAGGTCTGCGGGATAGCCTCCGGGGTCGTGGTCTGGTGAGACTTGCTGAGTCCGAGTTAGGACCACACGTCACGGGGCCCGAGAGCCTGTGTGATAGTTGGACAGGGTACCGCTGGGCAGAGCTCCCCCCGAGAGCCAACAGCAGGGTGGGGTCTGTACTCCATCCCCTCCTGGCACCACCGCTGCCACCTCAAAGAGGAATCAAGTCCTCCATGTCCTGAAGCCCTGGAACCCCCCCGCCCCAGGAGACACCTAGACGGTTTCACCAACACAGTGTTTCCAGAGCCCCTGAAATCCAGGGGATTCACAGTCAGGGATTCACTGCTTCAGCATCCATTTGGGCTCGGAATCCCTAGTCAGGGACAGTGTCTCTGGGTCTCTGGAAAGGGAAAGGTCTCTCTCTCTCTCACTGCTGCTTTCTGTGCACCAGACTGTTCAGGTGGAGGGAGGGCTGTGTCCTGGGCTGCTGGGGAGGTTGGGGGCAATTCTCCACAGGACCACACAGCCCTGCCTCCCAAGCCTGCTTGCCTTCCCGAGGAGGGAAGGCTCATGGGAGCCTGGCCATCAATGACCATTCCCTATTTATTGATTTACTAACTTATTTATTCATAACTGTTTTTTAGGAAAATGCGGCCCTGAAGGTAGAACTGCGGGCCTCCCAGGAGCTCCACTTGGAGCAGGAGGAGAAGATAGAGCTCCTTGAGATTGAGCTCAGGAACACCATGGTCAGTAGTGGCACCTCCCAGCCTCCGCATCTGCATGTGGGGGTCACGGTCGGGACCAGATACCCACCTTAAGCCATCAGGATGACCCCTTCTGCTTGGTTTGAAACACTCCTGACAGTTGCCCTAGCTTGACAGGCTTGGAGGGTGATAGGAGTTCAGTTAATCCCTTTCAGGGTCTTTAACTGTAGACTGGACATCACAGGTCCAAATGTCTGCACAGGAGACTGAATGGAGGGGATTTTTATTTCTAATTTTTTATTACATCTCATTGATATATTATTGGATAGAGAGAGATTGAGGTGAGAGGGGTAGATAGAGTGAAGTAAGAAACAGAGAGACACCTCCAGTCCTGCTTCACTACTTGTGAAGCTTTTCCCTTACAGGTGGGGACCAGGGGTTTGAACCTGGGTCCTTGAGCACTGTGATGTGGGCACTTAACCAGCTGAGCCCCTGCCTGAATGCCCCTGGGACTCTGAATGCAGTCATTTACTCTAAGTTTATTCCTGTAGTTTGGAAAGTGCATTAACAAGATAATTAGTTCCTGAGACTGCCAGGCAGCATGTGTGGTGCTGGGTATTAAACCCAGAACTCCACACACGCAAGGACTGCACTCCACCTGCCAGGCCACCTTCCTAGCCACTGAATGTTTCTATTTGACTTTTCTTCCAGACCCTCTGGGAGCAACTAGAATACCTGGTGTCCGAACACGAACTTTCATTGAGAAACAGCATCATAAGGAGGAGGACACAGAACATACATCTCTGCACTCCGGCCATGGTTAATAGAGCCATGAAGAAAATGTATGAGGCTCATGCCACCCTGAAAGCAAAGGTATCTTCAGCCCCTTGGGCAGAGCTCTGGGTCTCTGAGCAACCGGAACTTCTGTTGAGGAGCTTTGGGAATTGTCACCAACACATTTCTCTTGTTGAAAGGTTCTGGGGTGGGGCCGGGTGGCGGCTCACCTGGTTGAGCGCACCATGTTACAGTGCTTATGGGCCAGGGTTCAAGCCCCTGGTCCCCACCTGCAGGGAATAGCTTTGGAAGTGGTGAAGAGGGGCTGCAGGTGTCTCTGTGTCTATCTCCCTCTCTATCTCCACCTCTGTCTTGATTTCTGGCTGTCTCTATCTAATAAATAAATAACAATAATAAATATATATACATATTTATTAAAGAAATTCGGGTTCTGGGATGTTTAAAAGGACTTGTTGGAGGGGGCTGGGCAGTGGCACACCTGGTTGAGTACGCACATTGCCATGCACATGGACCCGGGTGTGAGCCCACAATCCCCACATGCAGGGGGGAGGCTTCAGTAGTGTTGAAGCAGGGCTGCAGGTTTCTCTGTCTCACTCTATCTTCCCTTCCCCTCTCAATTTCCTTGTCCTATCCAAAAAAATAAATAAAATTAAATATATATATATATTAAAAAAGTACTAGTTGGCATAACTACCTAGCGTGTTCTATTGATCTCCTATTCAGAATTGGGCACAGGCCAGTCACACAGCTGCTGTGTACAGTGTTCCTGCTTCGCCACCTGGTGACCCGGGTTCAAGCCCAGCTCCAGACCCAGGAGGAAGCTTTGGTGCTGTCATCTTTCCCGCTCTGAGTATTTTCTTACTGTTGTTTTGCTGCTCACAGAGAGACAGAAACAGAGACGCAGAGTCCCTAGTCAAGGACAGTGTCTCTGTGTCTCTGGAAGGGAAAGGTCTCTCTCTCTCTCACTGCTGCTTTCTGTGCACCAGACTGTGTTCAGGTGGAGGGAGGGCTGTGTCCTGGGCTGCTGGGGAGGTTGGGGGCAATTCTCCACAGGACCACACAGCCCTGCCTCCCAAGCCTGCCTGCCTTCCCGAGGAGGGAAGGCTCATGGGAGCCTGGCCATCAATGACCGTTCCCTATTTATTGATTTACTAACTTATTTATTCATAACTGTTTTTTAGGAAAATGCGGCCCTGAAGGTAGAACTGCGGGCCTCCCAGGAGCTCCACTTGGAGCAGGAGGAGAAGATAGAGCTCCTTGAGATTGAGCTCAGGAACACCATGGTCAGTAGTGGCACCTCCCAGCCTCCGCATCTGCATGTGGGGGTCACGGTCAGGACCAGATACCCACCTTAAGCCATCAGGATGACCCCTTCTGCTTGGTTTGAAACACTCCTGACAGTTGCCCTAGCTTGACAGGCTTGGAGGGTGATAGGAGTTCAGTTAATCCCTTTCAGGGTCTTTAATTGTAGACTTGACATCACAGGTCCAAATGTCTGCACAGGAGACTGAATGGAGGGTTTTTTAATTTCTGATTTTTTTATTACATCTCATTGATATATTATTGGATAGAGACAGAGAGAGATTGAGGTGGGAGGGGGAGATTGAGAGGGGGAAGACACCTCCAGTCCTGCTTCACTACTTGTGAAGCTTTCCCCTTACAGGTGGGGACCAGGGGTTTGAACCTGGGTCCTTGAGCACTGTGATGTGGGCACTTAACCAGCTGAGCCCCTACCTAGGCCTCCGAATGCAGTCATTTACTCTAAATTTAATCCTGTAGTTTGGAAAGTGCATTAACAAGATGATTAGTTCCTTCTATGAGAGAGAGACTGCCAGACAGCATGTGTGGTGCTGGGTATTAAACCCAGAACTCCACACACTCAAGGACTGCACTCCACCTGCCAATCCACCTTCCCAACCACTGAGTGTCTCTATTTACTTTTCTTCCAGACCCTCTGGGAGCAATTGGAGTACCTGGTTTCCGAGCATGAGAATTCCTTGAGAAATACACTTAGGAGGAGGAAGGCACAGCCCACCAGTGTCTACACTCTGGCCGACAATATAAAAGCCATGATAAAAGAAGATGAATGAGGCTCATGCATAAGCACCCATTATGAAACAGGCTTATGCAGTTACCCCACGTAATCAAAACGGGGCCTGCTTTCAGTGTGGTTGTCAAGGGCACTGGCGTAACCAATGTCCAGATAAGCTGCGACCACACCTCTAGTCAGGGCAACCATGCCTCCAGCCAGGGCAACCACGCCTCTAGTCAGGGCAATCACGCCTCCATTTAGGGCAACCACGCCTCCAGGAAGGGCAACCCCACCTTCAGTCAGGGAGCCAGAGGCCAAGAACACCTTGTCCTAGATGTCAGAAAGGTTTTCACTGGAAGAGAGATTGTTGGTCCAAATTTCATAAAGATGGCATGCCCCTGAATGGTACAAATTCGGGGCCTGAGATTTTGTGGACCACTCCTGTTTTAGAATGAGGTCACCCTACTATGACAGTAAGGATTGGCAATATTCCTTTTCAATTTTTGATTGACACGGGGGCAGAAAAGACTATTTTAAGGCAAGCAGAGCTTCCTCAAAATTGGGAACTCCTCCCAGGACCCCGTTTACACAGAGTTGGAGGGTTGACCCAGGCCTTTCTCACAAGAGATTTGCTCATGTGGGAAGACCCTGAAGGGACTACCAGACACTTCCACCCTTTGGTAGCTGATATTAGCACCAACCTACTGGGCAGGGATCTTCTGGAATGTCTTGATGTTAGGATATCCACAGATGCCTCTGCAGAGCGTAACACCCACTCCTGCGAGACTAGATCTAATCAGCACCCCCAATACTAACTGCCAGTGTTCGTAACCAAACTCTCTGCTTAGACTGGCTTTCTAATGAGCCTGTCTGGGTGGAACAGTGGCCTTTGCCTAGGGATAAGCTAGAAATTTTAAAAGAGCTCGTCCAAGAGCAGTTGTCCTTGGGACACATTCGTTATTCCAGAAGCCCATGGAATACTCCTGTCTTTGTGATTAAAAAGCACTCAGGAAAATGGCACCTCCTCCAAGATCTCCATGCGGTAAATAAAACCATGCAGGTCTGGGGCTCCCCCCAAAGGGGTTTGCCTCTTGCTTCTGCAATTCCCACGGGAACTCCAATCATAGCCATTGATATACAAGATTGTTTTTTCTCTATTCCCCTGCATGCGCAAGATTGTAAATGTTTTGCCTTCTCTGTTCCTTCTATTAATAATGCTAGCCCTGCTGATAGATTTGAATGGGTGGTGCTGCCCCAGGGCATGGCCAATAGTGCTACAATTTGTCAAGACACTGTTAAATCTGCCCTTTCCCATATATTCATATGGGCCTTAATGTTTTTCACTACATGGATGACGTCTATATATGGGGATAATTAGATACAGATCTCTGTGCCCTATGTGATTTTCTCATTCCTGCCTTAAAGAAAAGTGGCCTTAATGTAGCTCCTGAGAAGATACAGCTAATTCCTCCAATATCTTTCTTAGGTTCAGAGATTTCTCTAATGCAAATTCGTCCCTTAAAACCTAGTGTTACTTTTCCTTCTAACCTCACTCTTGCTTCATTACAAAGTTTTCTTGGAAATTTCAATTGGCTTAGGCAGTATCTTTATCTGCCTACTAGCTACCTCCAACCACTGTTTGACCTGTTAAAAGGAAACAAACAGCCTTGCTCAAAATGTAGGTTAACTCCCGAGGCCTCCTTGGCACTGGAAAGGGTTAACCAGGCCCTCCAGGACATGCACCTTGTTTGATTCTCCCCCTCCTCTTCGGTAAACCTTCTAATCTTTAGCTCCACCCCCACAGTAGTGGGGGCATTGTGGCAGAACCATGGGGTTCTCAAGTGGCTTCACATGCCAGTAGGTGGAGCTCCAAGACTCCTCACTGACATAGACACATTAGCATTCATGGTTCGCCAAGGAAGAAATAGGTCTGTGCAGGTTTAGGGAAAGAAGCGGATTTAATTATTCTTCCCTTTTCTCTCACAGAGTGGCTCATATGCCATCATTCCCATTTAGCCATAAGCTTTGTGGGGTTTCTAGGACAAATAGATAACTATTTTCCTTCTAATAAATTGATAGCTTCTTTACCTCTTTTGCCTCTACTAGTACCTAAATTTTTCTCTTGGAATCCCATCCCCTCTGCTCCTACAGTCCTCACTGATAGTGGAATAAAGGGAGCTGCTGCTCTTATATATTACCCAGACAGACAACCCCCTAAACCTCTCTTTACTGAGCTTCCTGATAACTCCCCTCAGTACAAAGAACTTTATGCTGTTTTCCTTGCATTAAAAGCTGTACCAGAATCCTTCAACCTTTTTTCTGACAGTGTGTATACTGTTAACTTACTTCCATGGCTTGCTCATTCTTATGTGAAAATTGATGACAACCCACTTTCCCCTCTCTTGATTCAAATCTCCTCTGTGCTCTGTTCTCGAACCCAACCACTGTATATTCAACACCTTTGTTCCCACAGCCCTCTTCCTGGTTCCCTGTCCGAAGGGAATGCTGCAGCTGACTGCCTCGCCTCCACAGGAACTCTCCTAGTCTCTGTCTCTGATACTGCTGACTTTCATTCCCTAACCCATGTTAATCTTAAAGGCCTTCAAGCTCGATTTCCTGATGTTCCTTTACCACAGTTGAAACATATCCTTGCTACATGTTCTTCCTGTGCAAGTCTCATAAAAACACCTGCTATTCAAACTCTTGGGGTTAACCCCTGAGGCTTAAAAACCAATGCTCTTTGGGTAAGACGGGTAAGATGGAAGGCTGATCCCCAACCTAAGACAGGCACAGTCCACCATGCCACAAAATAAAGTCCACCAAACATCAAAACATGCATATGTATATATATGGAAGGAGGACATATGGGGAGCCACATGTGCCCTCAAGGTTGGTATTGGCATGACCATAGAGTCTTTGTTAAAAGATAAGTTCCTGCTTCCCTACACCTTAGAGTCTTTGTTAAAAGATAAGTTCTTTTTCCCCATGAATCACCCAGGACCTTCCAGATAACGGCTGATTACCATGACAAATAAAAATAATAAATAAATAGGAAAGATACATCCCCCAATACTCAGTTGGCTAAGGCACCAAAACTTTTTCTATAAAAGATTCAAATCAAATGCCCTGCTAACCATGAGAAGCAGATTGTTTGTGTTTCTTTCATAGGAGTCCCAGGAAAAACCATCTGGACCCCTGCACACCCTTACATCACCAACTAGATGGCACGACTACAGTGACACACTCCCCGGAAACCCTAGATGTCACCTGACGCGATCTGAAAAACCTGATTCACAGACTCCAAGGACAGAATTTTTTTATTGCCTCTCTGCCCTTTCTACTTCTGCTTTGCCTGTCACGTTTTGGCGGTTCCAGCTCACTGTCTACAGAGAAGCAGAATCCCAGCAGCTGACCTTCCTCAGGCAGCGTTTCACCCCCTGCCATTTCTCCCCTAGTCGCCTACTTTGGACTGACACTTATATTGGACTTGCTGGTTTATCCTTTGGACACTTTACACAATTTTACAGCAGCTTCCTTCCCTTCAAACTGCTGGTTTTTCATAGACCGACCCTGAGTAGTTCATAGACTTTACAGACTGTTGCCTTGAGGACTATATAATGCCAAATAGCCCCTCTGCTTGGCAGGCCATGCCCTCCCGCCTACAAGTCCTGCACTTTGAGGCAAGAAACGCCCCCTCATTACGAACCCTTGTCCCCCCCCCCGAGACAGGGAACGTTCCTTTGCGCACCAGTCCTTCCCTTGACATCACACTGGCTTTTACTACTCTCCTACTTGTCCCTTCCTGTTTTATTATATCATTCAGGTTTATGCCCAAAAGTTTTCTGCTCACCCCTACACCACTATTCCTCGGTTACAGATGGAGTCTTTTACAGACATTGACCCATCTTAATGTGATGACTAGATAGAAAGATAGGGAAAGATGTAGAAAAATTGTGAGGAGATGGTGGGGCCTGGCAGAGCTTAACCTATGAGATGAGTCCCTCCAGGTAAGTCTCTCTCTCTACAGAGGGGTTGAGCACAGGGGGGACACATAATTTCACAAGGTTGGCAGCCATGTAAGTCTTCCCACCCCCACAAAAACGTTCTACATATTCCTACCTGAGCACAGCATTCCTTAAAAACATTTAAGCCTGCTCCACTCTAAATTTCCTATACTGTGGCCATTAGATATCAGGAAAGGGGGAGATGCTGGGAAATTGTGCAGATGCACTCACATCTGCCATGTTTTCCCCTCAGGCTATTGCTAGTTCCCACGAGAGTTGGGACATTCTCGGAGCGCCTGTTCAGCCATGTTGTTCCCTCAGGGCATTGTCTATTCCCCACAATAGTTGCAGTGCTCTGCCTACCCCTCCCCCTTCCCATTCTCATGAGAGTTATTATCCTACCCTGGAGTGCTATGGTGACTCCTCCCCCTTCCCATTCTCGTGAGAGATACTCCCATAAAAGCCCTTTTTCTTCGGCATCTCTCTCTCTTGCCGGCCCTTCACTTCAGTGTTTAGATGCAGGAAAGATCGCTGCATGAGGCGGCCATTTTTGCTACCTCCACATGGCCCAACCTGCTTCTCTCTCACCCAACTCTGAGGTGCCAGCGCAAATAAAGATTAGTGTACCCTTTTCGCTCCGAATCTCCTCTCTCTCTTCTCTGTGGCACAGCTCGACACAAAGGACAGGGGAGAACTGGGTCATCTGATTCATTCAGACGTTTGTTTATCCTGAACTTCATTTTAAAGCTATCCACAGGGATTTTTCTGCATAGAAATATCAAGGAAGCACAGGAGACACTCGTGTGTGTTGCCATCAGCGCAGCCGTAGGACCTGGTCAGGACCCTGTGAGGTAACACACACAAACTCAGCCCCTTTGTTTCAGAGAATGGCTGTGCATAGCTGATGAGAGGTGCCCGTCTCTAGAGAAACAAGTGGCTGCTAAGGAGAAAAAGGTGAGCTCTACACACAAAATAATACAAATAAAATAACAATCAATTGTATATGCGCAATATTTCCCAGTTTCCCAGATACCAACTGAACTCCCAGTAGGCCCTAACATGTGGATTTGTAGAGCTTTTCTCTCTTGTTAGATCAAACGTGTTGCATGTTAACTACTTATCTTCTCATCCTTCTGTGACCCTGAATGCACATTTGTTATGAAGACCCACTGGCTGAGGTCAGTCCGGAGCTGCAAGATCTTCCCCGCTCCCCCGAAAGACTCCTCAGGGTGCGCAGAAACAGCCCCTAAAACTGCGGCTCCACAACGTGTGGATTCACAGGTGGGCACGTGTGTGTGAATCTGTGTGCTATTCAAGGCCAGCTTGAATACTTTGCCAAGTCTATCGCTCTGTATCTGAAGACCAACTGGGTGAAGTCACTAAGGAGCAGAAAGATTGTCTCCACTCCCCGCAAAGACTCCTCAGTGAGCCCAAAAACAGCATATAAAACTGAGGGACTGGATTCGACTTCCGGAGGCGGAGCTACGAGCAGCAGATCGCTTTCTCTCCTCTCCTCCTCTCCTCTCCTCTCCTCTCCTCTCCTCTCCTCTCCTCTCCTCTCCTCTCCTCTCCTCTCCTGGATCAACTAGGAATACCAAAGGAGACCACCCGGACCAAAACAAGACAGGACTAGAATGACCACAGGAACCCAGTAAATCACCCGTGAGTACAAACACGCGTGGCTGGTGACAGAGAGGAGAGAGGGGCCTAAGGAGAGATTAAGTGACTGCTAACAGTTCAACAGTTTATCAGTGGAGACACCACCTCCAGTCTGCTCCACCAACAAGGGGACAGCTGAAGGGAGGAAAGGACTCCCCAGAGACTCACCAAGTGCAACTCTGAGTCTCCATTGCTACTACCCTCAGAATCTGGAGCACCAACAGGGACGGACACCAGTGGACAGAGATCTAACCGGGAAACTCAGGAGAAGACCTATACCTCAGTGGTATAGCTGAGGGGCTGTGAAAGTCTCTTTCCATAACCACTGCATTATCTCTGCCAGACCCTAATTTATCTCTTGGTCAGGAGTCAGTGATTAAGCTAAGAAGCCTATTGACAGTTTAAAAGCCCTCAGGCTCCCATAGCATACAGGGAAGAAAAAAAAAAGAGGCTTTTACATCACTAAGATCCAACTCAGGGATTGAAAAAACTGTTAACTTCCACCACAGTAAAACCTTTAATTAAATTACTTAGACACAAGTCAATCCAGGCAATAGTGATCAATAATTTGAAAAGTACTGATAAAGGGAACTCATAACATAATATATAAAATGGTTAAAACAACAAGAAAAAATATTGGAGACTTGAACCAGGACAAGAGTCCAGCTAAAAGTCCTCCAGAGGGTGAAGCACAAAACAACGAGTTCAACACCCAAACATTAGCTAAGGAAATAATCACAGGAGTAAAGAATTTGAAAAAATTGTAATCAGAAATGCAGGAACAACAAATGAGAATATGGAAGAAAATTCTAATAATCTCACGATTATTAGAGAGCTGAAAGCTGAAATCACTGAGCTTAGAAGGCAACTAGCTGAACAAGCTAAAACAGTATCGGAGTAGGGCAACAAAATAGATGAACTCCAGAAAGCAGTAGAGGGCAGAGAGAATAGAATATATGAGGCTGAAGACAGAATTAGCAAGATTGAGGATGAATTAGAGACAACTAAAAAAGAAGTAAGAGATCTCAAAAAGAGATTTAAGAGATGCAGAAAACAACAACAGAGTCCTATGGGATGACTTCAAAAGAAACAATATATGCATTATTGGCTTATCAGAGGAAGAAAGAGAAGGAGAGGAAGAAAGCATTCTCCAGGCCATAATAGCTGAAAATTTCTCGAGTCTAGACAACACCAAAGACATAAAGATTCAAGAAGCCCAGAGGGTCCCAAACAGAATTAACCCAGACCTAAAGACAGCAAGACATGTCATACTTAGAATGGAAAGGAATAAGGATAAAGAAAGGATCTTCAAGGCTGCAAGAGAAAAACAAAGAGTCACCTACAAAGGAAAACCCATAAGATTAGCAGCAGACTTCTCCATACAAACACTACAGGCCAGAAGAGAATGGCAAGATATCTATCGAGTGCTCAATGAGAAAGGCTTTCAGCCAAGAATACTATATCCTGCTAGACTGTCATTCAGACTAGATGGAGGCATCAAAACCTTCTCAGACAAGCAACAGTTGAAGGAAGCAACCATCACCAAGCCTGCCCTGAAAGAAGTTCTGAAAGGTCTCCTATAAACAACCAGACCATCACAAATAGGACATATATCAAAACACTCTAAAACTCTATAAGAATGGCATTAAAATATCTTCAATCTTTGATATCAATAAATGTCAATGGCCTGAATTCACCTATTAAAAGCAGAGTAGGAAGATGGATCAGAAAACACAACCCAACAATATGCTGTCTACAGGAAACTCACCTAACGCAACAAGACAAACACAGACTTAAAGTGAAAGGATGGAAAACTATCATTCAAGCCAATGGCCCACAAAAAAGGGCAGGAACAGCTATTCTCATATCTGACATGATAGACTTTAAAATAGATAAGATTAAAAAAGATAGGAATGGACACTACTTAATGCTCAGAGGATCAGTCAATCAAGAGGACTTAACAATTATTAATATCTATGCACCCAATGAGAAGCCATCTAAATACATCAAACTTCTACTGAAAGAGCTACAGCAATATATTAACAGTAACACAATCATAGTAGGGGACTTCAACACCCCACTATCTCAACTTGACAGATGATCCAGGAAGAAAATCAGTAAAGACATAAGGGAGCTAAATGAAGAGATAGATAAACTAGAACTATTGGACATTTTCAGAGTCATTCATCCCAAGAAACTGGAATACACATTTTACTCAAATCCACATGGATCATTCTCAAGGATAGACCATATGTTAGGCCACAAAGACAGCATCAGCCAATTCAAGAGCACTGAAATCATCCCAAGCATCTTCTCAGACCACAGTGGAATTAAACTAACACTTAACAATCAATAAGAGATTAGTAACAGTCCCAAAATGTGGAAGCTCAACAGTACACTACTTAACAACTTCTGGGTCAAAGAGGAAATCAAGGAAGAAATCAAAATGTTTCGAGAGTTCAATGAAAATGAAGACACAAGCTATCAAAATATTTGGGACACAGCTAAAGCAGTCCTAAGAGGGAAGTTCATAGCTATACAAGCACACATTAGGAAACAAGAAAAGGCACAAATAAACAGCCTGATTGCACATCTTAAAGACCTAGAAGAAGAACAACAAAGGAATCCTAAAGCAACCAGAAGGACAGAAATCACTAAAGTTAGGGCAGAAATAAATAACAATGAGAATAGGAAAACCATACAAAAGATCAATGAAAGTAAATGTTGGTTCTTCGAAAGAGTAAACAAAATCGACAAACCTTTAGCCAGACTCACAAAACAAAAAAGTGAGAAGACCCAAGTCTCCAATTGTCAGAGAAATGCAAATCAAGACAACAATGATATACCACTTCACTCCTGTGAGAATGTCATACAACAGAAAAGGTAACAGCAGCAAATGCTGGAGAGGGTGTGGGGTCAAAGGAACCCTCCTGCACTGCTGGTGGGAATGTCAATTGGTCCAACCTCTGTGGAGAATAGTCTGGAGAACTCTCAGAAGGCTAGAAATGGACCTACCCTATGACCCTGCAATTCCCCTCCTGGGGATATATCCTAAGGAACCCAACACATCCATCCACAAAGATCTGTGTACATATATGTTCTTGGCTGCACAATTTGTAATAGCCAAAACCTGGAAGCAACCCAGGTGTCCAACAACAGATGAGTGGCTGAGCAAGTTGTGGTATATATACACAATGGAATACTACTCAGCTGTAAAATATGGTGACTTCACCGTTTACAGCCGATCTTGGATGGACCTTGAAAAAATCATGTTGAGTGAAATAAGTTAGAAACAGAAGGATGAATATGGGATGATCTCACTCTCAGGCCGAAGTTGAAAAACAAGATTAGAAAAGAAAACACAAGTCGAACCTGAAATGGAATTGGAGTATTACACCAAAGTAAAAGACTCTGGGGTGGGTGGGTTGGTGGGGAGAATACAGGTCCATGAAAGATGATGAATGACATAGTGGGGGTTTTATTGTTAAATGGGAATCTGAGGAATGTTATGCATGTACAAACTATTGTATAAAAAAAATAGGGCAACAAAAGGGAAAAAAATAGCCTCCAGGAGCAGTGGATTCTTGGTGTAGGCACTGAGCCCCAGTGAGAACCATGGAGGCAAAAAAAAAAATTAAATTATAAAAGAGACTTTCAGATAAAGAAGGTAGTAAGAGACAGAGAAGGACATTGTATATTAGTCAAGAGTTATTAATTCAACAAGACATCATCAATATATACATTCCCAATACATGTGCACCCAAATATATATAAAACAAGTGTTTACAATGTTATAAAAAATATTTTCCACTCCACTTGCAGAAGGAAAGCTTTACAAGTGGTGAAGCAGTATTGCAGGTGTCTGTCTCTTTCCCTATCACCCCCTTCCCTCTTGATTTCTGGCTGTCTTACCCAGTAAATAAATACAAAATATAAAAAAAACTGAGGGAGAGGGAGGAAGAGAAGGAGGGAGGAGGAAGAAAGAGGGAGCAGAGAGGGGAGGAGAGGAAGAGAGGGAGGAGGACTGAGATGGAAGAGGACAAAAAAAGGAGTGAGGAAGGGAAGGAGGGAAGAGAAGGAGTGAGAGTGGGAAGAGGACTTAGGAAGAGGAGGGAAGGAAGAAGAGGACAGAAGGAGGTCAGAGAAAGAAGGTGGGGGAGAGAGGACTGAGGAGGAGGGAAAGTGGAGGAAGGAGGGAAGAAAGGAGATAGGAGAAAGAGGAAGGAAGACTTAGAAGGACGAAGAGGGAAGGAAATAGGGATGAGGAGAGAGAGGTAGGAGAAGGGAGGGTGGGGAGGACAGATAGGAAGGGAGGAGGACTGAGTAAGCAGGGAGGGAAGGAAAGGGAAGATGAGGGAGAGAGGGGTAGACTAGGGAAGAAGAGGGGAAGTATCAGAAGGGAAGAGGAGAAAGGGAGGGAGGAGCACTGAGGAAAAGGAGGGAAAGAACAGGAAAGAGAAGAGGAGGAGGAGGGAGGAAGGGAAGGAGGGAAGAAAAGGAAAGAGAGAAGAGGACTGAGGAAGAGGAGGAGAGGAGAAAGAAGGAGGGAGAGAGGAAGAGGAGGGTAGGAAGGAGGGAGAAGAGAGATGGAGGAGAAACAAAGAGGAAGAAGAGAGGAGGACTGATGAGGAGGGAAGGATGATGAGGGAGGAGGAGGAGAGAGACGAGCAGGGAGGAGGAAAAAGGAGGACTTGTTGGTCTGCTTCTAAATTCTGCTTTTAAGACCTTCTGTTTTGATCATCACATTAGGTTCACTTGTATTACTTACGATGTGGTCTATTTACATGATCACTGTTTCACCTGGGTCCCGCCCTGCCTGCAGGGTATTGGTTTAATCCCCACTGGTTAGATGGAAGCTTTCTATGTTCTGTTCACCCTCTTTTTTTTTTTTTGCTCCGCCTCCTCTCCTAGTCATTTCCTTTCCCTTGTCACTTCCCAGGGAAGAGATGCATAAAAGGCGATGTATCTGATTAATAAACGAGATGCTGGTTCCCAGCTCAGCCATGAGTCCCTGTGCTGGGAAATTGTGCAGATGCAGTCACATCTGCCATGTTGTCCCCTCAGGCTACTGTTAGTTCCCGTGAGAGTTGGGACATGCTCAGAGTGCCTGTTTCACCATGTTGTGCCCTTCAGGGCATTGTTTATTTCCCCTGTGATATTTGGAGTGCTTCGGTTACTCCTCCCCCTTCCCATTCTCATGAGAGTTATTATCCTATCCTGGAGTGCTATGGTTACTCCTCCCCCTTCCCATTCTCACAAAAGCTGCTCCTATAAAAGACCTTCTTCTGCAACTCACTCTCTTTCCAGCGCTTCACTCCAGTGTTCAGATGCAGGAAAGGTTACCGTGTGAGGCGGCCATTTTCACTACCACCACGTGGCCAAACCTGCTTCTCTAGCACCCAACTCTGAGGTGCCAGGGCAAATAAAGATTTGTGTTCCCTCTTCACTCCGGATCTCCTCTCTCTTCTCCGCGGCCTGCACAACAACATCCCTGGTCATCTCTCTACTGTTCGTGAAGCTAGCCCAGCATGGCAAATGGCACCGGGACAGGGACTGGCAAGGACTGAGGGGGAAGATGGAGGGAGGGAGGAAGGGAGGGAAGTGGGGGGAGGACTGAGGAAGAGGAGGAGAGAGGGAGGAGAAGGGAGAGAGGAAGAGG
Source organism: Erinaceus europaeus (assembly GCF_950295315.1). Taxonomy (NCBI): domain Eukaryota; kingdom Metazoa; phylum Chordata; class Mammalia; order Eulipotyphla; family Erinaceidae; genus Erinaceus; species Erinaceus europaeus. The sequence continues at coordinate 48,191,164 of NC_080174.1, read as the reverse complement.
AGAGAAAAATTAAATTTTTTATTTGAGTTGAACTTCAGGATATTTTTAAATTCCTTGATTGGGGGATTAATGGTTTATTGTTGACAGTAAAATACAATGGTTTGTATTGTTATGTGATGTGGAAAACTGGGGAATGTCATGCATGTATAAACTATTGCATTTACTGTTGACTGTAAAACATTAACCCAATAAATACATTAAAAAGAAAATAATATAAATAAAATAACCATCATTTGTATATGTGCAACATTCCCCAGTTTCCCAGATCCCAACTCAACTCCCAGGAGGCCCCCAAATGAGGATTTTGTAGATTTTCTCTCCTGTTGATCAAACTTGTTGCATGTTAACCATGCACCTTCTCCCCTCTGTGGCCCTAAATGCACATTCTGAAGGAAAAAGGGATGAGGTGGCTGAAGACGGGGAAGGTCACCCCAGCAGAGAGCGAGGAGGACCCCCATGAGCCCCAAAGAGCTTGAGACTTCTGGTGCCTCAGACATGAACATCTGTTGTACTACCCCTGGTGTTTTCTCCCAGGCCCCAAATCCTCTTCTTGTGATCACCCATGCCCCTTTGCTTCCATGTGGAACTCTTTCCACTCCTTGAAGCACTTACCTACCTGTGGCTCTACAAATAACTTAAGTAAAAAGTTTAAGTAAAGGGAGTCAGGTGGTAGTGCAGCGGGTTAAGCGCAGGTGGCACAAAGTGCAAGGACCAGCAAAAGGATCCTGGTTCAAGCCCTAGGCTCCCCACCTCCAGGGGAATTGCTTCACAAGCGGTAAAGCAGGTCTGCAGGTGTCTATCTTTCTCTCGTCCTCTGTCTTCCCCTCCTCTCTCCTTTTCTCTCTGTCCTATCTAACAATGACGATGACATCAATAACAACGATAACTACAACAATAAATAAACAAGGGCAACAAAAGGGAAATTAAATAAATTAACAAAATTTACCCCACCTGCAGGGGAGTCACTTCACAAGTGGTGAAGCAGGTCTGCAGGTGTCTATCTTTCTCTCCCCTCTGTCTTCCCCTCCACTCTCCATTTCTTCCTGTCCTATCTAACGAAGACCACATCAATAACAACAATAACTAAACAACAACAAAATAAGGGCAACAAAAGGGAAAATAGATAAATGAATATAAAAAATTTAAATTAAAAAAAGTTTAGGTAAAATCTTTGTCAAAGTCAGCTCTGCTACCTTTATGATGTCTAGTGTGGTACTGAACACATGAGTACTGAGCACTCAGGAATCATAGTTTTCATATTCCTTCTATACTTCCCAGTTCAGGGCCAAGTATATAGTCACTTAGTAAGCTATATTAAACTGAAATCAAAGAATCTCTCTCTCTCTCTCTCTCACACACACACACACACAGACACACACAAGCTGCAACTCAGACACACACAAGCTGCAACTCAAACAGAATGCTGGCCTGAACTGGCAGCTTGGGGATCCTGCAGTGCTATAGGGGGATCAATGTCTGGGTAGCCAGTGGGGTGCTTGAGAGGCCAGTACCAGAACTGCTCCTGGGGGTGCGGAAGGAACAACATCAGGAATTGACCTGAGAACACCTAACAGAAAAGGCTTCTGAGGCACAGGATTATAGCACAGTGTCAGAAAAGTGCCTCATGGTAAAGATGGAGCCCTCCTCATCTGACAAAGCCTTTTCCTAGTTCTAACTGCCTTCTGGCTTTCCAATACTCTTCAGAAAGGAAGGAATTATTAGGTCCATCTCACAGTTGAAGGTAAGTCCAGGCCTTTGGACTGACTATGTTCTATTGCTTTTGTTCAAGTAACCACCCTCTGGACCGTTTCTGGGGCTCACTGATCTTAAAGCCCCCATTTGGTACCTGGAGAATCATATCTTAAGAGTCTAGTAGGGAGTCTGTCCGTAGCGCAGTGGGCTAAGCGCACATGGCACAAAGCGCAAGAAACAGCACAAGGATCCTGGTTCGAGCCCCCCGCTCCCCACCAGCAGGGGAGTCACTTCACAGGTAGCGCAAAGCGCAAGGACCCGTTATAAGCATCCCGGTTCGAGCTTCCAGCTCCCCACCTGCAGGGGTGTTGCTTCACAAGCGGTGAAACAGGTCTGCAGGTATCTATCTTTCTCTCCCCCTGTCTTCCCCTCCAAGCTTCATTTCTCTCTGTTCTATCCAACAATGATGACATCAATAACTACAATAAAAGACAAGGGCAACAAAAGGGAATAAATAAATAAATATTAAAAAAAAAGTTGAGAGAAGGAAAGAAAATCAGTTACCAGGAGCTAGGAAATCATTGTGTAGGCAACAAACACCAGTGATAACCCTGGTTGCAGTACAAATAAATTTTAAAAGAAAATGTTTTGGGGGCCTGTGAATACCAGAGAGGGTAAACGCACATGGTGCAAAGCACAAGGAATAGCATAAGGATCCTGATTCGAGTCCCTGGTCCCTACCTACAGGGGAGTCACTTCATAGGCAGTGAAGCAGGTCTGCAGGTGTCTTTCTCTTCCCCTCTCTGTCTTCCCCTCCTCTCTTGATTACTCTCTATCCTATCACACAAATGAGAAAAAACAGCCTCCAGGAGCAGTGGACTTGTAGAGCAGGAATGGATCCCCAGCAATAATCCTGGAGGTAAAAAAAAAAGTTTTTTTCAAAGTAAGTTTTCTTTTTTAAAAATTTTTTAATATTATTTATTATTTATTATTAGAGACAGAGAGAAATTGTGAGGCAGGGGAGATATAGAGGGAGAGACACACCTTGAAGCCCTGCTTCACCATTTATGAAGCTTTCCCCCTGCAGGTGGGGAACAGGGATTTGAATCTGGATCCTTATTTACTGTAATGAGTGCACTAATCAGGTGCGCCACTGCCCGACCCCCAGAAAAAAAAATTTATTTATTCCTTTTTGTTGCCCTTGTTTCATTGTTGTAATTATTGTTATTGATGTTGTTGTTGAATAAGACAGAGAGAAATGGAGCTTGGAGGGAAAGACAGAGGGGGGGAGAGAAAGATAGACACCTGATGACCTGCTTCACCGCTTGTGAAGTGACTCCCCTGCAGTTAGGGAGTCAGGGGCTCGAACAGGGATCCTTATGCAAGTCCTTGCGCTTTGTACCATGTGTGGTTAACCTGCTACGCTACTGCCTGACTCACTGAAAAATATTTTTTAAAGTTAAAGGGCCGGCAAGGGAGACAGCATGATAGTTATGCAGAAAACTTTCATACCTGAGGCTCTGAGGTCCACCACCACTATAGCCAGAGCTGTCTGTATATCTATCATCTTTCTGTGTCTCCTTAAGATAAGTACTTTGAAACTTAGTAAATTCTATAGTCTGTTAGAGGGATATGATTGCAGAGGAGGAAAACAGGAAATGGGGTGGTGCCACATCTCAGTTATACTGAGTCAGAGTATAGGCTTATTGGGAGTCAGAGTAGGCTTATTTGAGGTGACTTGAGTAAACATTTGAAGGAAATGAGTCAGTCACACAGATATCTGGGCAAAGGGGACATTCAAGGAAGAGTGGAAGAGTCAGTGGAAGTATACTTAGGCATGGCATACTCAGTGTGTATCTAATAAGTATCAAAAGAAAAGGAAGAAGTATCAAAGAGGACTGGCAAAATAGCTCCCTCGGAGAGCATGTTCTTTTATACCATGTGTGCAACCCAGGGTTAAGTCCAGCCTCCACCCACTGAAAGAAGTCTGGGTGTGTGGTCTTTTTTGTTTTTTTTGAATGAGAGATACAGAGAGAACTGTCCAGCTCTGGTTTATGGTGGTTCTGGGGAACAATCCTGACACTTCAGAGTCTTAGGCATGAAGCTGTCTTTTTTTTTTTTGTTTTGAGATTCATTGAATTTGTGATAATTGATCAGTTTCATTTAATCATCTGACTAGATATTGTTTTCTTTCTCAATTATCCTTTTATAAATATAAATTTTCACTGTGTATAAAGTGTGGACTTTTTTTTGTACATGTGTTACATTTTTCAGTTTTCTTTTCTTTTTTCATTTTTTTTCTTTATTGGGGAATTAATGTTTTAAATTCAACAGTAAATAAAATAGTTTGCACATGCATAACATTCCCCAGTTTCCTATATAACAATACAACCCCCACTAGGTCCTCTATCATCCTTCATGGATCTGTATTCTCCCCACCCACCCACCCCAGTGCGATATGCCAATTCCATTTCAGGTTCTACTTGTGTTTTCTTTTCTCATCTTGTTTTTCAACTTCTGCCTGAGAGTGAGATCATCCCATATTCATCTTTGTGTTTCTGACTTATTTCACTTAACATGAATTTTTCTTTCTTTTTTATTTATTGGGGAATTAATGTTTTACATTCAACAGTAAATACAATAGTTTGTATATACATAACATTCCCCAGTTTCCCATATAACAATACAATCCCCACTAGGTCCTCTATCATCCTTCCTGGACCCGTATTCTCCCCACCCACCCATCCCAGTGCGATACGCCAATTCCATTTCAGGTTTTACTTGTGTTTTCTTTTCTGATCTTGTTTTTCAACTTCTGCCTGAGAGTGAGATCATCCCATATTCATCCTTCTGTTTCTGACTTATTTCATTTAACATGGATTTTTCAAGGTTCATCCAAGATTGGCTGAAAACGGTGAAGTCAGAGCTTGCTCATACCACAACTTGCTCAGCCACTCATCTGTTGTTGGACACCTGGGTTGCTTCCAGGTTTTGGCTATTACAAATTGTGCTGCCAAGAACATATGTGTACACAGATCTTTTTGGATAGATGTGTTGGGTTCCTTAGGAGATATCCCCAGGAAAGGAATTGCAAGGTCATAGGGTAGGTCATTGCAAGGTCATTTCTAGCTTTCTGAGAGTTCTCCAGAAGGTTGGACCAACTGACATTCCCACCAGCAGTGTAGCAGGGTTCCTTTGACCCCACACCCTCTCCAGCATTTGCTGCTGTTACCTTTTTCTGATGTATGACATTCTCACAGGAGTGAAGTGGTATCTCATTGTTGTCTTGATTTGCATTTCTCTGACAATCGGAGACTTGGAGCATTTTTTCATGTGTTTCTCGGCCTTTTGGATCTCTTCTGTGGTGAATATTCTGTCCAAGTCCTCCACCCATTTTTGGATGGGGTTACTTGTTGTCTTGTTGAGTTTGGCAAGCTCTTTCTATATGTTGGTTATTAAACTCTTGTCTGATGTGTGGCATGTAAAGATCTTCTCCCATTCTGTGAGGGGGTCTCTTGGTTTGGGTAGTGGTTTCTTTTGCTGTGCAGAAGCTTTTTAATTTGATGTAGTCCCATAGGTTTATACTTGCCTTAGTCTTCTTTGTAATTGGATTCGTTTCATTGAAGATGTCTTTATGCAGAAAAGAGTTCTGCCAATATTTTCCTCAAAGTATCTGATAGTTTCTGGTCTAACATCCAAGTCCTTGATCCACTTGGAATTTACTTTTGTATTTGGTGAAATACAGTGATTCAGTTTCATTCCACTGCATGTTTCAACCCACTGTTTCCAACACCATTTGTTGAAGAGACTCTGCTTTCCCCATTTAATAATCTGGGCCCCTTTGTCAAAGATTAGATGTCCATAGGTTTGGGGCCTCACTTCTGCGCTCTCAATTCTATTCCACTGGTCAGTGTGTCTATTCATGTTCCAGTACCAAGCAGTTTTGATGACAATGGCCCTATAATACAGTTTGAGATCTGGGAGTGTGATGCCTCTGGTTCTGTTCTTTTTTCTCAAGATTGTCTTGGCAATTCTAGGTCTTTTCTGGTTTCAGATAAACATTTGTAGCATTTGTTCTATTCTCCTAAAAAATATGCTTGGGATGTTGATGGGGATAGCATTAAATTTGTAGATGGCTCTGGGTAGTATATTCATTTTGATGATGTGAATTCTTCCAACCCATGAACATGGAATATCTTACCAATTCTTTGTGTCTTTTTCAATTTATTAATTTTGATGAAAAAAAAAGAGGCTTTTCAACCACTGAGCTCCAACTCAGGGATTAAAATCCTATTCAAACAACTGTTAACTTCCACCACTGTGAACCCTTTAATTAACATACTTACACACAAGTCAATCCAGGAAATAGTGATCAGTAATTTGAAAAGTACTTAGAGAGTGAACTCATAAAATAATATATAAAATGGGTAAACCAACAAGAAGAAATATTGGAGAAATGAACCAGGACAACAGTCCAGCTAAAAGCCTCTCAAAGGGTGAAGCACAAAATAATGAGTTCAACATCCAAACACTAGCTAAGGAAATAATCACAGGAGTGAATAAAGAATTTGAAAAAATTCTAATCATAAATACAGGAACAACAAATGAGACTATGAAAGAAAATACTAATTGTCTCATGGTTATTAGAGAGCTGAAAGCTGAAATCACTAAGAATGCAACTAGATGAACAAGCTAAAACAGTATCAGAACAGGGAAACAAAATAGATGAACTCCAGAAAACAGTAGAGGGCAGAGAGACTAGAATCAATGAGGCTGAAGACAGAATTAGCAAGATCGAGGACCTAGTGAGGGCTGTATTATTATATGGGAAACTGGGGGATGTTATGCATGTACAAACTATTGTACTTACTGTTGAATATAAAACATTAATTTCCCAATAAAAAAAAAAATGAAAGAAAAAAAATTGTGGTCCGGGAGGTGGTGCAGTGGATAAAGACTCTCAAGCATGAGATCCTGAGTTCAATCCCTGGCAGCAGATGTACCATGATGATGCCTCGTACTTTTTCTCTCCTCCTATGTTTCTCATTAATAAATAAAATCTTTTAAAAATTTAAATACAAATTTATAAAGCCACTGTGCTACATGTAGCAACATAGACGAGTGTCATAGGCAATATGCAGAATGAAGCTGGACATAGGAGTATCTATGCTGTGGCCCAGGAAGTGCTGCAGTGGACAAAGCATTGGCCTCTCAAGCATGATAACCCAAATTTGGTCCCCAGTATAGCAGATGCCAGAGTGGTGCTCTGGTTCTCTCTCTCCTCTCATGAATAAGCACATAAGTGAATATAAGTTAAAAAATAAAAGAATTTCATACTTTCCAGTACATACGGAGAGCTTTGGACTTAAGAGCATGAGGTGTCATGCCCACTCTATGGTAGTCCATATTTCAGAGTGCTACTCTGAATGTTCTATCTCCTGGAATAATTTTTAAAAGGAGGGGGCAAAATAGCTCACCTGGGTAGTGCACTACTTTGTCATGTGCACAACCCAGGTTCAAGTCCAGCCCCCACCACATTGAAGGAAGCTTCGGTGCTGTGGTTTCTTTCCCTTTCCCTTTCCCTCTGTGTTTTACCCTTTCTTTTTCTTCTTTGTTTTTTAAAAAGATTAATTATTTATTTTCCCCTTTTTATTTATTTTGTAAGTTGTGGTATTTATTTTGTAAGCCAGGAGAAAAGAGATAGCTAAATGACTGACAAAAGATAGGCAAGTAACTAAGCAAATACACTAGAAAATGAATGATCGCAATAATATGGCATAGTGGGAGCATGGAAAAGGGACAATGAACCTGTACTGAGGGGTCAGAAAAATGCTCCTGGAAGAAACAAAATACTAAAGAATGAATTGGAAGGAATCAGGAAAAGTTGGGGAAAAAACTAGAACAAATGAACAACAACAACAAAAAAACACACACACACTAGTCAGACATCATATGCAAAGCCCGAAAGCGAAAGTAAAAATACAATTTGAGGATCCAAAGAGATCTAGTCTGGCTAGAACAGAGTATGAGCTGAGGCATGGTAAGAGACAAAACAAATGTAACAAAAACAATGGAGGCAGTAGCGCAGCAGGTTAAACGCACGTGGTGTAAGGATCCCGGTTCAAGCCCTGGCTCCCCACCTGCAGGGGAGTCGCTTCACAAGCGGTGAAGCAGGTCTGCAGGTGTCTCTCTCCATTTCTCTCTGTCCTATCCAACAATGATGACAATAACTACAACAATAAAACAACAAGGGCAACAAAAGGGAATTAAAAAAAAAAAAAGAATGGAGGCCAGATTGTGGCACACTCAATTAAGCACACATATCACCATACACAAGGATCAAGGTTCAAGCCCCTATTTCTCACCTGTAGGGAGTATTCTTTGAGAGTGGTGAAGCAGGTCTGCATGTCTGCCTTTCTCTCTCCTTCTTTATCTCTCCTTTCCATTCAATTTCTCTGTCCTGTCAAGTAAAAATAAAACAGAAAGGGAAAGAAAAAAAAAGGAAAAAAATGGCTGCCAGGATTGGTGGATTCATGTTACCAGTACCAGGCCCTAGCTATAACCCTGGAGAAAATTAAAACAAACAACAAACTGGGGGTATGGGCCTGTCAACGCCCGTGCTCAGCAGAGAAGCAGCTACAGAAGCCAGAACTCCTACCTTCTGCTCCCCATAAACAACCTTGATCCATACTCCCAGAGGGGAGAAGTGCTAGGATGAAGATAAGAGGCTCTGCACTCCAGCTCCATCAGCACCCAGAGAGAGAGAAGGAAAAGGAGAGGGGCATATGGAGGTAGCTACGATGTTATGAGTGGATTAGAGAGGAAGAGAGGATTGAATCAGAAAAAGAAGGGGCAACTATGTATAAATGTGGACAGAGAGTTGTAGAGAAGATGGTTGGCCCATGTCCACAACTTTAGGCGAACTGCGGTGGATTGCAGTGGGGAGAGTGAAGATTCAGAACTCTGGAGGTGGGAATGGTGTGGATTCAAACCCCTGTCAACATGCCATTCTGTAATAATAAATATATAAATAATAGTAAAAAAACAAAACTAGCAGGACCTCCATTCACCAACTGGGTAGCCACGTAAAGGACCCTGATAGTTATCTGCAGACTATGGTGAATCACAGACCAGGTTTATCCTCTTATGCAGCTATGCTCAATTTTTCTCTTTTTTTTTTTTCCTTTGAGGGGAGGGAGGGGAGGGCGGCTGTGGGTGCGGCGCGGGGTCCCCCAGCCCTGGGCGCCGGTCGGGGTGCAGGGACCCTCCTCAGACTCCGGGGTCAGTGGGGCGCCCTGCTGTCCCCGCCCCAGGACCCCGCGAGCGCCCGGCCCGCTCACCCCTCCGTGTACTCCGCCTGCAGCAGCCCCAGGCAGGCCTCCCACTTGCTGCTGAAGATCTGCCCGCAGGTGAAGCAGCGCATGGGGATGATCATGGCGGCGAGCGGACTAGCGGACTAGCGGGCTGGAGGGAGGACGCACCGCACCAACCGACGCACCAACCGACGCACCAACCGACGCACCAACCGACGCACCAAAGGCCCACCGGAAAGACGCACTGACGCACCAGTGAGCGTAATGACGTAATGACGCACTGACGCAGGGGTGAAATGACGTGCTGGTGGGCAGAAAGACGCACCGACGTCTCTAATTATTTTTTATTGAATAGAGAAAGAGAGAGAGGGAGGGGAGGTAGGGACAGAGAAAAAAATTAAAAGGGCGGGATTAGATAGCATAATTATTATGCAAACAGGATGTCATGCCTGAGGCTTCAAAGTCCCAGGTTCAATCCCTCGCACCACCATAAACCAGAGCTGATCAGTGCTCTGGTGAGAGAGAGACAGAGAGAGAGACAGAGAGAGACAGAGACAGACACCCGCAGCCCTGCTTCACTGTTCATGAAGCTTTTCCCCAGCAGGTGGGGACTTGAACCTCGGTCCTTGCGCACACTGTCTGGCAGGGAGAGCCAACATAACACCAGGAGGCTTGGCCTCTGTGGCCTCCCTTTGCATCACTGCTGCTTGGTGGGCCTACCTCTACAAACTTGTCCTAGGGGCCTCCTCTCTTCCAGGCCTTGTGTTTGCCCAAGACAGACGTGATTCAGAAGTGGTCCCAGCCTTGAGGAGCTTCCAGTCTAATTGGGGGAATACATGCAGGAAAATTAGTATAATGTGGATGAGCGGTACTGTGATAAAGAGCTATAGAAAAGCTAGGCCCTTGGGGCCAGGTAGTGGCACAGCTGATTGAGCACACATGTGCAAGGACCTGGGTTCAAGCACCCCAGTCCCCACCTGCAGGGAGAAGCTTCACAAGTGAAGTAGTGCTGCAGGTGTCACTGTTTCTCTCCCTCTCTACCTCCCCCTTCCTCTCAATTCCTGGCTGTCTCTACCTAAGAGATAAAGAAAGAAAAGATAATCAAAATGTGATCTGGAAGGTGGTGCAGTGGATAAAGCATTGGATTCTCAAGCATGAGGTCCTGAGTTCAATCCCCGGCAGCACATGTGCCAGAGTGATGTCTGGTTCTTTCTTTCTCTGCCTATCTTTCTCTTGAATAAATAAACAAAGCAAAAAAAAAAAAAGATAATCAAAAAATAAAAAGAAAGAAAAGCTGGGCCCGCAGATGGGATGAGCCAGGTGTAGAAGGAGAGCTCAACATCTCAGGGCTCCTGAGCAGTGTGATGTCCACCTCTACTCTGGGTACAATGCAAAGTACAAAACTAGTCCTCTTCTCTGAGATTCATTCTATTTGTATGCACTGTCTATATCCCCTACAAGGCTGAGAACTGCTCAAGGACCTTATCTGAGTCATTTCTTCCCTGCTGCTCTCCTACCCTGGTTAGGGTTCACCATCAGGTAATAAAACATCACATCCTATCACTCACTGCTATTTTTTCTTTTTAATTAATTATTTTCAGGGCTTGGGAGACAGCATAATGGTTATGCAAAAGGCATGCCTGTGGCACTGAAGTCCCTGGTTCAGATCCTAGCACCACCATAAGCTAGAGCTGAGTAGTGCATTGGTGTGTCTGTCTGCCTCTCTCTCTCTCTCTCTCTCTCTCTCTCTCTCTCAATAAATAAAATTTTCTTTATTGGGGAACTAATGTTTTACATCCAACAGTAAACACAATGGTTTGTAAATGCATAAAATGTTTCAGTTTTCCATATAACAATACAATCACCACTAGGTCCTCTGTCATCCTTCTTAGACCTGTATTCTCCCCCCAGCCTCCAACCCCACCCCAAAGTCTTTTACTTTGGTGCAATAAAATTTTTTTTTTGAAGTAGATAACTTTGGGAGTCGGGCGGTAGTGCAGCAGGTTAAGCGCAGGTGGCGTGGCTTAAGGATCCCGGTTCAAGCCCCCAGCTCCCCACCCAGCAGGGAAGTCTCTTCACAAGTGATGAAGCAGGTCTGCAGGTGTCTTTCTCTCCCCCTCTGTCTTCCCCTCCTCTCTCCATTACTCTCTGTCCTATCCAACAACAATAACAATAACAACATCAATAATAACTACAACAATAAAACAACAAGGGCAACAAAAGGAAAGAAAGAAAGAAAAAAAAATCCCCCCCCCCCGAAAAAGCAGATAATGTTTGCTTGTCCCTCCTGTCCTCTTTCCGCCATCTTGCTGTGTCACCAATGTTCTGGCCGATGCTCTCAAGAGTATCAACAATGCTGGAAAAAGAGGCAAACACCAGGTTCTTATTAGACCTTCCTTGCTCCAAAGTCATTGTCCGTTTTATAACTGTGATGATGAAGCACGGTTACATTCATGAATTTGAAATCACTGATGATCACAGAGCTGGCAGAATTGTCGCGAACCTCACTGGCAGGTTAAACAAGTGTGGGGTGATCAGACCCAGATTAGATGTACAGCTCAGAGACCTAGAAAAATGGCAGAATAACCTGCTCCCATCTCGTCAGTCTGGTTTCATTGTATTGACAAACTCAGCAGGCATCATGGACTATGAAGAAGCAAAACGAAAACACACCGGAGGGAAAATCCTGGGATTCTTTTTCTAGGGATGTAATACATAAGTGAAAATAAAATGCCTCAATAGAAAATAAATAAGTAAATAAATAAGTAAATTGGGGCCAGGTGGTGGTACACCTGGTTAATTGTTCACATTATAGTGTGCCAAGGGCTCAGTTCAAGTCCCTGGGCCCCACCTGCAGGGGGAAAGCTTCATGAGTGGTGAAGCAGGGATGCAGGTATCTCTGTTTCTCCCTCTCTGCCTCTTCCTCCCATCTCAATTTCTGTCTCTACCCAATAATAAAAGAAAGAAAAGTATTTTAGTGGTCCAGGAGGTGGCGCAGTGGATAAAACTCTAGATTCTCAACCATAAGGTCCCGAGTTCGATCCCCGGCAGCACAAGTACCAAGAGTGATGTCTGGTTCTTTCTCTGCCTATCTTTCTTATGAACAAATAAATTCTTAAAGAAGTATTTTATGGTGGTCTGGGAGGTGGCACAGAGGATGGAGCATCGGACTCTCAAGCATGAGGTCTTGAGTTCAATCCCCGGCAGCACAGTTACCAGAGTGATGTCTGGCTCTTTCTCTCTCCTCCTATATTTCTCATTAATAAATAAATAAAATCTTAAAAAATAATTTTATGGGCGCAGGTAGATAGCATAATGGTTATGCAGAAAGACTCTCAGGCCTGAGGCTCCAGAAGTCCTCGGTTCAATCCCCTGCCCCACCATAAACCAGAGCTGAGCACTGCTCTGGTAGGAAAATAAAAATAAATAAGTATTTTATAAAATAAGTGAGTATTTAAACAAAAAATAAGTTCTTGTAATTATTTTCATGGGGGGAGCGGGCAGAGACAAATCAGAGAACTACCCATCTCTGGCAATTTGGTGCTGAGGATTGAACCTGGGACCTCCTGCATGCTAGCTTCATGAGCCACCACTGCATATGTAGTGGCCCTGTTTCTAAGGTACAGTTTGGAATAGGTCCCCTCATTGTTCAAAATCCTCCACAGAAGTGGTGAAATAGCTCACTAGGACAGGGTGCTGCTTTGCCGTGTGTGCAACCCAGGTTCAAGCCCGGCCCTACTGCACTGAAGGAAACTTTGGTGCTGTGTTGATTCTCTCTGTCTCTCTAAAAACAAACACAGTAAAAACCCTCTATAGATCTTCTCTGCCTGGTATGGATGAAGTAGAAGTAAATGCTGAAAGGGAGGAGACCTAGTGATTGAATGGATAAATGAATGAGGTGAGAGAAGTGAAACAACGAATGGGAAAGTCAGTCTCAAAAATGAGTGAGAAGTCAGTGGGCCTATGACTTTACTGCCTCCCTTTTTTGCCCCGACCAGCAGGGCAGTGAGCAGGGGCTAGGAACCCAAAAAGACTTAGAATGGAAGGGACACGAGACACAAGAGAATGACAGCAAGACAGGTTTCTGATCAAGCTGCAAAATTTTATTGTGTTCACAGGCATTATAAGGCTTTGGGGAAGGAAAGGGAATGCTGGAGGAGGGGGGAGGGGGAGAACACTTCAAAGCAGAATGTTCCTTGCAACAAATGGCGGAAACCAAACTGTGTGTTGACTCACTTGTGTTGACTCACTTGATTACTGATAAATGGTTTACCTAAGGGGAAATGGCCTGCCCAGGGGGGAATTAACACTTGTCTTGAGGGGTTCCATTGTCTCAAAGCTTATCATCTATCAAGCAGAGAAATGGCTCCTGGCATATCCTCCCTTTGTTATAATTTAAATTGAGGCTGGCATTTGGGGGTGAGGAGTGGAGACCCTAACAGCAGGTTTGGTGGACATAACCAAAGGGGGGAAGTATTGACCCGATTCCTCCCGTGGGGTGGGTGCAAAACCAACCTTCCCGCATCTTATAAGGCTCTCAGTGTCTTTTTGGGGAGGGGAGGCAGAGCCACAGTTTCTAGGGAAACAAATTTTGTTGCTGACACCAACCTCCATGCAAATCAGGTTTGCTTCACAGGGGACTCAGAAGCGGATGATAGGGTCCTCCCCCTGCAGTGCTTTGCCTTACACCCCTTACTGGTGTCCTTGCCCTGCCAAGGTTGGATGTCTCGATGCATAATTCTGAGTTTTATGCCATCCGAAAAGGGGGTCTGTCATCCTCAGGTTCAGCCAGGCCTCTGTCAGCCAAATCAAGTCTGTGATAATGTATTTGCAAAGGTTTTGATGCCAAGGAGTCAATCTGCCGTTTTATAAAATCAGTTATCTTATTAAAAATAGAGGGTCTTAAGGTAATCATTAACAAAAGACTAATAAGGGTCTCATAAGGGGCTCTGTTGTGACTTAAGACTATTTGTGGTGGAGTCTATAACCTGTTGTCATTTGTCAGAAAATTCATGGGAGGAATATATAGAGTGTCCTAGCATGCCACCAGCAAGTCTAAGGGAAGCAGTCAGTGGATGTTATGTCCAGGGGAAGAAACACAGCACATCTGGTCTTCTGGTCAGCACCAACTGATGAAATTTTTCTTCTTCATAGAGGGTCAGCTGTGGAACAAGCAAAACTAGGAGGCAAGGACCAGGTAGAGAAGAATTGACATGAAAATATAGGATGGTGTTGTACCAAAACACAGAGGAGGTACATACACATTAGAAGTTAAGGTGAGGTTCCTTGAACATCGAGGAATATTTTGAGAAAAGTGAGCAGTCAATAAGCATGCAAAGATGAAGTCAGCAGTGGCAGGTCAGCAGAAAGAGAAGACTTGGATAGGCTGGTGAGGTTAGCTGGACTATATACTGCCATGGCGTCCTTTGTGGGAAGGACTTGCCAACAGGGACTCTGTGGATTTTGCAAAAGCAATGTCATCCACCATAATAAAAGAAAAACAAACATGGACATCCAGTGTTGAAAAAAGAGAAAAAGGAAATATGTCTCTGTGACTGGAAAAGTGGGTGGCTTTGTCAATGAGATATAATAAATGGACAATTAGAATTTTGTAAATATTAAGAAGGTTTAGTATGTTAATTCATTGACGCTTTAGCCAACTGAATACTGGGGGGTGCACTACCCTTCTTTTTTTTATTAATTAAGCTTAAGGGTTTTAGTTTTTCTTGTTTGAGCTGTAGCCCACATAAATTTAGAAAAAATATCAACTGAGAAAGAAAAAATGTTTTTGTTTACTAAACATGGGCAGGTGAATTACATCAATCTGTCAGAGAGCATTGGCTTTTATCAATGGAGATTAATCTTAAAAGTGTGAATAACAGGATCTTAATTAAACAATGCAGGAGCCAGTAAAGTGCTCTCACTATGGCAGGTCAAGCGTTAAAATTTTTAAGAGGTTTGTAAAAAAATGAGAAAAAATTTAGGATATGAGTGACTTTAGAAGTCATCACACACCCATAAATAAAAAATTAAAAATGTTTAGTTTTAAATCTTACCATATGAGCAGTCAGTTCTTCATGTGCAGATGTACTTGTAATTATTTACTTAGGGAGAGAACTTTTACCAAGTTAATTGATGATCTAATGGTTAGAATTGGCTTGAGGTTTTTTCTATGATTTTAGAAGGCTCTTTATTAAAATATACCAATATGTTATAGAAAGTCAATACCTAATGTGTTGACATGATAAAATGTTTACCATTTTTTAGCATTATTTTAAACTGATTAGACAGTTTAAGTACAATATTATAACTTTAGTTTACTAAGATCTTTACTCATCACAAGGCTATCATGAGTAAGCATAGATATAAAACTCTTAATAGATTTTGTTCCTTAGAACTCTAATATGGCAACTTAAAAGGCTAAAATAAAACCTCATAACTTAAATATTCAAAATATTAATTTTGTTCAATCAGGATTTGCCAAAACAAATCTTCTATCAGACCAAAAGCACAATGTATTACCTTAATTTATCAAGAATAAACCTCTGGCAGTGTCTTAAAACAAACCAGATAATTTTTAAAAGCAGAAAGATATAAAGAGGTAAACCAGAGCAAAAGCCTCTGGCATGTAAATAATTAACATAACTATTGTGTTATCTTTTACTAACCCAAGCCAGTCTTGAAAACAATTTTAAGTAAAATGTTAACCTTTGTTTGCTAGGACCTTTGTTTATCACAAAGCTATCACACCCTTAGGGCAGCTATGAACAATGGTGGGTACACAACTTAATTGATCTTTTCATTTTGATTTGGATAGGTAACTTAAAAAGCTAAAATAAACCTCATAGCTGAAATGTAAAAATAAATTTTTACTGTTAACATTTCTTTTAGATGACCATTTTACACTAAATAATTTTGTTGAATCACATCTGCCAAATGAAAATTTTTTATCAGGACAGGAATATGTTTAACCCTTTTATTTTCTTGGCAAGGCCACTGCTCTACACTGATGGGGTTATTAGAAAGTCAGTTCAAGCATGGAATTAAATTAACAAACAGTGGCAGTTGGTATTGGGGTGCTGATAAGATTTACAATTCTCTCAAGAGTGAGAGAGACTGTAGAGGCATTTTACCATGCCTAGAGATCTCAGAAAATCTTTTAACTAATGAATTGATGCTGATATTAGCTATCAGAAGGAGGAAACTGTCTTATATTTTACTTTGGTAAAGGTGTGCCAACTCTATGAGTCGGGATCTTCAAAACCACATTTAGCTTAACTAAATCTTATTTAAAACTTAAAACAAACTTTAGTTACTTAGGGGTTAACACACATTAATGAAAAGAAGGTTAGCACAGCCTTAAAACATACATTCTTGGTGAAAAGAAAATTTTCCCTTTGAAAAACCGCTTTGGTTTTTGGATTCCTAACTCACAGACTATCTACCCCCCCCCCCCCCAGGAGGAGCGTTAGTGGCTAGGGAATGATTGACTGCAGTCTTTGCCAATCTGTGGAGTGGAGCTCTGTGCCACGATTGGCTGTGCGGGCGGAACAGGTGGGCTTAGTTTACCGCCACCGAGCAGAGAAAAATCTTTGAAATTCTTTTTCTGGGCTAAGGTACATTTTACAGTTTTAAAGAAAGTGGTCTAATCAGTATTATTGGCCAAGTCAAGGACCGGAGCACAAAACGGAGGGGCGGTGGTGTAGGGAGGCTTTTATTTTGACTGGGTACTGGGGGATCAAGATCAATAATCACAGAAGGGCATGGGAATGGGGACTTTGTCCTGGACGGCGGACGTGAAAGTTGCCGGAGGACCTTTTCACCCTCTGTAACAAGGTTTTTAATATCAGGGTGATTATTATAAATTTTTAAGATATCATTAATTAAATTCTAGTAACAAAAGGCAGAAACAGGTACACGTTCAGGACCAAAAGACTGATAGTGATCATTAAGACAATCACCAATTCTCCTCCAATGTTTCTCATCTATAGTGCCTTCCTGGGGGAACCAGGGACAAATATTTCCAATATAATCTAAAAACTTCTTTAATTCTTTCTTTTTAACCCTAGTTCCTCGTGTCTTGAGTGACTCCTTGAGTCCTTTAATAAATAAATCTTGTTTGCTAAATTCATGTCCCATGGTTTTGCTTACCTCAGCCGCTGTGACACTCTCCTTCAGATGCGACTCACGGTCAGGTAGCTCCGTAGCGATCTATGCGAGTCTTTGCATCACCCCCTCAGCGGCGGTGACTCTGTGAATTCGGATAGGCCTATCCTCTCGATCAGTGGAGTTCCTAGGTCCAGAAGGCTTCTTTGCCCCACGTTCCGGGATCCAGAATGCCCCGACCAGCAGGGCAGTGAGCAGGGGCTAGGAACCCAAAAAGACCTAGAATGAAAGGGACACGAGACACGAGAGAATGACAGCAAGACAGGTTTCTGATCAAGCTGCAAAATTTTATTGTGTTCACAGGCATTATAAGGCTTTGGGGAAGGAGAGGGAATGCTGGAGGAGGGGGGAGGGGGAGAACACTTCAAAGCGGAATGTTCCTTGCAACAAATAGCGGAAACCAAACTGTGTGTTGACTCACTTGATTACTGATAAATGGTTTACCTAAGGGGAAATGGCCTGCCCAGGGGGGAATTAACACTTGTCTTGAGGGGTTTCATTGTCTCAAAGCTTATCACCTATCAAGCAGAGAAATGGCTCCTGGCACTTTTTCTCTGATCTCTAGTCACTGTTCAGTAGTCCTGTCACTTCCAGTGCTGGCCGGGAGGTCTCACATTACTAGACATGCTCAATAATGATAAGCTGGCTGATTGGCAAGGGGTAGTAGGTGACTCCAGATACTGGCCAGCTAGAGTTGGGCAGAGATGGGGAGGGCAATGCACGGGTGCTGCAGCACATTGGAACACAGTGCTGGGTCCACCTTCTGCCAGCAGCCCAGGTGGGCAGTGGCCTTGTGCAGCAGGTCACAGTAGTTGGCAGGCAGCAGGTGCTGCATGAGGATCACTGATGTACTGATGGACACCAGCAGGAAGAGCTCACAGGACCAGCGCTTGTCATAGTAATGTGTGTTCTGCGGGCAGTGGAAGGTGGGTAAGACGAGGGATACTCACAACAGTTTCATTCTCTCCCCTTCCCTGATTCTATCTGCCTTGGTGATAGGGGCAGTTCTAGAGTGACCTTGGGGTAGCCTAAATCATGGATCAATCACCTACCAGAGAAGGTTTAATCATGGTGTTAGATCCCAAGCCCACTACTCAAGACTTTTACAAAGAAAAACTATTCCTATTGCCTACCGTTCAGAGATAAAGCACAGGCTCTATAGTTAGTAGACATGAGTTCAAATCTTAGCCCTCTGCTCATTAACCATGTGGCCCTGGCTAAGTCATCTAACTTCCTCTGTGATGTAATTTACACATTTGTAAAAGGAGGATAAGAATAACTATCAACTTATTATTATTATTTATTTATTTATTTTTGCCTCCAGGGTTATTGCTGGGGCTTGGTGCCAGCACTGCGAAATCCACTGCTCCTCAGGGCCATTTCCCCCCCATTTCTGTGGCCCTTGTTATTATTGTTATTTCTGTTATTGGATAGGACAGAGAGATATCGAGAGAGGAGGGGAAGACAGGGGGGAAAGAAAGATAGACAACTGCAGATGTGCTTCATTGTTTGTGAAGCGATCCCCCAGTAGATGAGGAGCTGGGGGCTGGAACCAGGATCCATACACCAATCCTTGCGCTTTAGTCCATGTTCACTTAACCTGCTGTGCCACCACCTGGCCCCCTATTTTATTATTCATTTATTTATTCTTTTGTTGCCCTTGTTTTACTGTTATAGCTATTACTGTTGTTGTTATTGATGTCGTCATTATTGTATAGGATAGAGAGAAATGGAGAGAGGAGGGGAAGATGAGAGGGGAAGAGAAAGATAGATACCTGCAGACCCGCTTCACCACCTGTGAAGATACTCCCATGCAGGTGGGATGCCGGGGCCTCAAACTGGGATCCTTATACCTGTCCTTGCGCTTTGCAACACCTGCGCTTAACCAACTGCACTACCACCCAACTCCCTATTTTATTTTTTTTACCAGAGTACTGCGCAGCTCTGGCTTATGTTGGTACAGGGGATTGAACCTTGAACCATCAATGCCTCAGCCATGAAAGGCATTTTGCATAACCATTATGCTATCTCCCCAGCCCACAACCATCTTCTTGTGAGAGGATTAGAGAAAGTAAATTACTCATGAAAATTCTAGCATGTGGTAGGCATACAACAGACATTAAGTCCTCTCAACTTGACAATCATCCAATGCAGCCCAAACTTGGAACCTACTGTCAGCTGAGGAGGCGCTCTCCCAGAATGCTATACAAATATGAGAGAGAGAGAGAGAGAGAGAGAGAGAGAGAGAGAGAGAGAGGAAGAAAGAGAGGGAGAGAGAGAGAGATTACATCGGCATTTGGGAGTCACTCAGATCTGGGTGAACTCTGGCTTTCAAACTTAATAATAAGGCAGGGCATTTGTGACATCTCTGCTAAAACAGTCACACTGAAAAAGTCATTGCTCTTTGTTTTCAGTTTTCATTAAAAGGAATGCCATGTTCCCCTCACTGACCACAGAACCTTATGCAGGGCACTTGCTTTTTAATAAATCTGTTTTATCTATGATACAATAGTCAGTGGTCATTCTAGCCCTCAAGAGAACAGATGGGAACCTCATCAAAAACAGTGGAGCTATTTACGCAAGCAGGAAGACTCACTTGGGGCAGGCACTAGGGGAAGACCCAACCCCACCCTTCCCTGGGTTGAGCTACACACCTTGAAGAACCAGACAGGTACAAATGCCACATAATAGGCACTCAGCATGGAGCTGACCAGCACTTCCTTCATGTGCCAGTTGAAGTCCATCTTGAGGTATTCCACCTCACTGTGGATGAGGCTGGGAGACAGGCAACAGGCATAGGTGGGCATGGCCTCTGGGCCATACAACTGTCAAGTGTGCTGTTTCCACGTTTCCCATAGTGTCAGCAGGTAGTCCCGGCTCCTTGCCAGTCCACTGACAGCCTCCCGAGGACCCATGGAGACCATGTTGCTGAAGAGGTTTGTCTTTCGAAGGTCACAGTTCAGCTGCAGGAACGGAATGTACATTCCAAACCTGCTGGGGAAGACAGTGGTGAGGGAAGGCCTGCTCACAGGCCAGGATCCCAACTCTTAGCCACTGAGAGAATTTTCTTTCTCCCTGAGCCTTAGCTTTCTGGGATGCTCAGAGGGAAGAATTTATCCCCCTTTCCATTCATTCATCCTGCCATCTAGTAATGAGTCACTCAACACATGTATTAACAGAGTGCATGCCAAGCATTAGGGATACAACAGGAAGCAAGAGATGAGTCCCTGCCTTCGGAGTCTAGCACCAACAATAATCTTAACAGCCCACATGCAACAGGCACAGACTATGTTGCAGACACAGGAATGAGAGCTTTACATGTATTTCTTCTTACTAAGAACACTACATACTTGGTAATGTTATTTTATTATTATACAGCGATAGGCAGAGAAGGAAAGGAGGGGGAAACAGAGAGAGACACACACACATGCCACAACACTGAAGTTTCCTTCAATGTGGTTAAGGGCTGGGCTCAAACTTGGGTCACGCACATGGCAAAACAGGGCACTATTCAAATGAATTATTTTGGCGGTTCAAGTACTGTTACGTTGTACTTCTTTTTTTTCTTTCAAGAGAGGGGGAAAAAGAGAGAGACAGAAAGAGACCAAAGCACTGAAGCTGCCTTCAGGATGGTAGGGCAGTTTGAACCTGGGTTGCACATAACAAAGCAGCACAGTTTCCAAATGAGTTATGTGGCTGGCCCATTTTGTGCCTCTTTATTTTTTTTAATTTTTGCCAGTAGGGCTTATTAATTAATTAATTAATTAGGGAGTCGAGTGGTAGCGCAGCGGATTAAGAACGGGGCACAAAACCCAAGGACTGGCATAAGGATCCCGGTTTGAGCTCCCAGCTCTCCAACTGCAGGGGGTTTGCTTTGCAAATGGTGAAGCAGGTCTGCAGGTGTCTTTCTTTCCTCCTCTCTGTCTTGGCCTCCTCTCTCAATTTCTCTCTGTCCTATCCAACAACAACAATGGGGAAAAAAAGATGGCCACCTGGAGCAATGGATTTGTAGTGCAGGCACTGAGCCCCAGCAATAACCCTGGAATATATATATATATATGATAGAGGGTGAGGCAGCCTAGGAAGTGGTACAGTGAATAAATACTGAACCTTCAAGTTTGAAGTCCCCAGTTCAAGCTCTAGCATCATGTATGCCAGAGTGATTACTCTGGTTCTCTCTCCTCTCCTCTCATTAAATCTTTTTAATATTTTTTAAAAGTTATTTCTTTATTGGGGAATTAATGTTTTACATTCAACAGTAAATACAATAGTTTCTACATGCATAACATCCCCCAGTTTCCCATTTAACAATACAACCCCCACTATGTCATTTATCATCCTTCAAGGACCTGTGTTCTCCCCACCCACCCACCCCAGAGTCGTTTACTTTGGTGCAGTATGCCAATTCCATTTCAGGTTCTACTTGTGTTTTCTTTTCTGATCTTGTTTTTCAACATCTGCCTGAGAGTGAGATCATCCCATATTCATCTTTCTGTTTCTGACTTATTTCACTCAACATGATTTTTTCAAGGTCCATCCAAGATTGGCTGAAAATGGTGAAGTCACCATTTTCATTGAAATTTCAAAACATTTTGATTTCTTCCTGGATTTCCTCTTTGACCCAGAGGTTGTTAAGAAGTGTACTGTTGAGCTTCCACATTTTGGGACTATTGCTAATCTTTTGTTGATTGTTAAGTGTTAGTTTCATTCCACTGTGGTCTGAAAAGATGCTTGGGATGATTTCAATGCTCTTGAATTTGCTGATGCTCTCTTTGTGGCCTAACATATGGTCTATCCTTGAGAATGACCCATGTGGATTTGAGTAAAATGTGTATTCCAGTTTCTTGGGATGAATGACTCTGAAAATGTCCAATAGTTCTAGTTTTCTATCTCTTCATTTAGCTCCCTTATGTCTTTATTGATTTTCTGCCTGGATGATCTGTCAAGTTGAGAGAGTGGGGTGTTGAAGTCTCCTACTATGATTGTGTTACTGTTAATATATTGCTGTAGCTCTTTCAGTAGAGTTTGATGTATTTAGATGGCTTCTCATTGGGTGCATAGATGTTAATAATTGTTAAGTCCTCTTGATTGACTGATCCTCTGAGCATTAAGTAGTGTCCATTCCTATCTTTTTTAATCTTATCTATTTTAAAATCTATCATGTCAGATATGAGAATAGCTGTTCCTACCTTTTTTTGAGGGCCATTGGCTTGTATAATAGTTTTCCATCCTTTGACTTTAAGTCTATGTTTGTTTTGTTGAGTTAGGTGGGTTTCCTGTAGACAGCATATTGTTGGGTGTGTTTTCTGATCCATCTTCCTACTCTGTGTCTTTTAATAGGTGAATTCAGGCCATTGACATTTATTGATATCAAAGATTGAAGATATTTTAACGCCATTCTTGTAGAGTTTTAGACTGTCTTGATCTATGTCCTATTTGTGGTGATCTGATTGTTTATAGGAGACCTGAACTTCTTTCAGGGCAGGCTTGGTGATGGTTGATTCCTTCAACTGTTGCTTGTCTGAGAAGGTTTTGATGCCTCCATCTCGTCTGAATAACAGTCTAGCATGATATAGTATTCTTGGCTCAAAGCCTTTCTCATTAAGCACTCAATAGATATCTTGCCATTCTCTTCCGGCCTGTAGTGTTTGTATGGAGAAGTCTGCTGCTAATCTTATGGGTTTTCCTTTGTAGGTGACTCTTTGTTTTTCTCTTGCAGCCTTGAATATCCTTTCTTTATCCTTATTCATTTCCATTCTAAGTATGATATGTCTTGGTGTCTTTAGGTCTGGGTTAATTCTGTTTGGGACCCTCTGGGCTTCTTGAATCTTTATGTCTTTGGTGTTGTCTAGACTAGAGAAATTTTCAGCTATTATGGCCTGGAAAATGCTTTCCTTCTCTCCTTCTCTTTCTTCCTCTGGTATGCCAATAATGCGTATATTGTTTCTTTTGAAGTCATCCCATAAGACTCTGTTGTTGTTTTCAGCATCTCTTAATCTCTTTTTGAGATCTCTTACTTCTTTTTTAGTTGTCTCTAATTCATCCTCAATCTTGCTAATTCTGTCTTCAGCCTCATAGATTCTATTCTCTCTGCCCTCTACTGTTTTCTGGAGTTCATCTATTTTGTTGCCCTGCTTGATACTGTTTTAGCTTGTTCAACTAGTTGCATTCTTAGCTCAGCGATTTCAGCTTTTAGCTCTCTAATAACCATGAGATAATTAGTATTTTCTTTCATAGTCTCATTTGTTGTTCCTGTATTTCTGATTACAATTTTTTCTAATTTATTACTCACTCCTGTTATTATTTCCTTAGCTAATGTTTGGATGTTGAACTGGTTATTTTGTGCTTCACCCTCTGGAGGACTTTTAGCTGGACTCTTGTCCTGGTTCGAGTCTCCAATATTTTTTCTTGTTGTTTTAACCATTTTATATATAATGTTATGAGTTCCTTTTATCAGTACTTTTCAAATTATTGATCAGTATTGCCTGGATTGACTTGTGTCTAAGTAAATTAAATAAAGTGTTCACAGTGTTGGACGTTAACAGTTGTTTTAATCCCTGAGCTGGAGCTCAATGGTTTAGAAACCTCTTTTTTTTTCTTCCCTGTAGGCTATGGGAGTCTGAGGGCTTTTAAACTATCAATAGGCTTCTTAGCTTAATCACTGACTCCTGACCAAGAGATAAAGCAGGGTGTGGCAGTGATAATCCAGTGGTTATGCAAAGAGACTTTCACAGCCCCTCAGCTATGCCACTGAGGTATAGGTCTTCTCCTGAGTTTCCTGGTTAGATCTCTGTCCCCTGGTGTCCCTCCCTGTTGCTGCTCCAGATTCTGAGGGTAGTAGCAATGGAGACACAGAGTTGCACTTGGTGAGTCTCTGGGGTGTCCTCTCCTTCCTTCAACTGTCCCCTTGTTGGTGGAGCAGACTGGAGGTGGTGTCTAAACTGATAAACTGCTGAACTGTTAGGAATCACTTAATCTCTCCTTAGGCTCCTCTCTCCTGTCACCAGCCACACGTGTTTGTACTCACTGGTGATTTACTGGGTTCCTGTGATCATTCTAGTCCTGTCTTGTTTTGTTCCCAGGTGGTCTCCTTTGGTATTCCTAGTTGATCCAGGAGAGGAGAGGAGAGGAGAGGAGAGAAAGCGATCTGCTCGTAGTTCCGCCTCCGGAACTCAAATCCTGAAATATTTTTAATATTTAATGCTCAAACTTGAAAATCAAGTCCTTTACCCACTGTGCCATCTTCTCACATCGTTTATTTTTATTTTTTAGTATTTATTTATTTATTTTACCAGACCACTGATCAGCTATGCTTTATAGCGGTGCAGGGGACTTAACTTGGGACTCTGAAGTCTATGGCATAAAAGTCTCTTTGTCAGGATTCGACTTCCAGAGGCAGAGCTACGAGCAGCAGATCACTTTCTCTCCTCTCCTCTCCTCTCCTCTCCTCTCCTCTCCTCTCCTCTCCTCTCCTCACCTCTCCTCTCCTCTCCCGGATCAACTAGGAATACCAAAGGAGACCACCCAGACCGAAACAAGACAGGACTAGAATGACTACAGAAACCCAGTAAATCACCCGTGAGTACAAACATGCGTGGCTGGTGACAGAGAGGAGAGAGGGGCCTAAGGAGAGATTAAGTGACTGCTAACATTCAGCAGTTTATCAGTGGAGACACCACCTCCAGTCTGCTCCACAACAAGTGGACAGTTTAAGGGAGGAAAGGACTCCCCAGAGACTCACCAAGTGCAACTCTGAGTCTCCATTGCTACTACCCTCAGAATCTGGAGCAGCAACAGGGAGGGACACCAGGGGACAGAGATCAAACCAGGAAACTCAGGAGAAGACCTATACCTTGGTGGCATAGCTGAGGGGCTGTGAAAGTCTCTTTGCATAACCACTGGATTATCTCTGCCACACCCTGCTTTATCTCTTGGTTAGGAGTCAGTGATTAAACTAAGAAGCCTATTGATAGTTTAAAAGCCCTCAGGCATCCATAGCCTACAGGGAAGAAAAAAAAGAGGCTTTTACACCACTGAGCTTCAACTCAGGGATTGAAAAAAAACTGTTAACTTCCACCACAGTAAACCCTTTAATTAAATTACTTAGACCCAAGTCAATCCAGGCAATAGTTTCAATAATTTGAAAAGTACTGATAAAGGGAACTCATAACATAATATATAAAATGGTTAAAACAACAAGAAAAAATATTGGAGACTCGAACCAGGACAAGAGTCCAGCTAAAAGTCCTCCAGAGGGTGAAGCACAAAACAACGAGTTCAACATCCAAACATTAGCTAAGGAAATAATAACAGGAGTGAGTAAAGAATATGAAAAAATTGTAATCAGAAATGCAGCAACAACAAATGAGAATATGGAAGAAAATTCTAATAATCTCATGGTTATTAGAGAGCTGAAAGCTGAAATCTCTGAGCTAAGAAGGCAACTAGCTGAACAAGCTAAAACAATATCAGAGCAGGGCAACAAAATAGATGAACTCCAGAAAGCAGTAGAGGGCAGAGAGAATAGAATCTATGAGGCTGAAGACAGAATTAGCAAGATTGAGGATGAATTAGAGACAACTAAAAAAGAAGTAAGAGATCTCAAAAAGAGATTAAGAGATGCTGAAAACAAAAACAGAGTCCTATGGGATGACTTCAAAAGAAACAATATATGCATTATTGGCATACCAGAGGAAGAAAGAGAAGGAGAGGAAGAAAGCATTCTCCAGGCCATAATAGCTGAAAATTTCTCTAGTCTCGACAACACCAAAGACATAAAGATTCAAGAAGCCCAGAGGGTCCCAAACAGAATTAACCAGACCTAAAGACACCAAGACATGTCATACTTAGATTGGAAAGGAATAAGGATAAAGAAAGGATCCTCAAGGCTGCAAGAGAAAAACAAAGAGTCACCTACAAAGGAAAACCCATAAGATTAGCAGCAGACTTCTCCATACAAACACTACAGGCCAGAAGAGAATGGCAAGATATTTATCGAGTGCTCAATGAGAAAGGCTTTCAGCCAAGAATACTATATCCTGCTAGATTGTCATTCAGACTATATGAAAGCATCAAAACCTTCTCAGACAAGCAACAGTTGAAGGAAGCAACCGTCACCAAGCCTGCCCTGAAAGAAGATCTGAAAGGTCTCCTATAAACAACCAGACCACTACAAATAGGACATATATCAAAACACTCTAAAACTCTACAAGAATGGCATTAAAATATCTTCAATCTTTGATATCAATAAATGTCAATGGCCTGAATTCACCTATTAAAAGACACAGAGCAGGAAGATGGATCAGAAAACACAACCCAACAATATGTTGTCTACAGGAAACTCACCTAATGCAACAAGACAAACACAGACTTAAAGTGAAAGGATGGAAAACTATCATTCAAGCCAATGGCCCACAAAAAAGGGCAGGAACAGCTATTCTCATATCTGACATGATAGACTTTAAAATAGATAAGATTAAAAAAGATAGGAATGGACACTACTTAATGCTCAGAGGATCAGTCAATCAAGAGGACTTAACAATTATTAGTATCTATGCACCCAATGAGAAACCATCTAAATACATCAAACTTCTACTGAAAGAGCTACAGCAATATATTAACAGTAACACAATCATAGTAGGGGACTTCAACACCCCACTATCTCAACTTGACAGATCATCCAGGAAGAAAATCAGTAAAGACATAAGGGAGCTAAAGGAAGAGATAGATAACCTAGAACTATTGGACATTTTCAGAGTCATTCATCCCAAGAAACTGGAATACACATTTTACTCAAATCCACATGGATCATTCTCAAGGATAGACCATATGTTAGGCCACAAAGACAGCATCAGCCAATTCAAGAGCACTGAAATCATCCCAAGCATCTTCTCAGACCACAGTGGAATTAAACTAACACTTAACAATCAACAAAAGATTAGTAACAGTCCCAAAATGTGGAAGCTCAACAGTACACTTCTTTTTTTTTTTTTTATTGTTGTAGTTATTATTGTTGTTGTCGTTGTTGGGTAGGACAGAGAGAAATGGAGAGAGGAAGGGGAAGACAGAGAGGAGGAGAGAAAGATAGACACCTGCAGACCTGCTTCACTGCCTGTGAAGCGACTCCCCTGCAGGTGGGGAGCCGGGGTTCGAACCGGGATCAACAGTACACTTCTAAACAACTTCTGGGTCAAAGAGGAAATCCAGGAAGAAATCAAAATGTTTCGGGAGTTCAATGAAAATGAAGACACAGGCTATCAAAATATTTGGGACACAGCTAAAGCAGTCCTAAGAGGGAAGTTCATAGCTATTCAAGCACACATTAGGAAACAAGAAAAGGCACAAATAAACAGCCTGATTGCACATCTTAAAGACCTAGAAGAAGAACAACAAAGGAATCCTAAAGCAACCAGAAGGACAGAAATTACTAAAGTTAGGGCAGAAATAAATAACATTGAGAATAGGAAAACCATACAAAAGATCAATGAAAGTAAATGTTGGTTCTTCGAAAGAGTAAACAAAATCGACAAACCTTTAGCCAGACTCACAAAACAAAAAAGGGAGAATACCCAAATAAATCGGATAGTAAATGAAAGAGGAGATATCACAACAGACACTGCAGAAATTCAACATATCATGCGAGGCTTCTATGAACAATTATATGCCACCAAGCTAGAGAACCTGGAAGAAATGAATGATTTCCTAGATACCTACCAACTTCCAAAACTAAGTAAAGAGGAAGTGGATAACATGAACAGGCCCATCACAGCTAATGAAATTGAAACAGTTATCAAAAATCTTCCCAAAAATAAAAGTCCTGGACCAGATGGTTTTACAAATGAATTCTACAAAACTTTCAAAGAAGAACTAATACCTCTACTTTTAAAAGTCTTCCAAAAGATTGAAGACACTGGAATACTCCCTGCCAGCTTCTATGAAGCCAACATCACCCTGATACCAAAAGCAGACAGGGACACAACCAAAAAAGGAAACTACAGACTAATATCTCTGATGATCATAGATGCGAGAATATTGAACAAAATTCTAGCCAACCGGATACAGCAGTATATCAAAAAGATTGTTCATCATGACCAAGTGGGGTTTATCCCGGGCATGCAAGGTTGGTTTAATATATGTAAATCAATCAATGTGATCCACCACATCAACAAAAGCAAGACCAAAAACCACATGGTCGTATCAATAGATGCAGAGAAAGCCTTTGACAAAATACAACATCCCTTTATGATCAAAACACTACAAAAAATGGGAATAGATGGAAAATTCCTGAAGATAGTGGAGTCTATATATAGCAAACCTACAGCCAACATCATACTCAATGGTGAAAAACTGGAAGCATTTCCCCTCAGATCAGGTACTAGACAGGGCTGCCCACTATCACCATTACTATTCAACATAGTATTGGAAGTTCT
The DNA here is from genome assembly GCF_950295315.1 of Erinaceus europaeus. Taxonomy (NCBI): domain Eukaryota; kingdom Metazoa; phylum Chordata; class Mammalia; order Eulipotyphla; family Erinaceidae; genus Erinaceus; species Erinaceus europaeus. The sequence continues at coordinate 48,162,564 of NC_080174.1, read as the reverse complement.
TGCCATAGCAATCAGGCAGGAGCAAGGAATTAAAGGCATACGGATTGGAAGAGAAGAAGTCAAACTCTCCTTATTTGCAGATGACATGATAGTATACATGGAAAAACCTAAGGAATCCAGCAAGAAACTTTTGGAAATCATCAGGCAATACAGTAATGTGTCAGGCTATAAACTTAACATTCATAAGTCAGTGGCATTTCTCTATGCAAACACTAAGTTAGAAGAAATTGAAATCCAGAAATCAGTTCCTTTTTCTATAGCAACAAAAACAATAAAATATCTAGGAGTAAACCTAACCAAAGTAGTGAAAGATTTGTATACTGAAAATTATGAGTCACTACTCAAAGAAATTGAAAAAGACACAAAGAAGTGGAAAGATATTCCATGCTCATGGGTTGGAAGAATTAACATCATCAAAATGAATATATTACCCAGAGCCATCTACAAATTTAATGCTATCCCCATCAAGATCCCAAGCACATTTTTTAGGAGAATAGAACAAATGCTACAAATGTTTATCTGGAACCAGAAAAGACCTAGAATTGCCAAAACAATCTTGAGAAAAAAGAACAGAACCAGAGGCATCACACTGCCAGATCTCAAATTGTATTATAGAGCCATTGTCATCAAAACTGCTTGGTACTGGAACATGAACAGACACACTGACCAGTGGAATAGAATTGAGAGCCCAGAAATGAGGCCCCACACAGATGGACATCTAATCTTTGACAAAGGGGCCCAGACTATTATATGGGGAAATCAGAGTCTCTTCAACAAATTGTGTTGGAAACAATGGGTTGAAACATGCAGAAGAATGAAACTGAATCACTGTATTTCACCGAATACAAAAGTAAATTCCAAGTGGATCAAGGACTTGGATGTTAGACCAGAAACTATCAGATACTTAGAGGAAAATATTGGAAGAACTTTTTTCCGCATAAATTTTAAAGACATTTTCAATGAAACAAATCCAATTACAAAGAAGACTAAGGCAAGTATAAACCTATGGGACTACATCAAATTAAAAAGCTTCTTCACAGCAAAAGAAACCACTACCCAAATCAAGAGACCCCTCACAGAATGGGAGAAGATCTTTACATGCCATACATCAGATAAGAGTTTAATAACCAACATACATAAAGAGCTTGCCAGACTCAACAACAAGACAACAAATAACCCCATCCAAAAATGGGGGGAGGACTTGGACAGAATATTCACCACAGAAGAGATCCAAAAGGCTGAGAAACACATGAAAAAATGCTCCAAGTCTCTGATTGTCAGAGAAATGCAAATCAAGACAACAATGAGATATCACTTCACTCCTGTGAGAATGTCACACATCAGAAAAGGTAACAGCAGCAAATGCTGGAGAGGGTGTGGGGTCAAAGGAACCCTCCTACACTGCTGGTAGGAATGTCAATTGGTCCAACCTCTGTGGAGAACAGTCTGGAGAACTCTCAGAAGGCTAGAAATGGACCTACCCTATGACCCTGCAATTCCCCTCCTGGGGATATATCCTAAGGAACCCAACACATCCATCCACAAAGATCTATGTACACATATGTTCTTGGCAGCACAATTTGTAATAGCCAAAACCTGGGAAGCAACCCAGGTGTCCAACAACAGATGAGTGGCTGAGCAAGTTGTGGTATATATACACAATGGAATACTACTCAGCTGTAAAAAATGGTGACTTCACCGTTTTCAGCCGAACTTGGATGGACCTTGAAAAAATCATGTTGAGTGAAATAAGTCAGAAACAGAAGTATGAATATGGGATGATCTCACTCTCAGGCCGAAGTTGAAAAACAAGATTAGAAAAGAAAACACAAGTTGAACCTGAAATGGAATTGGAGTATGACACCAAAGTAAAAGACTCTGGGGTGGGTAGGTGGATGGGGAGAATACAGGTCCATGAAAAATTATGAATGAAATAGTGGGGGTTGTATTGTTAAATGGGAATCTGGGGAATGTTATGCATGTAAAAAAAAAAAAAGACGTAGAAACGCAAAGCAGAAATTGACTGAGTTTGGAGTATGGCACCAAAGTAAGAAAGCAGAAGTACACTAGAGTTTGCAGTGAGTACCCTCCCTAACACTTCCTCTCCACTATTCCAAGCTTTGGGTCCATGATTGCTCAACAATTTGTTTGGCTTTGTATGTTAACTCTCTTTTCAGTCACCAGGTTCCAGACTCCATCAGGATACTAGCCAGGCTTTCCTGGATTGAAGACCCCACCAATGTGTCCTGGAGCTCCGATTCCCCAGAGACCCACCCTACTGGGGAAAGAGAGAGGCAGACTGGGAGTATGGACCGACCAGTCAACGTCCATGTTCAGCGAGGAAGCAATTACAGAAGCCAGACCTTCTACCTTCTGCAACCCACAATGACCCTGGGTCCATCCTCCCAGAGGGATAGAGAATGGGAAAGCTACTGGGGAGGGGGTGGGATATGGAGATTGGGTGGTGGGAACTGTGTGGAATTGTACCCCTCCTACCCTATGGTTTTGTTAATTAATCATTTCTTAAATTAAAAAAAGTCTCTTTGTATAACCATTATGCTATCTCCCCTGCCCCATCTTATTATTATTATTTTTAACATTTTATTTATTTATTAATGAGAGGGATAGGAAGAGAAAGAACCAGAAACATCATCATTCTTGTACATGTGCTGCCGGGGATCAAACTCAGGACCTCATGCTTGAGAGTCCAATGCTTTATCTACTATGCCACCTCCTGGACCACCCACCTTTTTTAATTTTATTTTTTTACCAGAGCACTGATCATGTCTGGCTTATGGTGGTGTGAGGGACTGAACCTGGACTTTGGAGCCACAGGCCTGAATCTGTTTGCACAATCATGTCATCTACCCCCGCACTATCTTTATTTATTTATTTATTTATTTATTTATTTATTTATCTATTCCTCCAGGGTTATTGCTGGGGCTCAGTGCCTGCACTATGAATCCACTGCTCCTGGAGGCAATTTTTCCCAATTTTCTTGCCTTTGTTTTTACTACTATTGTTGTTATTGCTGTTGTTGTTGTTGGGTTGGACAGAGAGAAATCAAGAGAGATGGGGAAGATAGAGAGAGAGAAAAAGATAAGATACCTGCAGATCTGCTTCACCGTTTATGGAACACCCCCGACCCACTGCAGGTGGGGGGCCAGGAGCTGCAACTGAGATCTTTATGCAGGTCCTTGCACTTTGTACCATGTGCGCTTAACCCGCTGTGCTACCGCCCCACCCCATCTTTTATTTTTTTCCCTTTTGTTGCCCTTTTTGTTTTACTGTTGTAGTTATTACTGTTGTTGTTATTAATGTTGTCATTGTTGGATAAGATAGAGAGAAATGGAGAGGAGGGGAAGACAGAGGGGGAAGAAAGACACTTGCAGACCTGCTTCACCGCTTGTGAAGTGACTGACTCCCCTGCAGGTGGGGAGCTGGGGGCTCGAACTGGGATCCTTACGCTGGTCCTTGTGCCACCTGCACTTAACCTGCTGCACTACAGCCCGACTCTCTCTCTTTTATTTTTTAAAGATTATTTATTGGGCTGGAGAAATATCATAATGGTTATGTAAAAGATTTTCATGCCTGAAGTTCCAAGGTCTCAGATTCAACCCCCAACACTACCATAAATCAGAGCTGAGCAGTGCTGTGGCCTTTCTCTGTCCTGCTCTCACTCATTAAAACAAAATAAATAGTTTAGGAGGTGGTACAGTGGATAAGGCTTTGGACTCTCAAGCATGAGGTCCCAAGTTCAATCCCTGACAGCACATGCACCAGAGTGATATCTGGTTCTTTCTCTCTCCTATCATTGCTCATGAATAAATAAATAGAATCTTTTAAAAATTAAATACAATATATTTAAAAAATAAAATAGGGAGTCGGGTGGTAGTGCAGTGGGTTAAGCGCAGGTGTGCAAAGTGCAAGAACCAGTGTAAAGATCCTGGTCTGAGCCCCAGCTCCCCACCAGCGGTGAAGCAGGTCTTCAGGTATCTTTCTCTCCCCGTCTTCCCCTCCTGTCTCCATTTCTCTCTGTCCTATCCAACAATGACGACATCAATCACAACAACTACAACAATAAAACAAGGGCAACAAAAGGGAATAAGTTTTTAAATAAATAAATTAATTAATTAAAGGGGGCTGGGCAGTAGTGTACCTGGTTAAGTACACATAGTGCAAAGTACAAGGACCAGCATAAGGATGGTGGTTCAAGCCCCTGGCTCCCCATTGGTGTGGGGGGGTGTCACCTCATAAGTAGTGCAGCAGGACTGTAGGTGTCTTTTTCTCCCCCTCAGTTTCTCTCTGTCCTGTCCAACAACAACAGCAATAAGAACAGTAACAACAAAGGCAACAAGGGCAACAAAATGGGGGAAAAATGGCCTCCAGGAGCAGTGGATTCCTAGTGCAGGCACAGAGCCCCAGCAATAACCCTGGAGGCACACACAAAAAAAGGAGGCCTGGTGGTGGCGCACCTGGTGAGTGCACAAGGGCCCAGGTTCGAGCTCCCTGTTCCCACCTGCAGAGGGAAAGCTTTGCAAGTGGTGAAGCAGTGCTGCAGGTGTCTCTCTATCTCTCTCTGTCTCTCTCTTCCCTCTTAATTTCTGGCTGTTCTCCAATAAAAAAAAATTTAAAATTACAAAAAAATTAATAAATAAAATAAAGATTGCTTATTAATGCAGAGTACGACTGACAGGGAGAGAGAAGCAGAGCATGACTGTGGCATATGGGATGCTGGGCCTGAGAGTCCCACACTTCAGCCAGTGTGCCCCTAAATAAGTCTTGCTTCCACTTTGCATGGTGTTTCTGTGTGATGGCCAGGGGCTTGAACCCAGGAGTTTGTTTATGATACAATTTTCACTCTACCAGAGGGGAGCAACCTCCGGGCTCTCTCCTTTATGCTCTTTTCAGTCAAGGAGCCTGTGGCTGAGGGAAGTGAACTGGATACGCAAAAGATAACACAATTAGAGCAAGTAACAGAGCTGGGATTCAAACCCAGAACTGTCTTGATAGATACTCAACAAATACTATGAGAATTAAAGGGCCAGCAAAATAGTACACTGCTTTGCCATGTGAGTAATCCAGGCTTGATCCTGGTTCCCACTGTTCTGAAAGAAACTTCAGAGTTGTGGCTTCTTTCTGTTTTAGCATTGTTCCATCTGAAAAACTAAAGTAAAATAAAATGTACATAGTGCCACAAAAGAGAAATGCAAATACTTTAAAAAAATATTTATTTATTTATTTATTTATTCCCTTTCGTTGCTCTTGTTGTTTTATTGTTGTAGTTATTATCGATGTCGTTGTTGTTGGATAGGACAGAGAGAAATGGAGAGAGGAGAGGAAGACAGAGAGGGGAAGAGAAAGACAGACCCCTGCAGACCTGCTTCACCACCTGTGAGGCGACTCCCCTGCAGGTGGGGCTGGGGGTATGAACTGGGATCCTTAAATGGTCCTTGCGCCACCTGCACTTAACCCGCTGTGCTACCGCTCCACTCCCAAAATACACATTCTTGTGGCTGTACATATCAGAGGCAGCTCTTTCTGCATAGGAAGGTAACTCATGACCAAATATATAACATAACAAATGTCTTATTCTTATTGAGAGGGAAAGAGAATCAGAGCACCTCTCTGGCACATATGATGCCAGGGATTTATCTGGGAACCTTACGCTTATAGGTCCTGCACTCTAATCGTTATATCAACCTTTAGTCCACAGCAGATGTTCTTTTTATATTAGAGAGAGGAGAGGGGCTGGATAGTGGTGCACCTGGCTAAGCACACATTACAATGTGCAAGGAACCGGGTTCGAGCCCCAGGTCTCCAACTGCTGGGGGGAAGCTTTCCAAGTGTTGTGGTATCTATCAATCTCTCTCTATCTATCCACCTACCTACATACCTATCTATCTACCTACCTACCTATCTATCTCTCCTCCTTCCCTCTCAATTTATGGCTGTCTCTATTCAATAAATAAATAAAATTTTAAAAAGACAGAGGAGAGGGGAAGGAAGAGGGGGAGGGGAGGAGGAGGGAGAGCAGAAACAGCATGGCTCCACTATCTGTGAGGTTTCCTCTGGTGCTGTACATTGCTCCCATGTAGTGCTGGGGCTCAAACCCAATGCCTCGAGCACAGTAAGATGCGCATTCTGGGGTTACCTGGGAAGATGCCTGTCTTGCCATGTACATGATGCAGGCTTGAGGATGGCCCCCATTACACTGGGAGAAGCTCTGGTGCTATGGTAACTTTTACTCTCCTTTTCCTCTTCTCTCTCTCTCTTTTTAAAAAATAATTTATTTATTCATGAGAAAGGAGGCGACACAGAAAGAACCAGACATCACTCTGGTACGTGTGCTGCCGGGGATTGAACTCGGGACCTCATGCTTGAGAATCCAATGCTTTATCTACTGTGCCACCTCCTGGACCACTTCTTCTTTTTTTAAATATTTTTATTTATTTTCCCTTTTGTTGCCCTTGTTGTTTTATTGTTGTAGTTATTCTTGTTGTTATTCACATTGTCATTGTTGGATAGGATAGAGAGAAATGGAGAGAGGAGGGGAAGAAAGAGAGGGGGAGAGAAAGATAGACACCTGCAGACCTGCTTCACCGCCTGTGAAGCGAACCCCCTGTAGTTGGGGAGCCGGGTGCTCGAACCGGGATCCTTACACCAGTCCTTATGCTTTGTGCCATGTGTGCTTAACATGCTGCGCTACTGCCCAACTCCCATCTCTTACTTTATTATTATTTACTGATAGAAACAGAGAAGTGGAGGGAAGGGGAAAGATAAAGGGAAAAGAGAGAAAGATATCTACAGTATAGCTTTACCATTCATCAAGCTTTTCCCCTGCAAGTGGGGGCAGGGGGCTTGACCCTGGGTCCTTGTGAATTGTCATATGTGCACTCAACCAGGTGTGCCACTACTCAGCCTTTTTTCTTCTTTTAAAAAAAATATTTATTTATGGGAGTTGGGTGGTAGTGCAGTGGGTTAAGCGCATGTGGCGCAAAGCTCAAGGACCGACGTAAGGATCTCGGTTCTAGCCCCCAGCTCCCCACCTGCAAGGGAGTCGCTTCACTAGTGGTGAGGCAAGTCTGTAGGTGTCTGTCTTTCTCTCCCCCTCTGTCTTCCTCATCTCTCTCCATTTCTCTTTGTCCTATCCAATAGCAAAGACATCAATCACAACAATAATAATAACTATAACTGTTGGGTAGTATGCCAGCTCCCCCCCCTTCTGTCTCTAATCCTGCTTAACTAAGCACCGGCATGCCTGTATGGCATTGGTTTGATCCCACTCAAGGCTGCGGTCAATTTACATAAATCACTAAGCACCACCCTTCCTCCAGGGTTTTGGTGGTTCTGTGGTAGAATTCTCGCCTGCTCTGCCCCCTCTCCTTGTCACACCCTGATTTTCTACCACTCCCCTTTCGCTCCACCCTCTCTATGTCACATCCTGTTTCCACCCTACTTGGAGAGTATAAAAACAGCTGCTCTTCTGATTAAAGACACTTGGAAATTGCTTTCCGGTTCCGAGAGTTCCAGAGTGTATCTCCTGGGAAGTTAGTGCGGCACGAGTTCCTGATCCCTCTCCCATGCAGCAGCCTAGATCGGCTCCAGTTGAGTTCTCTCCAACCCAGAGAGCACTAGCTCGGGAAGAAGTACCCTCAGGCTATCTCGGCAGTGTTCTAGTCCAGGAGGTGGCGCAGAGGATAAGCACTGAATTCTCAAGCAGGAGGTATCAGGTTCAATTCCTGGCAGCACATGTACCACAGTGATGTCTGATTCTTTCTCTTCATCTCACATTAATAAACAAATACTTTAAATAATAATAATAAAAGAGAGGAAAGCAAACAAGCAAGAAAACAAAGAAATATAAAATCTTTTAATTTATTTATTTATTCCCTTTTGTTGCCCTTGTTGTTTTATTGTTGTACTTATTATAGTTATTGATGTCATCCTTGTTGGATAGGACAGAGAGAAATGAAGAGAGGAGGGAAGACAGAGAGGGGGAGAGAAAGATAGACACCAGGGAGTCCGGCAGTAGCTTGGCGGGTTAAGCGCAGGTGGTGCTAAGCACAAGGACCAGTGGAAGAATTCCCGTTCGAGCCCCCGGCTCCCCACCTGCAGGGGAGTCACTTCACAGGTGGTGAAGCAGGTCTGCAGGTGTCTGTCTTTCTCTCCCCGTCTTCCCCTCCTCTCTCTATTTCTCTCTGTCCTATCCAACAACAATGACATCAATAATAACTACAACAACAAAACAACAAGGGCAACAAAAGGAATAAATAAATAAATAAAATTAAAAAAAGAAATAAAGACCCCTGCAGACCTGCTTCACCGTTTGTGAAGCAACTCCCCTGCAGGTGGGGAGCCAGGGGCTTGAACTGTGATCCTTACACCAGTCCTTGCACTTTGCGCCCCGTGCGCTTAACCTGCCTGCCTCCCAATTTTGACAAATTTAGGAAGCAGATGGACACATGGTGACAGATGAGAAGCCATCATCTAGAACAGTGCTATTCAACAGAAGTCAGTCACATACATATTTATTTCTTGTAGTCACACTGACAAGAGATAAAATTAATTTATTTAATCAAATATGTTATCGCCTAATCATTTAACCATTATTATTTTTTAAATATTTACTTATTTATTAATGAGAAAGATAGGAGAGAGAAAGAACCAGACATCACTCTGGTACACGTGCTGCCAGGGATTGAACTAGGGACCTTGTGCTTGAGAGTCCAGTGTTTTATTCACCTCCCAGACCACTCATTAGCCATTATTAATGAAAAACCTTACTTACTTTTTAAAAAATATTTTATTTATTTATTAATGAGAGGGATAGGAGAGAGAAAGAACCAGACATCACTCTGGTACATGTGCTGCTGGGGACTGAACTTAGGACTTCATAATCGAGAGTCCAACACTTTATCCATTGTGCCACCTCCCAGACCACACTTTTTTTTTCTTTATGAGAGAAATTTTCTTTTTTCTTTTTTTTTCCTCCAGGGTTATTGCTGGGCTCAGTGCCTGCACCATGAATCCACCGCTCCTGGAGGCCATTTTTTCCCTCTTTTGTTGCCCTTGTTGTTGTAGCCTCGTTGTGGTTATTATTATTACCATTGTTGATGTTGTTCGTTGTTGGATAGGACAGAGAGAAATGGAGAGAGGAGGGGAAGACAGAGAGGGGGAGAGAAAGATAGACACCTGCAGACCTGCTTCACTGCCTGTGAAGTGACTCCCCTGCAGGTGGGGAGCCGGGGGCTCAAACTGGGATCCTTACACTGGTCCTTGTGCTTTGTGCTACATGCGCTTAACCCACATGCGCTTAACCCACTGTGCCACCGCCCAATCCCCTACACTTTCTATTTTTTATATATATATTGATTTACTTTTTTTTTTTTTCCCCTCCAGGGTTATTGCTGGAACTTGGTGCCTGCACAACGAATCCACTGCTCCTGGAAGCTATTTTTTCCCTTTTGTTGTCTTTGTTGTTATTATTATTGTTGTTATTGCTATCATTATTGTTGGATAGAACAAAGGGAAATTGAGAGAGGAGGGGATGATAGAGACAGGGAGAGAATGTTAGACACCTGCAGACCTACTTCACTGCCTGTGAAGTGACTCCCCTGCAGGTGGGGAGCCGGGGGCTCAAACTGGGATCCTTACACCGGTCCTTGTGCTTTGTGTTACATGCGCTTAACCCACATGCGCTTAACCCACTGTGCCACCGCCCAATCCCCTACACTTTCTATTTTTTATATATATATCGATTTACTTTTTTTTTTTCCCCTCCAGGGTTATTGCTGGAACTTGGTGCCTGCACTACGAATCCACTGCTCCTGGAAGCTATTTTTTCCCTTTTGTTGTCTTTGTTGTTATTATTATTGTTGTTATTGCTATCATTACTGTTGGATAGAACAGAGGGAAATTGAGAGAGGAGGGGATGATAGAGACAGGGAGAGAATGTTAGACACCTGCAGACCTACTTCACTGCCTGTGAAGTGACCCCCTCCTGCAGGTGGGAGCCAGGGACTCGAATGAAGTTCCTTACCCTAGACCCTGCAATTCACACCACATGCACTGAACCCACTGAGCTACTGCCCAGCCACCTTACTATTTTTTGTACTAAGTCCAAGTCCAGCGGATAATTTACATTTAGGGTACATCTCTTTTTATTTATTTTTAACATATATATTTTTAATCTATTTTGTAAATTTTTAATAACTTTTTTTTTTTAGATTTCATTTATTTATTAGTGAGAACCATAGGAGGAGAGAGAAAGAGCCAGACATCACTCTGGTACCTGTGCTGCCAGGGATTGAACTCAGGACCTCATGCTTGAGAGTCCAATGCTTTATCTACTGTGCCACCTCCCGGACCAAAATTTTTAGTATTTTTATTTAATTATTATTGGATTGAGTTAAAGAGAAATTGAGAGGGGAAGGGAGAAACAGAGAGGGAAAGAAACAGCGTCATCTGCAGCCCTGCTTCACCACTCACAAAGCTTTCCCCCTGCAAGTGGAGACCAGAGATTTGAACGCGCAGTGTAATGTGTGCGATCAATCAGCTGTGCCACCACCTGGCCCTCTTTCGGCACATCTCAATTCCAACCAGTCTAGTTCACAGTTAAGTGCAGGCATCTAGAAATCACTAACTGGGGAAGAAGGTCTACAATATGCTATGAGAGGGCTGTCCAAGGTGGCTCAAGAAATGATCCAATTTAAACTGGGTTGGGTATATCTGATGGAAGGCAGAAGTGAGAATCGGTGCTAAACAGATGAGATCAAAGATTTTTATTTTTTATTGGATAGACAAACAGAAATCAAAAGGGAAGGGGGTGACAGAGAGGAAGAGAGTCAGAGAGACACTTGCAACTCTGCTTCACCACTAGTAAAGCTTTCCCCTTGCAGATGTGGACCAGGGGCTCGAACCCGGGTCCTTGCGCACTGTAATACATGTGTTCAATCAGGTGAACCACCACCCGGCCTCTCAAAGATTTTTATTAACTCATAAGAATTAGTTCTTTTGTTCTTCTACAGCTTCACAAACCTCCCCTGAAGGATTATTCTTTTTTTTTTAAGGGTGTATGATTTTACTGGAAATAAAAATATGGAACACTTCACAAATTTTATATCATCCTTGTGCATGGACCATGTTAATCTTCTCTGTATTGTTTCAATTTTAGTATATGTGCTGCCAAAGCGAGCACTTAAGGCTGGAATCTTTTCTTTAAAATATTTATTTATTCCCTTTTGTTGCCCTTGTTGATTTATTGTTGTAGTTCTTATTGTTATTACTATTGTCTTGTTGTTGGATAGGACAGAGAGAAATGGAGAGAGGAGGGGAAGACAGAGAGGGAGAGAAAGATAGACACCTGCAGACCTGCTTCAAGGCCTGTGAAGCGACTCCCTTGCAGGTGGGAGCAGGGGCCTCAAACTGGGATCCTTCCTAGTGCTTTGCTTTGCGGCACGTGAGCTTAACCTGCTCTACTACCACCCTACTCCCTAAAGGATGAATCTTTAAAGAAACTGAAGAGGACTGAGTTACCTAATGGTGACCTCTCGAGTAACACTAGGTCCTTGCCAACTGCTTTTTTTTATTTTTTATTTTTAACCAGAGTACTGCTTAGCTCTGGCTTATAGTGGTGTAGGGGATTGAACCTGGGACTTGAGAGCCTCAGGCATCAAAGTCTCTTTGCATAACCATCATGCTATACCCCCCACGCTACCAACTGCTTTTTTAGCTATTGAGGCCCACAGCCCAACAACTATCATCTTTTATTTTTTTAACATTTTATTTCTGTATGAATGAGAAAGATAGGAGGAGAGAAAGAAAGAACCAGACATCACTCTGGTACATATGCTGCTAGGGATTCAACTTGAGGCCTCATACTTGATAGTCCAGTGCTTTATCCACTGTAGCACCTCCTGGATCGCACAACTATTATCTTAACCATCTACCCTAGAGCAAATTCTGCCAGTCAATGTGTTCTGCCCACATACTTAAACTCAGTCAGATTCCCCACTCACATATATATAATGGTAGAAAGAAAGAATTTATTCCTTCATTTTTAAATATAAATGGGTAACCAAAGAAGGTAACTGTACTTAGAAAATTAGCATCCACATGGGAAAGACAGAAATAGATTGGGGTTATGGCTTGACCTACCAACACCCATGTCCAGAGAAGAAACCAATTAAAGAAGCCACCAGACCTTCCACCTTCTGCATCCCATAAAGAATTTTGGTCTATACTCCCAGGGGGTAAATGATAGGGGAATAGGACCATAGGGAAAGAAAAAGAGAATTTACTTGTGAAAACTAGTAAATTAGAAAACTATTACCCTGACATTAATAAAAGTAGACTTATCAACAAATTTAAAAAATTAGCATCATAAACAGAAAAAGCG